>NC_084820.1:21527540-21872540 GCF_958449725.1 Rosa rugosa | reverse complement strand
TTTGTATTTTTGATAGAAATATGTCAGAATTATATTGAAGTTTCAGCAAACAGTATAAAAATGACAAACAAACACTTAAGGGGTCATCAGAAAGAGTCATTTCTCAATACCAAAACTTATTCTATTGAACAAGTTCCCAGCACCCCTAGTACACCCCTAGAGACTAAGAAAAACTAGTACCCTGACGTAGAATAGACTTAATCAATAGAGTATCTAATTTCTTTGTGACCAAGAAAAGTAAACTAAGCAATAATATGAGAAGAAGGTTAAACCTCACCCTCCTTCCCCTCAACCAAAGCATCTGCCTTTTTAGCAGCTACCTCCTCTATCAGAAAAGATTCCTCATCCATGTTTGTCACCTCAATCTTATAAGCCTCATTTGTATATTTTGGAGCAGTCTTCCATTTTTTTTTTATCATTTCACTTTTATCTCTTGAGCCAATTCACGAGCAATCTTAGTCTTATTCTTACTCCATTTCGGGTGACCAAGTTTCTTCTTTTTTGGAGAGATAAGTAGCTTTCCATTCTTCTGTTTTAAAGCAACACTCAAGTCTTCCTCAACCTGTAGTGAAGGGGCTGGCAAAACTAGGTACCTTTTACTAACCCTAGCACTATCATCCTCAACCTTCGCTTATAACCAGACAATCTAGCCTCCACCACAACCTGGCACCATAGTTTCCACATCAGCTTGAGCTGATATTACTGCCAATAAGGCAATTCTAGTGGCATAGATGGCGGAGCCACCAGATTTTTTGGAAGACCAGCAGCTCTAAGACTAGATTGAATTCGGTTTGAAAACAAAGACCTTCCCAAAATCTTAGAGCCTCCCAAAATTGAGGAGCTAACTCCCAGCTTTTTGGAGCTGCCCCACCCCTACAAAGGATTCTCACTCAAACCTTTGGAGCTGCCCCCCAAAGTTGAACCACATCCAAACGTCTTGGAGCCGCCCTACAACAAGGATTCACCCAATCGTTGGGCTCTCAGTGACGCATTAGCCCCTGGAGTCTATTTGGCTCCCCGCGCCCCTTGAATTCTTAGCGTGTTCTTGCCTCTATATATGCAACACATAGACTTCTTTCCCATGCAAACCCCTCCTAAACCTTACAATCAAGGAGGTAGAGAATAAGTGAGGTTTGCCAGCATCGCTACCGGCAACTGCGCAGCAAACTCCTCTTTTTCCTTTAGAAGCATCTTATCACACCCACTTACTTCATGCACAAACAAACCACACCCCCGACAAAAACCCTTAATCCGATCAAAAACAAACTTCAATTTCAGCTCCATCTCCGGCATGAACAAGAACACTTTTCAAACCCTAATTCGTCATCGGGTATCAATCTCAAGCGTTATCCTTTGTCCCTCCTCTTTGCGATTCAAAGCAGTCTAATCAAATTGGATAACCTTTCCATTGAAGATCCAACCAAGAAAATGGCCACCAGATTGCACAGAACCTTTGCCGACCACGAACCGAGACCTAAGTCTCCATCAATCTCAGAGGGACCGCATCCACAACACCAACCCCATCGTATTCCCCAAAACCACCATTGTGTTTCTTGTAATACCATGGACCTCCATGAAAGATCCGATTTCTCTTCGATTCCCTTACGAATTGGAAAACATACCTGTCTCCCACATCATAAATAGAAAGCTTCGATTTCACCCTCCAAATTGTTGCAATAGTACTTTTGAATTCAGGAAATTTGGATTTTGGGTCAAGAAGACGACCCACAAGATATGAATGGTTGTCTTGCAGAGCTGCCGCTTCTCTTGCACCAAAATTGATGCGGGCGGAGTCCGATAGTTGGAATGCGGCAGTGAGACTAGCTATGATATCAGCCATGGAGATTTGCTTCTCGAACAAGAAAATCAACAAAAAAAACTCTAGCAGAGGAGACGGCTAAGTCAGAGATATTTTGGAATGAAAGAAATGTATTTTTCTAAACATATTTACCTTTTCGGATACATCTATACTTTTTTTTTTTTGAGAGTAATAGTCAATCACTTTATTAATGATAATAATAAAAAAGATTACAACTGAAAAATGTAGAAACTACATCATAATAACAAATAGTAAAAATAATACTAGATGCAACAAGGCATCTGAAATCAAACATAAAGAGAATAGTAGGATATGCTAAAAAGCATTTGATGAGGCACCGGGTAGATCCCGAGCTATGTAAAACGGTACCAATAGTGTGGTGTTGTGAAATTTTAATTAAAACTCGCAAGCGCACGAATCGTCGTTAGTATAGTGTGCAAGTACGAGGTTGTTCCAATTGAGGATTGATAATCAATTTAAATCCTAACCTAATTAATCCAAACACAAAAACACATAAACAATCAAACTAAATAAGATATGGTTTTAAGGTTTTCGACTAAACAAATAATGTGAAAATTAAAGAAAGAAAGAAAGAAACAAATAATGATAAAACCTAGGGTTTCAGAATCAACCACTAACAATCCTATTTATGTTTCAATGCATTTAATAGATTATTTTGTTTCTCTAGATGATAATTCCTGTATCTAAATCCTTCTCAGGTACTCTAGACCATAGTTTTCCTTAAGTACCGTATGATGCTCTCCCTCTCGGGTAAAGATCTTATATCCTAACGATGCAGTTTATCCTTCTCAGGTATAAATTTAACATGCAAGACTCATTACGCTTTAGAAAACAAGAGAATCAAGCAAACCATTAGTCTTTCTCAAGTAATAATGTAATTTACCACACTTAATCACAAGAAGCTAATCAAATTATATTGCATCTCTGCTTCAAATTTGTCTTCCAATTACTATATGCAAATCCCTAAGGTGATCAATCAAAGAACTTAAACATAAAGCATAAATTCAAATAGTGATTAAGCATTCATCATAAAGAAACTATAAATCCATCAATAAAACATCAAAGTACATAAACAATCATGATAGAGCATCATCCTAACCCTAGAAAAAGTTTAGCAAAAGATAACTAAGTAAAACATAGGAAAAACATAAAAAGAATGGAAGGGGAAAAGAAAGGAAAGATGGATGAGTCGTCTCCGCTCCTTAGGCATCTTCAATGTGCTCCGAGACTCTCCTTTCATGTAAAATTCGTGCTCCCTTATAATGGGAAGATTTCTGCTCATCTTTGGCTTCATGTTTCCTTGTAAAACTTGGGTTTAGATTCATTTCTTCATTTGGAATGGGAAAACCTTGAAATATCTCTTGTAGAAGTAGGAATAAGTTCATCATTGAATACTCATCTGAATTAACTTCCTTAAAACATTAGGATTGACCATCTTGTGCCATGGAACTTGAGTTCTCCACGAATGTTTGTAAATTTCCGAGCAGGTTTCCTGACTGACCTATCTTCAGTACTCAAACAATCATAACTTTCTCCTGAAGTATCGAAATCAAGATCCGTAAAATTCTACAGAAAGTAGACATCTGTAGCTTTCCATGAATATAAGGCTCATTGTTTGATTCGATCTAGGTAACTCCCAGTAATTCAGCGAAGTTGGGTGTTCTACACAGACAGATTCTGGGACCTGGGCGTCTTTCAATCATAGTTAGCTCATTTTAGCTTCTTTTCTTCTCTTTATGTAACAAACCTACAAGAACACTAAAAGATTTAAATGAATCATAAATAAGGAGAACTAAACATAAATGTCAATATTAAGAGGCATAGAAATATAGGATAATATGAGCACATCATGTGGTCAACCATACTTCCACGCACAAATATGCGTCGAATAGAGGGTAACCTTCTATCAAGGTAACCAGCGGTAGTGTGACCGACCTTGCCCACTCCACGAAGAAAAATACGTCGAGTAGAGAGCAATCTTCTACCTAAGTAGCCGAATTTCCAATTCCAAAGTGCAGCAAAACATAGGACCCATAAACAGTCTCCTAGGTCCCATATGCGTATTCCACTAGAAGCAGGTTCGCACCCCACTGTCAGAGCCTCTAACAGCAAGGCCCAAGCAATAGACAATCTTGAGCCAAAAGCCCAGGCCCGTAGAGAATTCATTTGGACACCCAAAAGTTTCCTGGGCACCTAAACAGAGCCTGGTCTCGACCTTCTCCACTGCAACGCCGTCTGCTGAAGAAGACCGATCCCACCCTCGTCACCATGACTCTAAACACCTTCACTGGCGCCGCCTTCCTTGGCGCGGATCCTGGTTCGATCCAAGACTGCGAAGTTGCTCCGCCACACCCAATCCCCTCTCAGATCGAAGGGGCTCTAACTAGACGAGCCTGACCCCGACAAGCCCCGTCCTAGCAACTTCTTGCCACCACGATGGTCAAACTTGAGTTCCTCGCCGAACGACCTCGTCGCCATCCCAAACCAGAAAGGGAACGCAACCTCTTCCCCCCTTTGACGAGAAGCACCACAAGCAGATAGAATCTGATGAAAGGGAGTCATCACCGGCAGGATTGCTAGCCTTGGTTTGTTAGGAGGCACGATATAGGTCGTGCACAAAGGATTCAACGCCGAAATCGGTGCCGGACAGTTGCTCCATCGATGATGGAGTAAGGTACAGAGAGGCCAAGAGCGGCGCTCTCCCAATCCTAGCAGAGCGCTAGGTATTTTCATAGGCGTGGTTTTAAATGAATAAAGTGGATACATCTATACTTGATTCTTATTTAAGCGTAATTCAAGTGAGTATATTGATGTGTTGTTTATTTAAAATTTATGGTAAAAAATCTATGGTATAAAACTAGGGTTCTTGACCAAATACCCAAATTTGGCTCAACAGGAACCCACTTACTCCATTAAAAGATTTATGTGCCCACTTACTCCATTTAGGTGCGAAATTACAATCTTATAATATACCGATTAATAAATTACAACTCTGCAACTTTGACACTAAAACCACATCTCTCTATTCCCCGATCCAAATCACAAACTCTGTCCTCTCTGTCCTCCCCTCTCTGATCTCTCCTCCTGGCGGAGTCAGAAGGTCCGATCCGAAATCCGGCGACTCACGCTGACATGAAGTACTCCCACGGCACGCAACTCACGTGCCTCTCCGTCTAGCAGGTCATCGCCAAAGCCGTCAAATTTGCTTCATTCCCGATCGATGTTTTTGTACCTTCAAAGGAGATAATTGCGAGTACCGTTTCAGTTTCAATTTGTTCGATAGTTGGTGTTGGTCTTGCAGTAAGGGGTTTGTGTCAAATCACATGTTAGTTGTAGGATAGGTTATTAGGTTTTGAAATATCGTTTGAATTTTACAAATTTTAGTTGCAGGTAATTTTCCTCTAATTGATTTATCAGAACCCGAATTGGGGTGTTTGGGTTAATTTGTTGGAATTTTTCTTTGCATTTTATTTAATAAATAGGGAGATGAAAAATCCATAACAGAAGTCAAGCCGGTGGAGAAACACTTCGAAGCAAATGAAATGGTGATTGATTGTGATTGATTCGGTTGAAAGTCAAAAGTTAAGAAGGTGAAGTTCAGTCCTGACAATGAAACCTTTTACTTTGTGGCTTGAAACTCTAAATTTTGTTTTTTATTCTTTCCTTCTTTTTTTTCTTTTTGATGACATTTTTTATTCTTTCCTTGGTATCCTTTTTATTCTTATGTGAAACTGTAGTTTTCACTGGGAACTCTATATTTTTCCTTTTTATTGATTTTTATTGGGGGGCAATAAACATTTTATTAGGAGGCAATAAACATTTTATTGGGGGGCAATAAACTTTTTATTGAGTTATATTGGGGGGGGGGGGGGGGGGCAATAATATTCTCTGGTGAGCTATGAGATCTCCGACAACCTCTTTGGAGACATCCGGAGACCTTCGGTGAGGTTTCTGGCTACCGGCGACCATGACGGGAATCCCGTGATCGATGACCGGAGTCCCGCGACAAGTGATTGGAGTCCGGCCACCGGATTCCCGCGACCGGCCACCGGAGTCTGGTGAAGTCTTTGATGACTTCTCTCTCTCTAAATGATAAAGGAAGGAAGGGCAAAATTGACTAAAAAGTAAACAAAAAATAATAAAAAAAATACTTAATTGGGTATTAAGGCAAAAAATGTGTAATTTGTTGAGTAAATGGACAATCTTATTAGATGTTTGGGTAAGTGGGGTTAGTGTAGCTTAAAATTGGGTAAATGGACATTTTCCCATAAAACTATTAGATATTTAGATTTGATATTAAGAATATAAATTTAAAATTTAAAATTTTAAACATATCATAAATTATTGTACATATTTGGTTCAATTTTCCTTTAAAATTTTTAATAGTTGTGTATTAATGCTAGTTACTTTAATGTGATAATTCTTATATGGTCGACAATTAATTCGCGTGCAAGATGAAATGTATAACTATTGGATATATCCGTCCTAAGATATACTTATATGGTCATTTTATTTATTTATTTATTATTTTTTTTGACACCTTTCTTTCATATTGTTTGCGGTATTCTAAAGACTTTTCAGGTCAATAAATTAATTCGCTGGAGGTCTGGACGACCAACAAGGCATTGCAGTCATTCCCCTGACTACTTCTATAATTTAAATTTAATAAATAACACTAAACCAACCCAGCGTTTGAACGCAAATATTCTTATATAGTCCACAGTTAACTCACGCGTGCAAGACTTTTAATGCTGTGTCAATCTACTGTCCACAGTTACTTTTCGCACGCTATCCGAGATGGCTTTACCATAAAAACAATATAATTTCTAAATTCCCATGGATAATTCCAGACCTCTATCGGGGTGTATAAATTGTGAAAGAGGTAGGTGGCGTTGGTTCCTCGTGAAAAACAAAGAGAGAAAAGGAAGAGCCAAACTTGATTCTCAAGTCACAGAGACCCCTGGTTTGCCCCTGTAATCGTCAATAGCACGACAACGGAAAAAGCTGGGGTTTTGCTAGAGTAGACCCGGGAGGCTTTTGGAGTGACTAAGCCCCCTGCCCTCGTTGCGCGCCACGTAAGGTGATCACAGAGCACAAGAAGGAAAAAAAAAAAAACAAAAGCCTCAAAGCCCCAAGCTTTTTGAAAGTTGAAAACCCTCTGAAATTTTTCTGTGCCACCAATTTCTCACATTCCGCAGTTTTTTCTCTTTCTCTTGTCTTGCTAGGGTTTTGTTGATTTTCCGTTCGATGCCATGAAGGGATCAAACCCGTTCACCACGTTCCGGCAGCCGAAGCCGGCCGGAATTTCGCGGCCGCAGGCTGAGCAGCGACGATTTTATCCGCAACCAGGGTCCCACCCACGCGCCGCCGTTCCGCGACGGCCTTCGCCTCGAATTCAGCGGCCGAATTTCATCGTTTATCTTCTGTCCGACAAACAGGACCTCCCGCGGTCGGACATCGAGGCGGTGATCAACCAGTGCAGGGCGAAGCCGGAGAATTTCCGGGTGAGTCCGGAGAACAGCACAGTCGCGTCGATGTTCTACGCGCAGTGGTGCGACGCGCGCGAAGCGATCGTCTGGCTGTGGGAGTCGCGGCTGGACCGGGTTCACAATTTCATGCCCAAGCTCGACGCCAACGTCTCCGTGCCGTCGGATTGGGTGGAGCTGGACGACCGGCTGAGAGCCTTGTTCGCCGGCCGAATTAAGCAGTTAATCGTCGGCGACGAGGTGAAGAAGTGTGAAGCAAAGCGCCAAAATTTGGCCAGAGAGTACGACCGAGTTCGTAAGCTGGCCAAGAGGCCTCAGAGGAATTGGGAGGACTTACCGGAGAAGGAGAAGAGGTGCAGAGTTGAGCTTGAATTGGTTGAGAGTAGGATCAGAGAGTTCAGGTCTGCTATGAACTGTTTACTTGCTCATGTTGAAGGGAAAGAGTTGGAGGAGTATGGTGAAGAAGGCTTGAAGCTGTTTAAATTCCCCGAAATTCGGTATTGGAATCGAATTCAGAGGTTAATGATGAGGGAGTGTCGCCGACTCGATGAGGGATTGCCCATTTATGCTCATAGGCAGCAAATTCTTGAGCAGATTAATAATCAGCAGGTATAACCAGTTCTGTTTATCAACCATGTCTGTTTATTTGAAGGCTCAGTATTTCGTTTTTATTACTGTGTTTAAATGCCTGGTGAATGAGCCACATTAATAGCTTTGTTAAACCTCACATGAATTAATTTAATCATAGCCGATATGCTTTTATCCACTTCTATCAATGTGACACATTTTATGAATCTGCAAAGAAATGTAACTGGATCAATTGAGATAAGACTTATCGGTCTTGTAGGTTATTTATCTTTCAAGCACTAACCAACAGTTGTAGCTCACTTTTGAGCCGCTTCACTTTAGTAGGTATTGATGACTAAGTACAATTTTCACAGGTCATGGTGTTGATTGGAGAGACTGGTTCGGGGAAAAGTACACAATTGGTTCAGTTTCTTGCTGATTCTGGAATCGCTGCTGATAAGTCCATTGTATGCACTCAGCCTCGCAAGATTGCTGCCAATTCATTGGCAAAGAGAGTCAAAGAAGAAAGTAGTGGGTGTTACTATGGAGAAAACACAGTTACCAGTTATCAGACATCATCTGGACAGCAGTTGACTTCTAAGGTAACATATATGACAGACCACTGTTTACTGCAGTACTACATGAAAGATAGAAATATGACCATGATTTCTTGCATCATAGTTGATGAGGCTCATGAAAGGACCTTGAGTACAGATCTCCTTTTAGCATTGATCAAAGATTTACTGGGTCGAAGGTCTCAGTTACGGCTTATAATAATGTCTGCAACAGCTGATGCAGAAGTGCTTTCACATTATTTTTTCAATTGTAAAATCTTTCATGTAGTGGGGAGGAACTTTCCAGTTGATGTAAGATATGCTCCCTCTTTCACTGAAGGAACTGCCAGTAATGTTGCTTCTTATGTTTCTGATGTGATGAGGGTAGCAAGAGAGATCCACAAGAATGAGAAAGAAGGGACAATTCTTGCATTTTTGACTTCTCAGATGGAAGTCGAATGGGTCTGCGAGAAGTTTATAACACCTGGTGCAATTGCATTGCCATTGCATGGGAAACTTTCTTTTGAAGAACAATCTAATGTTTTTCAAAATGACCCTGGAAAAAGAAAAATTATATTCGCCACAAATCTGGCGGAGACATCCCTGACAATTCCTGGGGTAAAGTATGTGATCGATTCTGGCATGGTCAAAGAAAGCAAATTTGAACCTGGAAGTGGTATGAATGTTCTCAGAGTTTGCAGGATCAGCCAGAGTTCTGCTAAGCAAAGAACTGGGCGTGCTGGAAGAACGGAACCTGGAATATGTTATAGACTCTACTCGGAATATGATTTTCAGGCGATGCCTCCATGTCAGGAGCCCGAGATCCGTAGAGTTCATCTTGGTGTAGCAGTTCTGAGGATTCTGGCTTTGGGTGTCAAGAATTTAAAAGAGTTTGAATTCATTGATGCACCTTGTTCTGAAGCTATAGACATGGCAATGAGGAATCTTGTTCAGTTAGGAGCTGTTAAGCAAAACAATGATGTCTATGAACTAACTCCAGAGGGTCGCAACTTGGTTAAATTGGGGGTTGAGCCTAGGCTTGGTAAATTAATTCTTGGCTGCTATCACCATAACTTGCGTAAGGAGGGCCTTGTTCTTGCGGCTGTAATGGCAAATGCAAGTAGCATATTTTGCAGAGTTGGTAATGACGAGGAGAAACTTAGGTCAGACTGCTTCAAGGTGCAATTTTGCCATCGTGATGGTGACCTCTTTACCCTTCTATCAGTGTACAAGATATGGGAAGCTCTGCCTCGAGAGAGGAAAAACACATGGTGTTGGGAAAACAGCATAAATGCCAAAACTATGAGGAGATGCCAGGACACTGTATCGGAATTGGAGTCTTGCCTTAAACATGAGCTCAATATGATAATTTCTAGTAGCTGGCGTTGGAACGCACATGTTTCAAGTGGTTGTGATATATACTTGAAAAAGGTTATACTTTCTTCCCTGGCAGAAAATGTAGCAATGTTCTCAGGATATGATCAAGTTGGTTATGAGGTGGCATTAACTGGGCAGCATGTTCGGCTGCACCCTTCTTGTTCATTGTTGGTATTCGGCCAGAAACCTAGTTGGGTTGTTTTTGGTGAACTCCTCTCAAGTTCTAATCAGTATTTGGCCTGCGTCACTACCATTGATTTTAACTCTTTGTCTACCCTTGATCCCCCTCCTGTGTTTGATGTGTCCAAGATGGAAGGTCGAAAGTTGCAACTGAAAGTGTTGACTGGTTTTGGCAGTTGTTTGCTTAAAAGATTTTGTGGGAAGGGCAACAGTTATCTGCATCATCTTGTATCTCGCGTCAGGACAATTTGCAATGACGAACTTATCAGCATTAAAGTCGATTATTATCAGAATGAGATTATGGTGTTTGCTACCCCACATAACATGGATAGGGTTATAAACTTTGTATCCGATGCATTGGAGTGTGAAAAAAGATGGCTGCGTAATGAATGCTTGGAGAAATGCTTGTATCATGGTTCTGGTGGCTTGCCTCCTGTAGCATTGTTTGGGGCCGGTGCAGAGATCAAGCATCTGGAGCTTCATAAAAGGTGTTTGACTGTTGATGTATTTCATTCAAAACTGGATGACATGGATGATAAGGAGTTTCTTACTGAGCTTGAAGAGTCTGCCTCTGGTAGTATCTGTGGTCATCATAAGTTCCCCGGCACTGGGCAGGAAAATGTTGACAAAGGAAAGGGGGCCAGGTTGACATTTCTTACTCCTGATGCTGCTCAGAAAGCTGTTCAATTAAATGATTCTGAGTTTAATGGTTCTATACTGAAGGTTGTTCCTTCACAGGTTGGAGGTGATCATAAAGTCTATCCACTCCTTGCTGTTAGAGCTAAAATCTTATGGCCTCGCAGGCAGAGCCACGGGTTTGCAATTGTTAAATGTGACATGGATGATATTTACCCCATGCTTGCTGATTTTTCTAACCTTGTAGTTGGAGGAAGAAATATTCGTTGTCAGCCTAGCAAAAGATACACGGACTCTGTTGTGATTAGTGGACTAAACAAAGATCTTTCTGAGAAAGAAATCCTTGATGCGTTAAGGACTGCTACTAGTAGGACAATCCTGGATTTTTTTCTGGTGAGAGGGGATGCTGTAGAAAATCCGCCATGTGGTGCATGTGAAGAAGCACTGCTAAGAGAAATATCACCCTATATGCCTAAACGGTACTCCCATAGTAGCTGCAGTGTTCAGGTTTTCCAGCCTGAACCAAAGAATCATTTCATGAGAGCTTTGATAACATTTGATGGAAGATTACACTTGGAGGCAGCAAAGGCTTTAGAACAATTGGAAGGGAAAGTATTGCCCGGCTTCCTTCCATGGCAAAAGATGGAGTGTCAGCAGTTATTTCATAGCTCTCTGTCCTGCCCTGGCCCTGTTTATCGTGTAATAAAGAAGCAGCTAGATCCTTTACTTGAAAGTTTTACGCATCTAAAAGGTACTCCTCGTGATCTTGTTGCATTCTCTTTTCCAATTTATGAATTTTTTTTTTCTAGATAATCATTTGTGGATTCTTCTGGTTCTGCTTTTCATTCTTTTGTATTTAATCAAGTCTTTTTCGCATGTTGTTGGGCTTTCAGGAATAGTTACATCTTTGGTTGTCTTGTAAATCACTTTTTTACAATATAATACCTATTCTGTAGATTCATTATTGAAGCTGTTTTGGAGAATTTGGTTCTATAACTAGGTATCTCACTTTCTCAGTAGTAGAACAGTTATGCTTTTGGGATTTCTTTCGACTGAAGTTTTCTCCGTCTTTCTTCTTATAGCAAATTGAGGCAAAAGTGGTTTCTGATTGAATCTCAGAGGCATCCTTATTGTTTGGTAGATCCAACATCCAAGTGCATGGCCTATTTCGGGTTCACTTGGAGCTTTGACAACCACTTTTCACAGTCTAATGCTCTCTTCACTATATTCAGAGAGTCCACTACACTGCCATTAGATTAAAACATGATTTTCTGTGCTTGACTGCCAATTAGACTATCAAATATAGTCACAAATAGGGTTTAAGATTGTTTGCATGGCTTAATTTTTCTCGTTTACAGGTGTAGAATGTAATCTGGAGGAGTATCCTAATGGTTCCTGCAGAGTTAAGATATCAGCCAATGCTACAAAAACGATTGCAGATCTGAGGAGACGTGTGGAGGAGCTGGTGAGGGGGAAGACTATAGACCACCCAAGCCTCACTGCAACTGTTTTGCAGCTTCTGTTTTCCAGAGATGGCACCAGTCTAATGTACTCGTTACAGCGAGAGACAGGAACATATATCATTTTTGACAGGCACAAACTCAATGTACAGGTCTTTGGTGAAGCACATAAAGTTGACATGGTCAAGCAGAAATTGGTTGAATCCCTTTTAAACCTGCATGAAAGCAAGGTGCTTGAGATCCGCCTTCAAGGTAATGCTTTACCTCCTGAGTTGATGAAAGAGGTTGTTAGAAGGTTTGGGCCAGACCTCCGGGGGCTCAAAGAGAAGGTACCAGGGGCTGATTTTACTCTAAATGTACGCCGTCAATCCATTCTCATCCACGGAAGCAAGGAGTTGAAGCAAAAAGTTGAAGAGATTATTGATGAGACTGCACATATGGCTGGTAGTTTGACTAAGAGGATAAATAGGGAAGCTGATTGTCCAATCTGCTTGTGTGATGTTGAAGACGGTTACCGGCTTGAGGACTGTGGTCACTTGTTTTGTCGTTCATGTTTGGTGGAGCAGTGCGAGTCTGCAATCAATAATCATGATAGCTTTCCATTATGCTGCACTCATGAGGGTTGCAGGTCTCCAATTTTGATCACGGATCTCAGATCTCTTTTATCAATTGAGAAGCTGGAAGATCTCTTTAGGGCTTCGGTGGGGTCATATGTTGCTTCAAGTTGTGGCACCTACAGGTTTTGCCCATCTCCCGACTGTGCTTCAGTCTATCAGGTAGCGGCTCCTGGAACAGAAGGTGAACCATTTGTTTGTGGTGCATGTTATGCGGAGACGTGTACCATGTGCCATTTAGAACATCATCCTTACATGTCATGCAAGCAGTACAAGAATTTCAAGGAAGATCCGGATTCTTCATTGAAGGAGTGGTGCAAAGGAAAAGAACATGTGAAGAGCTGCCCGGTTTGCAGATATACAATTGAGAAGATAGATGGGTGCAACCATATAGAATGTCGGTGCGGGAAGCATATTTGCTGGGTTTGTTTGGCCTATTATGGAAGCAGCGATGAATGTTATGGCCACTTGAGAAGTGTTCACCTGGCAATCATTTGAATAACGGCTAGCTTATATTGTCGATGTAAAAGTAGAAAAATATAATATAGGTAATACACAGCATATATGTAGTTATAGTATTCTGCTTCTGTACAGTGCTTGTACTCGAGAGTGAATGCTAGCTAAGTTTATGTCCTTTTCCATCCAATTTGGATTTAAAGTATATGAAGCTCAGTTTCAGTGATCCAAATTATCTGGCAAAATCCCATGAGTTGCATATACATAAGCATGGAAAAGTCGAAATCTCGGTCTACTCGATTGTTCTTCATTACATGCTGATTGCAAAATTGCAGAATATGCTTGCAGTTTCAGAAAGCTTGAGCCTTTCTATTACAGAATACTATCACATATATACACCTCTTTTTACTACCTTTACAAAAACCACAGTTAGGAACTTATGATGACTCTGAAATGAAATTTTTCAATACAAGTATCTGCTGCCAAATGCAAACCCAACACCAGCAATCCCCAAACAAAGTGCCAAAGCTACAATCCAAGTCTCACAGCCACAGCATTCCTGATGTTCTTGTTCTGCCAGTTGTGAATGCAGCTTCGAAACTTTTAGCTCAAGCAACCTCACCCATTGCCGGTAAGCAAAAAGCTCTTTCGCCTCAGCGAGCAGAGCATTGGAAAGACATTCCTTTTCCTTTGCCAACTTCTCAGCCTTCTTCTCTGCCTCCCTCGCTCTTGTTTGCGAAAGCCTCAAGGCTTTCAAGAGCTCCAGCTTCCCATAATTCTGATCGCCGTCTCCTCTATACATGTCGATTAACTCGTGGCTGTTTTCGTGATCTTCTCGGGCCATCATGCTGCAAATTCTGTTCATGGATGACACAACAGTCTTGTCTGCAGAACCTGTGAAGACTTTCATGGGTGGAGGAAGATCACAATTCTGTATAAGGTCCAAACCAGCAGACTTGGATAGACCCTGAAACATTTCATTCCCATCCACAGCTTTAAGATTCATCTTTGCGTTATTTGAAATCCACCCAGCCATTGATGCGGGATTCATATCATTCATATGCTTAGAAACCCCAAGTGGGTTTTGATCAGACCAAAAAATGGCCAAATGGGTTTGATCAGAAGTTGCTAAAAAACAATACAGAAGGTACAATTTGAGGTGCGGAAGGTTATTAAAAAAAAAAAAAAAGGTTGGTGATGGTGGTGGGGTGGTTGGGGCAACAGAGAGTGATGGTACCGCAAGAAACGGGGTCTTGGGATTTTACACAAGTTTAGGGGGATTGAAATTGTCTATGAATTGTAGAGAAGTTGCTTTTAGTTGAAGAGGAATTCCTTGCTTGATTGCTTAGACAACCATACGTAACAGAATTAACAAATAGCTATGGTGGGAGAGATTCCCCCACCTAAGAATCTGACGTCTCCACCTTTGTTCTTAACTCTTAGAGTTATGAGGAGTTTAATACATATATTAGGGAAAAGATTAGGTTTTAATGGACCATAAAATACTAGTCAATCATCACTGTCAATGCTTTAATGGGGAGGATGATCCTCATATCCTCTTATTAAATATCCCTCCTTTTCTCTCCTCACAATTTTAATTCCATTTTAACAGAATCCACTAGTCATTTCTTTATTGAGAAATTTTTGTTTAAAGGGGAGACATTGAATCAAGAAAATTAATTTGTTGGGTCTTTGTTAAAGGAGAGCTTGAATGAATGAGATTTAAGACAGATAAGAGAAAAGGAGATTGTTGGATGGATGGCAATTGTTGGATCACATTCGTTTGCCAATACCATGAGCATCCATTTATCCCTTGCACTAATATAAATCTTGTAATTTTTGTATTATTTATGTCTTAACGAAGATATGACATTTTAAATAAATAACTATTACTAACACTTCTGAAAAATCATGCTACAGTGCTACACTCGTCTTTTACTTTTTTATGAGTTATAAAAATAATAACATTGCATAAAAAGAACGATCTGAAGAGAAATATGTCTAAAGTAGCACGTAATTGGCAGGCCATGAGCCTTTGTCCGACTACAATTCGCAAATATTTGATCACTGGCTTCAGTGACACAGTAGGAGAAAAATTTGAGAGAATACAAGGCAGAATAGGCATGCCCCAATGGGTCAATTGAAGTCGCTCACTCTCTTTTCTTCTAATCTCTCTCGATTTATTAGTGAAGTGTCGTCTAAGGCTTCTTGTCTGAGCCATCAATTAGTGCCTCCTCCACCTCTTTCTCCACTTCCTTTACCTTGTGAATGATATCCTCAGCTAGCTTAGCTTTCTCCACTGCTTCTTCGGCCAAATGTTCAACTGACTCCACAGCTTTCTTAAGCTTAGCATCATCAGGTAGCTTGTCTGCTACTTGTTCAGACACCTTCTCTACTTCCTCAGCTAACTCTTCCACAACCTCTGTCACGGACTCCACTGTTTCCACTGCCACATCCACCTTGCCTAAAACACCAATTCCAATCAGATGATCAAGCTTTCTTTAGGCCGTTCATAAGTTGTAACAACTCACATCTCCACATAGTCAGATATATTGGCTAATTCCAACTTCTACGGGATTCAAGGACTTTGTGACTTATTATGTGGAGATGCGAGTGTTACATGTTAAACTAAAAACAAATTGAAATACTAAACCAATATATGTAAATCAATGAGAAGACTTAAAATGTACTTTTAAGGACTAGGAAGGGTCCCCCTTTGTGTCTAAAAGAAGGTACTAATATGCTTAACGTTAATCCCAGTATCCAATGTTTCCTGCATACAAGGTAAACAGCACAGTTTCACTGAGAAGTACTAGGCAGATACTTGAGCTAATTCATATATTGGCATTATGCAGGTCAGGGTATAGAACAATAGTCCAGCTAATTAATAATTAAGATCGATAATGTAACAACATATCATCATCTCATAAGAGAACAACTCTCGTCTAGGCCCACTATGATGTATAAGATTCAAGAATAATAAACTAAATAATATGCTGAAGAAAAAGTCACCAGGCAGAGAATGGGGATTTGGCCGGAACTTGATGAGGTTCTGGTTGAGAACTATCTGATGCATGAGACGTCGCCCTTCAATCCAGCCAAAATCTCACAGTTAGAGAAAGATTGATGAGATGAACATATACAATTAAGTAAATGGAGTGAAGCTAGCTTACTTTGAGATCAGTCTGTAATCATGGCTGGGTTTTCTTGGAACTTTGTTGAATGATGATGATCTTGGATGAGGAGTACTCTCATGGAGACACAGCAAATTAGTACCATGCAGGACTTGGGACTTGTGTTCTTGGCTTCTGAGGCTGGACATGTGAAGGTGGAAGCCATTGATGGTTGCCATGGATCAACTGGGAACTGGGATCTTTCTGAAAGCCAAACTGAAAAGGGATCTTTCTTTGCTAAACCAGGGTTCATAAAGGGACTGTTTACAACAGAGACAAAAATGTCTACTGTGATTTTGGACCTATATAAGTGGGAAGAATAAACGTGGAGAAATTAAACATAAAACACACATGTTGGTTTTACATCGATCACCTAACTACTGGACAAAGACTATCGATATCTTCTGAGTGATAACATGATAATCTGAATTCTGAAAGGCGCATTATTTAAAAGAATGAGTGTGGAACCCATTTGTGATTTGACTATTAAAGAACACGTAGAAAATTTTGCTTCAATCATAGAATTTCATTTTATCATTTTGTTCATGTCGTTGTTGTTATTCTTGTTTTTTCTTTTTTTTCTTTTCTGAAAATGAAAGATTAAAATGTAAAAATATCATTTAATGTTGTGAAGAGAAATATTATTTTTTCGTACATTAGTATTATTCTTTGATAACTTAAACACGATATGCGTGCATGACACGTACAGATACAAGGTAGAGATTTCTAGCTTTTCTACTGTCATTTCATTTGATTAACAACAAATATTACGGATCCATGTAACATTGCTCAAGTTACTTTGCATTCATCCCAACCCCTTCTAATTAACTATACTAAAACTCACCTCCCAATTTACCGTTCATTTGAACAATAACTCTCCTCATGTAAGAATCTTATTTAATACAAATTTTTTTTACAAAATTATGACCTAGCAGAGCTCTGCTAGGGTTTGTGAGAGGCCGCCTATGGGTTGGCGTTTCTATACCTCCCTCCATCTCCGATGGAGCAAATTTCCGGCCACAGTGTCACAGTTGGCGTGTACGGTCGAGGTCATACCCTCATTTTTTCCTTTTATCTCCCAGAAATCGATTTCCACCATCCGGGTTGAGCTGGTCGCCCTCTCTCTTCCTCTGATTGCCACGCGCAAGGGATTGAGCTTGTCCTCGGTTCGCTGCTCCATTGGATCGGTGGCTGCGGGTGATTGGAGTGTATGGGATCCAGGGCTTCTGCAGGCGACATGGCGGTCTGGTCTCGGCCCTAAGCCAAGTGGTGGAGTACCTGCTACGTTTCCGGTTCACCTGCGTTCGGATCGTGTTCTATTGGAACCCTTCTTCAAAGGTTGGCAGCAGGGGTGGCGGTGCTCTCTGTCTGATCTGCGAATGTGGACGGACGGGTGGAAGCGCATCTATGAGATGGCGACGGAGAGAACTCGTGGGGAGGAAGCTGATCCTCCTGAGGCTTTTTCACTTGAAGTCTACGAGTCTTCTCGAATAGGGGCCGTTGATACTTGGCTAGAGTGTCGAGGTGATGTCCTTGCGGCGGCGGCTGATGCGTCAACGTGGTGTTGGTGCGAGGGTGACGGCAAGCACAGAGATTTTGCTGAATTGGCTGCTAGGGTTCATTTTGCTTGGGCTTGGGTTTGGATCTGTTTTTCAGATTTGGGCTTGGGTCTGTTTGGGTGGTCTATGGCAGTGATATTTGGGCTCTCTAAGGCTTGGATCTGGATTTGGGATCCCGACGGTTTTTCTATAAAAACTTGGGATCCAGGATGGCTTCTGTTTTGGTACCTAAATTGTTATTTTGCTTGGGATCAATACCTGCGAGGAACTGTAGTTATTGGTCTGAGGTTGTCAGCGAGTCTACTGATGGATTATGCGGAAAAATTTAATTGTCAGTTTCTTATTAGTTTACTCACCTCTGAGCTTCACTCAATAGGTGGAGTGGTATTGCGTTTAGCGGTGTCTCTTTCTGACGGCCCCACAGGGGCGGGTCACTGTGTAATATTGCTTTTTCCATATTGAATAAAAACGTCTGACCTCCTTCAACTAAAAAAAAAAAAAACAATAACTCTCCTTTTGAATAGAGCCTTTACATTTTTGCCTTCACTGTTTCTCCTGTGCTTTTCCGGATTTGTCCTCACATTCTGCTGCTTCATAAATCCTTACACATATACAACTCAGCTACACTTGTAGACTTTAGCTCTCTTAAATATTGCCAAAATCCAGTGCTTCCCTGCTTCATCAATATAAGCTTCTCACTCAGGATCAATGTAGGCTTCTCACCCAGAATACGATAGCTGGGGAACAGAAGATGAGGGGGACGGGAAAGCTCTTAGGTAATTCCTTTTATGCCCAGATTGATTCTTTGCCAAAATTTTGTTATTTGTCCTCAATTTTTATTTTATTAGTTCTGATATTCAAACTTTATCTCAATTGTTCAACTTTGTATGTGAGTTTTGATATTCACTACAGTTCCACTGTAGTGACCCTCTGCAAGTCCTTCCGCTACATCTTCTATTGGTCTTTCTTCATTCCTATTCGAAGGACCCTCTGCTTCAGTCTCCTTAGACCGCTGCATTGAAATTTTCAACTCTACTTTCTTTCCTGTCATTTGTTTTTGGCGGATGGTTTCTCCTCTCGCTGGTCTCTTAAGGTAAGCTTCTACAAGGGACTCTGGTTGGTCAGAGGTGCTAGTTTGCATGTACTCTAACTCTAGTAGAGGGTCTTTTCGCTAAATGGGGACTAGCGTTAGAGGATGATCAAGATCAGTGGCACTTCCTACACTATGTGATGACTTCTTTGGGATTATCCACGCCTAAACCTCCGAAGGGTAAGCTACATCGGTCGGCCGGTGCTTTCGATTGCAATGACAACCCGATTTTGTGTGTGTAGCTTGTGTGTTAAGTTTGTCGCTATATGACTGGTAAGATTTGTTATTGGTTCTGCGGAACTAGGCCATCAAGTAAATCGCATGTGTTTTCGAATCATGCATCAGTTTTCGAGTTGGAAAATATTTTAAAGTTTTTCATTCTTTTAATGAAATAGTTTAAGTACGTTTTCATACTGGGCAGCCCAAAATTATTTATTGATTTTAAACCTAGCCAGTGTGAAGCTTTTATTGGTGAGCGAGGACGAATGCTCACCCCTACAATAGTGTGGATGCAGGTACTATGTACTAGTACGGGACAATAGCAGACGGAACTGGGTGTACACATGCCCAATTACTTAATGCATACCTCCTATATTTTTTTGTTATCAAACTTCCATCTATACCCCTCCTCATTAATAAATAAATAAAAATAAAAACAAAGAAGAGTCCACAAAAATAAAATAAGAATTAAATGCTTTATATATCAAAATATTAATTAAATATTTTCTTATATGTTAAATGTTCTCCTCGTCTTCATAATACAATCGACGTCTCTTCAAGATCATAAATGAACGTCAATGACAGATATAATAATTGTAGCCAACATGAAGAATTAGCAAGAAAACAACCAAATTGGTTGGACGTATCAAAAAAAAAAAAACAAAAAAAACAAAATTGGTTGAAAGTCCATTGAACAACTCGAAAGTCCTTGTCTCCAAGGCATCGAACCCTCAGGCCTCAGCCGAGATTGTTCCTTCCTCGGCTTTCAATTGTTCGACGAAGTCAGAATCACGCACACTACATTTACTACATCTACAATTGCACACTTGGCCTCTTGGCCTTGTGCTGGCACGTCCCACAATCTATTCATCAAGAATGACGTTTGTTCCTTGATCTCTTGGCTATCCTGGCCGAGGTGATTTTCAGAGGCAACAATAGTCGACCTATTTTTTTCTTAAGTTTTTCTCATTTATTTATTTAATGAGGAGGGGCATAGATGGAAGTTTGATGAAAAAATGAGATAAAAAAATATTAGGGATGTGTTCTAAGTAATTGAGGGGGTGTATTTACAATTTCTCCTAAATATTAAGGAGAAATGTGTATTATTGAGAAGTTTTATATACACATCCCCAATTACTTAATGCACATCCCTTATATTTTTTTGTCATCAAACTTCCATCGATACCCCTCCTCATTAATAAATAAATAAAAACAAAAATAAAAAAGATTCTACAAAAATGAAATAAGAATTAAATGCTTTATATATCAAATTATTAATTAAATGTTCTTATAGGTTAAACTTTCTCTTCGTCTTCAAGATACAATCGACATTTCTTCAACATCATACGTGAACATCAATGACAAATGAAATAATTGAGTCCATATGAAGAATTAGCAAGCAACCAAATTGGTTGAAACATATCGAAAGAAGTTATAAAACCATCAAATATATCTTGGATACATGAATACATCATCATCAATCACTTCGCGCATTTGCAAAACAGCAACCATGAATCATTCTTTACCAATTTTAATATTGACTATGACTATCTAGATCATGATCAAGATATTGACATATATTGAATCTTTTAAAATCTTAGAGGATCGGTCTCTGCTACTCGAATCCTATAAGGGCTCGTTTTCCTTATGGATTCCGGAATGGGCGAAGCTGTAACCCAAACTCAAGCAGACTTATTTTTAGGCCGCAGGTATCGACCCGCTATGCTAAATCCTCTTAAGATATTGCCAAAAATACTTTTGGGCTCAAACAACAATAATATGCCCCATTTGTCTATAGTATTCAGATAACTATAATGGATCTGTTAGTTTAATTCTAAAAAGAAAATGGATTAGTTAAGTCTTATGGAAAATGAGAAACAGAGTTGCTGCAGTTTTACTCTATAGAAATGAATAATATTATATTCTTATTATAAAAAGAATGAAATAACCAATGAATTTAATTTTTACAAGCAATCATACAATATCCAACTCGATCCTTAATTTGTACAGCTACAGATGTACATCTGGATTTTATAAGGATGTTCATCTGCTTTCAAAAATCAATCCCAAAAATCATTCGATTTTCTTTTCTTCTACATTTCCTTGTTCACCACCATCGTCGTCGACTTTGGTCCCCTGATCTCCAGCTCCATGCATGGCCGACTCAAAGAAGTCTTCAACCTTATCTTCCGCTGCCTCAACCTGCACAAATTTTTCATACAAGACTTAGATAAATTATAAGGAGAGATATTATCTTATATAGTGCAATTTGGTATAAGTTTATTTCCAGACTGACATTCTCAATTAGCTTATCCACCATGTGAGCATCTTTGGCTGTTTCTTTAGCTATGGCTTCAACTGCTTCAACTGCCGCTTTAAGCTTTCCATCTTCAGGAAGTTTATCAGCTATTCCATCCGCCACCTCCTCCACTTTATGGGCCACCGTTTCGACCACCTCCGCCACTACTTCAACTGTGTTCATTACCATGTCCACCTTATCTACACAATCAAATAAATCAAATCTTAACTTTTGAGACATGAGGTAAATCATCCATAGCTGACAATAATGTAAGCTCTAAGTATAGTTACTTTTAATTATTTGCAAGGGCCCCCATTTGTGCCTCCAAAAGGGTATAACCACTGTCAATAACATCCCTATCATCCAGCCCCTCCTTTATTAAGAAATCACAGTGTTAATCATCAATACATAGTAATTGCAAAAGATAAAATATCAAGGAAATCATATAGGGAAATTTTAAGGTTTTGATTGGTAATTACCAAGAGTGTGAAGGTGCTCCAGAAGGAGTTGGAACTCCTGAAACATTGCATACAATCTTGTTCCTGCATCAAGAAAAATGAAGATGATAGTAATAAGTTTTTGCTCCAACCGTACCTCTCGAGAAATTATCTCATTAATTCATAAAGCTCAAGAAATTCAACAAGATACTTACATCTTGGCATCGCTTCTGCTAAGAGCACTACTCCTCTGGCCTATTGAGAGAGACAACAACGAAGGATTGGCTGTGAATCCCTGCTGAGGTTTTATTGCCGTTATAGAAAACAAATTCCGATGAACTCTCTGAGGAATTACAAGTACACGACTTCTCGAGCTCCAAAGATCGGTGGACGACGTGATTGTTGACATGGATTTTTCTTGCATCAGTTGCCTAATTTTTTTTTAAGAGATTTGTAAATGAGAAGCTTATGAAATGGATAGAAGCATATATATAGTCTGTCTGGGTTCAATAAGATCAAGACCAGTCAAGTTAAGAAAGTACAGGGAAATTCCTGTCCATGGCTCCAAACACATTATTGTAATCATTTAAGTTCATAATGGATTTGGTAAATGCATATGAAAGACGCATTTGTTTATTGACAAAAGACAAATGACTGGTTCTCTGCATTAGCGCCATGGTCAACTATGCAGTTCTTGGTCTATTTAAGGCTTTAAGCCAACGAGTTAAAACTTTATATTAGTATTTTCATTACTTATATTCCTTTGTCAAAGGTTGGAGTTGGATTAAATAAGACCATAGATATATATATATATATATATATATATATATATATATATATATATATATATATATATATATATATATTAATTACAAGTGCTTGGTTTAATCCTTAATTTAATAGAAGAACCAGCTAAGAGCTGACAGGGATGATAGTCTTGGTCTCTTGGAGACCTTAACATCCTAATTTTCTTCCTTTCGTTTGTTTTTGGTAGAAAGCAAACCCCATTTTCATCATATAAAGTTGGCAAAACCAATTTTTTCCAACTTGTCAAACACGTTTTTTTCTTATGCCTATCGCCACCCTGGTTGCTTTTTTACTATCTAATCTAGCACATTGAGTATAATAGAAGATAATTTCCATGACGACTGCAACCAACTAACTCAGTTGACATAAAAACAAGAGGTCTGGTGTTTAACTTCATGCTCATTACGTTTATTTAATTCAGTAAGTTAGTTCATTTTCACGCAAAAAAACAAAATTCAGTTAGTTCTCTGGTTAGCGTTGAGAGTGGGAATTGGGTACTAATTACAGGAACAAATGTAAATCACGGTTCACTATGAAATGCGATGGCAAAATATTGTATGACTAAAATCAGAGAGACATGTATAACGAGAAATTATTCTATGGTATTAGACTACCACGTGGCATTGACATATGGTAGTCTGGACCAATAATATTACTTGAATTTGGTAAGAACTTTGCAGGGAGTGAAACAAAAAATTAAATTAACAGACCAATTAGAAATAAGTACAAGTCATATGGACCAATGACAACAACTCGGACCACTACATGTACCAATGGTCCAGAACCATATAATAATTCTCCAACTTATACCTATTGTGTCAATTGGAAATAGTCTTTTGGTTCTTTTTCTTAATGAACATCTAGCATTTAACCGATTTAGTTGAATATATAATTTATTTTTTTTATTTTTTATTTTTGGAATGGTTTTTAAGATCTTTTGAAGTTTTGATCTAGACCAGGTTATATTTTGTGGCATCAATGCGGGTTGTTTACTAGATTATGCTCTTTCGGCGAAATCATGGTCCAGATTCAACAATTTATGTCTTGGATAAGACATGTTGCTTCATAACTTGAAGGATGGTACTGCTCCAAGGGCTTGACCAAAACTGTTTGGTCCAGAATGGGGTTAGCTGACCCATAAAGGAAGGCAAAAGTATTGGGCTCAGGCCCAACATGGTATGAGATAAACCAGAACAATTTCAGTTTGGGGCAGAGCCTCCCAAGAATTTCAAAATACCACCTACTCCGGCCTAACTACTAGCAACACCCCCACCTAGCCCTGCCCAACGAAACCACACACATCAAATTCTATAGAGATTTCTAGCAATGAATTAGATGAAAGTTGGTATCAGTACAAGGGTTTAGACAGTGAGACCTCTAAAAATTAGTTGACCTAATGTCCTAATCTTTTTCTTAAAAATAAAAATAAAAATAAATGATAACTTATTATCATATTAAACAATTATTATGGATAAAAATGGACATTTTTATTTTTTTAATCACATTAAAACTGAAAATATATAAACACTTACGTCTTCTGTACGTCGAACTTATAAAATCTCTTGCTTAATGTCATTATACTAATAGTTTTGCTCACATAAATGACAGTTTTAAGGAATTGTGAGGGAGGAGTGCATCTTGTAGTCACATGTATAACTTAAAACTGTTTATTTATTTTTATCCGTCAGATTTCTTTAATTCCTTAGAAACTATCTCTTAGATGAGGATACCTCAGTAAACTAAATAATATTAACAAAAATTGACTTTCTTAAAATAAAGCGCGTAGCTCTTTGTAATTAAAATTATCTCACAGCATAACCAAAATAAAAATCTTGATATAATTAAAATGTGAGAACAATATTCAAGTTCATTACTACTCATATGTGATTGCTTACCAAGAATTAAAGATACATTGCTCATTACTTCCCATTTAATATGAAAGGGACGATTCACCAACCTAGTCATTTCTCCAACCTCTCACTTCGCTTTGACCTATACTCCACAGTATACGCGCACCAATTACCCCGATCAAAGCTGATTGTTGACTATCCCACTGCCACCGAACCAAGAGCTGCCAAGCAACTCCCTCTCTCCCCCTTGAGAGTCTCTCTTCGAAAGCGAAATGCCTCAAGCAATCCACACCCAACTTATCTTCTTGTGGAAAATCTCACCCCTTATTGTCCACTAGCCTCAGTCTGCAACGCAGACCAAGGAATCTCCAAAACCAACAATCTTTCTTTCGCTTTCTCGTAAACAAGGTATGAAACTCCATCCATCTCCCCTGTTTTGATACATCTCTGTTCTTCTTCCTGCTCTGTTTTTCCCAATGGGGTTTTCTCAGAGAAAGCTCCTCCCAGGAAACATCTTTAACGATCCAGATGAAGCCATCTGTAAAACTAGTTGTGACCCGAATCTAAATAAACAAGGCTTGTGTGATAAACCTTGCTGCAAAATCTGCCCAAAAGTCTGTAAATTTTTTGTGGGTGATAATCTTCTACCACCAAATTTACCAGCTTTTCCTGAGCCACCACCTCTACTACCGCCGCCGCCGCTGCTGCCTGAGGTGGTTGAGACTAGACCAGACTATACTAGCCAGAAGCATCTGATCCAAACAAGTATGATAGTTGGGTCCTGTATGATCGGGGCTTCTCTTTTTCTCTGTATTGTTTTTGCAATTATGAGATACTATTCGAGGCGGAGAAATCCCAGAAGGAGAAGCTCGCCGATTCTGTTTGCTACGGCGGAAGATTTTCTTGATGAGGATCATGGGCCTGTGCTTGATCACCCCATTTGGTACATCCACTCTGTGGGTCTGTCTCAGGCTTTGATCGATTCCATTACAGTTTGTAAGTATAGAAAAGATGAGGGTTTGATTGAGGGGACGGATTGTTCTGTTTGCTTGAGTGAGTTTGAGGAAGATGAGAGTCTCAGGCTTTTGCCAAAGTGTAGTCATGCTTTTCACATCCCTTGTATTGATACATGGTTGAGATCACATAAGAATTGCCCTCTTTGCCGCGCTCCGATTGTTTGTGGTGCTGCTAGTGATCAAGTGGGTGTCCCGGATTCGATTGCGAGTGGTTCGGGTTCTGGGGAGAGCATTCGGGTGGAGAATTTGGAGAGTGTTGAAGGGATTGGAAGAGGGACTAGTGAGGTTGGAGGTACAGATGATGAGAATGTCAGTGCAATTTCTATTGATGGAAGGAGTGTTGAAAGTTCAAAGGTTTTGCCCAATTCTATTTTGGCTGAGGGAAGTTCTGATCCAAGAGCATTGAGCGATTTAGCGGATAATAGACGAGTGACTGAAGATGATGTACAACCAATGAGGAGGTCAGTGTCGGTGGATTCAGTGTCTGCTACAAGAATTTATAATGCTGTGGCCAATGCTATTCCAGAACAAGGAAGTTCGAATTCCCAATTAGTACTTGTAAAGAATCCAAAGTTGGGGATTGTTCCAAAGCAGGACAGTGCAAGTTCTAGCCTATCCAAGCATTGGAGAAGTTCTTCAAATGGTCTTTCTCTGCAGATGGTGCCAATGGCAATGAAAAGGCCTTTCCCCTCTGGCAGGAAGCTTTTCTCATCGAAACACAGAAGGACTCTTAGCTCAATCCTTCCCTTATGAAGATGGATGGCATTCTCAGTGGCCTCGTGTATACCTACATGATAAACTAAAAGCTCAACGGACTGAAGCTGGTTCTGTAATGAAGCTTATCTTGAAGGTTATGTTGTCAAAAATTCAAGTTTTCAGGTTCTCAAGGGTAAGAGAGAACTCATATAGACCACAACAAGTGTGGTCTGATGACTTCTTATGGTGAATTTACTTTTGTTTATTAAAGTAACAGTGTCTTGAAGAAAGTATGTCTGAAATCTTCCAAGACAATATTTACTTTCTATTACAAAATTTGTCCAAGTGCTAGTGATGCAATATAAACAAATTTTCAATATTTAGATTGTCTCTTTGGTTTTCTCTGCATATTAGTCCAATCTTCAATGCCTGATTTGATGTTCATGTCAATTGCCCTTGTGCATAACTCCATGACATTTTCCATTGCCAATGTATATATTCTTCGGAAGTCGAATTCCCTGTCAACACTTCTCTCCTACATACCCCATGGCATTCTGTGATCATTCTTTGATTGCTTCTTGTGTTCTTAGTTTTTGACATTCAAATCATACAGTCGAAGGAAGATGCTAACAGGCATCGGTGCTGATGCATACACTGGTTGGTTTTTAAGTTGTCAAGTGAGCTATATGCAATATAGCAAACTAGGCAATAGCTGCTTAAGGTATGGAGCAAGCAATCTACTATATAGCTTTCAATGGTATTTATGTCTGCAACAAGCACTTGTGGAAGCACTTGCGGGTTATAATGCTATAGTCTTCTTCTTTTACCAGATCTCTATTTTTCTTTGACCAGATTTCTAGTCTTTCTTAGAGGCCTCATTGCGACATGTCTACGATTTATTTTGCTGCGACTTTAGAGGCATCTGTTAGAAATAAGGGTCCCAAATAACTAATATCGTTGAACCTTAATAAACTTTGGTAGTTTTATCACACTTCAAGATCTAGCATATGCATTGTTTTCAATTCAAAATGTTTTCATAAACAACCAATTATACCCTCCCTATAGGACCAGCAAAGTTGTTTTCACCGGTGATGATCCATACGGGAGTCTTAGTCGCCTCCTCTTTCCCTAGTGTTTTTCTCCCACATCGAGTTTGAAACCTCATCATACTCCCATTGCTGTCATTGTTATCAATGCTAAGAACTCCTACAACCTCGGTGCAGACAGTGCGATGGTTGAGCTGAACTCGGATTCTTGGAGAGACACTTGGTGGGATGGTTTTTTTTTTTTTTTGATGATGTCTTGGTGGGATGGGTTGTGGGGGGGATAAATCGAGAATTTTGTTTTTGAAGACATGGATGGAGGTGTATATACCAAGTAGGAGATACAAATAGAAGCTCACTATTGAACTTACTATTGACAAATGAGAAAAGTATTGACAATACATGTTACATGAATGTTGATTTGAATTTCTCTTTAAAATCTTTGACAAATTTACATATTTGGACTCACAATGAAATGACATTAGAATTAGAAAGAACAGAGTGAGAATAAACTAAACCATCTTTTTTTTTTGGAGAAATAGATAACTTCATTACTTATCCATGACCAGAAGGCACATACATCATAAGTAGTCTCATGCCAAAAGTTCTAGATGGCACAAGCTTCCTAACAAATGACAAGTAAGCCTCATTGCAAACAAAATGAGCTCACTTATTCTAAACAAGCAACTAGCAGGAGAAGCTCTTAACCTAGTGAATATTACATGACTCGAAACAACTAGACTAGTAAGTTCGCCTAGAGACCTCAATTGGTGTACAAAAATACTAGTAAATTGCAGAGAGCCTCCCACGAATGTAAAATCCAAAGGGTCACGAAATGGAGTAGGCCAAAAACAATCCCAAGCCACCAGCCCACTGCCTTGAACTTGCAATTGAATAGCCCACCACATTGGAACTAAGGCCCAACGACCCAAGCCCCAACTTCTCCTCCTTGTCCTTGAATATGGTCGGATACTACTCTCCCGGTGATGGAGACACCACCAAATCCGGCATAGCAGAGATGCAGATAACTAATACCTGGGTCCCAAACCCAGATCTTCCACAGGTCTCGGGATTGCACCACTTCAAGCCCATCAATTGGGCTTAGATTTGGCCTTAGCACTTGGCCACTACCATCACCGACGTCCGCTGCAGCCCCGACCATGGTAAACATCAAGGCCGAAACTTGCCAAGGCACAACGCAGTCACCGATAGGAGATGGCCAACCAATCTGCCGCCAAACCTCGCCATCACCATCGATCATAGAAACAAAGCCGTCGTCAAAGGTCAGCCAATCCCAATTGTGAAGCCATGCCTTCCACATATCGAACCCCGAAGAAAAGGAGATTAGAAGTATCAAGAGAGCGAGCGTCCTAATTGCCGTCAAGCGTCGAATAAATCGTAGAGGATGTCCACGGTAGATTGGTGGGAAACACCAGTAGGGGGAGGGGGAGGGCGGCCAGAGCCGCATAGGGTTTTTTTTTTTTTTTTCAATCTCTCACCAACTGCATCTGACTATGTGGTCCTTAACCTTCTTAATATGAACTAAACCACCTTGGTAGTTTGCTAACTATATATATTATTGGGAAGGGATGCGGCGCATCCTTTTCCATCTTTTGTCAAACCCTAGCCGCCATGGCTAAGGATCCAAGCAATGCCAGTCGGTGCAAACAACACCCAGAGTCTCTCTCTGCTTTTCAATGTCTTCTCGAGGTAATCCAACCTCGACTTCGTTAGATGGGATCGCAACCAAAACTTTCTCTCTACAATCTTTGGAAAGAAGGATGGATTTGTATGTGTCGGAGTTTTGCAATGGAGGCTGGTAACAAAGGAAACCTCCGTCCAGGATCTAGGTCGAATCTGACCAAGCAAAGCACGACTCAAGGCCGGTGAGGATCTAGAATTGTTGGCGTGGACGGATTCTAACTAGCGACGGCTGACAATCTACCAGCGGTCCGATCACGGCAGAGGAAAGAGTCACGTGACTAGTGGGTGGCGGTGACGGGCTTTGCGACTATAATACAAAGCTGTGTACTCCACGAAGGAATGACCGGAGCTTTTTGGAGACTCCAACCTGCAAGAGAGTCCCTTCGGCTGACGTGTTGAAGAGTTGATGAACAGCATCCTATGCGTGCGGCAGCGGTGATCGGTGCAGGAGAAGGTGGACTCAATTGAGGTTAGGTGCCCAGATCACTTGTATGGCTCAAGTTAACTTGGTGGCCCAAATCCAGCGGTTGGGTACTGAAATCGAATGGGCTTTGGGTGCCCAAAACAAATAAGAATACTGTTTGGACTTGGGCCTTGATGTGGACCAAACTATTGGGATATAATTCTATGGGTTTTCGTATTTGGGATCCAGGAGGATGGACCCGGCCAAACCTCCTAGCCCTAGTTTGGATGGCAATGAGAGAATTTAGTTTGTTTTTGAATTATGCCTATTTACTGTGTCCTAGATTTGTCATAGTTATAGGCTTGCTTATAATAAGTGAGCACTGGTTGTCTAATGGGTGGTGCTAGTATACCACGTCCTAAACTTGCCCTAGAGTTGGCAAGGGAATGTATGTATCCATGCCATTCTGGCTTGAGATGAATGAATTTGAATACTTTGATTCAAAAAAAAAAAAAACTATATATATTATTGTAAAACTGTTTATTAAAAAAAAAATTTCCTAACAACAATTTTAATAAATTTTGAGTGTTTTTTTTTCTCTAAAATCTTCTTCATAGCTTTTTTATATAAGTTGTTTTCCACATGATGTAGTGACGCTCATATTTTTTATAATAAAATATTTATCTAAAAATTATATAGGACTTTCAAGCACAAATATATTAATAGAATAAATTTGTTACATTACATATTTTACATTTATAATAAATAAATTAATAGAATAAGTAAATAAACAATATCTTGCCCCAGAGACCCATTAAAAAAAAGTTTGTGACTATAATTAACAAAGAAATACAAAAAATATAAACAAGTAACTATGAATTACAAACTACAAATATAATTAACAAGTACATTGTGCATAATACACAAGTGAGTACAACACGTGAAAAATATTTTTACAAGTGTTTTTTTTTTTACCTTAGTAGTCAAGAGTTCAATTTATTTGAACACTTAGGTACGGGAACAGGGAGTCTCGATGTGCAATGAGACTGAAACAGCTACCATTTTCAAGACTATGTTTTATCCAATATACCTTAGTGTATCACAACATTTTCTTTTGTTATCAATATTGTTGATATCGAATCTAATTCCAAGCCGTAAATCAAGGTGGACATGCGGCCCAAGTATAGTCGCCTAGACACAAACTCCCTTTCAAATCCTTTGGGCAACCTTACTGAAATGGCCAGGTAAGGGAGGGCGACCACGAGAGGCAGAATCCATTTTGGCATGAGCTACTCCCACATAGTGGTTTATGCCCATTTGCAAGCACTTCTGGATTCAAAAACTCGTCATGAACGTTGTCCTCTTCCTAGACACCATTCCACATAGGCTATACTTACTGAGATGAAAAATGTCATAAGTGTGAAGACAGTTCAACAAGTGTTAATAAAGGCTGCCCTAAACCTTAAGGGACCTGAACTAGGTACCAATAAGGGGTTTAGGCCAATATTAACAAAAGAGACTTCACCTATTCCATTCAATTTACAACTTACAATTAAAACTCGTGTTCAACAATATAAATAACGTCCTAGTTAGTTTACACTAAGTTTCAAACAGTTTACAAACAACAATTATAAACAAAAACAAGTGATTTTTCAATCCTCGGCAACGGCGCCAAAAATTGACAACGCTAAAAGCAAAAGCGCAATTTAACCCTGCAAAATGTATATGTCAGTATAGAATAAGTAGGGATCGTTCTAGCCGTGGATTGAGGGTACACCTGTAATTGCATAAACATATAAAGAATTAATAAAAGTATAAAATATTATTTACAAAAATAAAACAAAGAAAAGAGATATATATAAGTAAACACAAATAAGAGGGTTTTAAGATTATTAAAACAAAAGTTAAAATAAATAAAATAAAGTGTAGATACCTCTACTAGCAAGGCTAGTTTGCTACCTCACCAAGCATAAACAACACCCTCATGGGATCCAACCGCTACTTGCATCTTGTAGCCCTATGTTCAAGCTACGCTACGGTATCCGGAAGTGGCAAATACGTCGTCGGGAAGCCACCTTTCCGGCCTTGCAAAGTTGCCTTCACAACATGGCTTCAAGACTAGAAATGGTGGTTGCTTGTCCCACATCGAAAACCATGTAAAGGAGAAGCATTCCTTCACCTATAAAAGAAATGCCTCCTCCCACAACTCAACACACTCCATTACACACTTTGTAATCCCAAACACACATACTACAACATTCAAGTGGACGTAGTTTCCCGCTAAGGCGGGAAACGAACCACTATACTTCGCTTGTGTCGTTCTCTCTCTCTCTCTCTCATTCTTTATGTTAATTAGACCTCTCGGTCAACAACGTTAACATTGGCGCCGTCTGTGGGAAGCCAACACAAAGGCTTCGTCACTTACCATTGAGTTAAGTCATCTTAACATATTCTTAGTGGCAACTTGTACCATCGGTCAAGTCAACACCAACTTTGGGCCAGTCAACGCCAACCAACTCCAGTCAACGCTGACAAGGTTGGTCATCAGCAGTCAAACAATGGTCAGCGACCATCTAAAAAAAAAAAAATTTGATGATTCACTCTGGACACCCAGAAAACCTCTCTGGACACCCATCCTATCTTCAATCATCATCCTCCGCTAGCGAGGACTGGCGCCAGTTTCAAATCACAACTCGGTTGCCACCGCCGAGCTTCTGTCAAGCTGCAGCACCGAATGCAGCACCGCCGAGCTAAGCCAGCAGCAACCCAGGCTTCAATCAGCGGCACTGCCGAGATTGTGTCAGCAGCAATGACCTCCGCTGGGAACCGCCACCGGCAGCCCAGTGCAATCCGCTACCAGATCATCAACTTCGGTTCGACCATCTCTCACCGCTGGATGTCGACATCGTCCTTCGCTTGGCACCGTCGCTGGTTACCGCCGCTAGCAGGCCAGTGCACTGCTAGCAAGCTCCAACGTTCCAGCAAACCCCGCTGGCCATCCTCCTAGCTCTACCGCTAGCAAAGTCCCGCTACTGCAAACCGCTAGCAAACAAGGCCTCCGCCGACCTCCAAGTGCTACCTCCGCCGAACTCAAAGTCATGGCTGTCTCCGCTGACTCCACGAGTCACCGCTGAGCACCAAGTCCGCCACTAGGAGCAACCGCTGTCATGTTCTTCTTCTTCCGCTAGCCACCTCCGCTAGCAAAGCCCCGCCAGTCACCATGTCGCTAGGAGCAAGGCTTAGTACTCACTTGACCCACGAGCTCCGCCGAGCTTCACCGTTGACCAAACACCCGCTCCGCCAGCCACCATGTCGCTAGGAGCAACCACTAGCGCCAACCTCCAGGCAGCGCTCCACCACCGCTAGCTAAGGCCTCCGCCGCTGGACAAAGCTCCACAAGCCAAAGCTCCGCTGAGCACCAAAACTTCGCCACCGCAGCCAAAGCTAACGCTCTGCCATCCAGTGCCTCCACTAGCCAGCTCCAGGCCTCCGCTGGGCTTCACAGCTGGGTAGTCTCCGCTGAACAGCACCTCCGTTGGCAAGTCTCCGCTGAGCATTTCCTCCGTCGGCAAGGGCCCGCTGAACAACACCTCCGCTAACGAGCCACTGCCAACCAAAGCTCCGCCAAGCTTGCGTCAACCATGATCCGAGCACCAATACATATACTCTGGACACCCATGCATGTTCACAACTGCCATAGCTGCTAGCATCGTGTTTTCCTTCTTTCATGATCTGCTATTCTTCAAGGTATTGAGCCACGTAAGGGAGAGACAATCACCGACATTCATCCATGATGAGCTTCGGGCACCGCTAACCCCAGCTCGTACAAGCGTCAAACGCTTCAGGCACCGCTGTACCTTGAAAGTGATCAGGACACCCATCCATTTCGCCCGGACATCTAGCGAAGCAAACTCACTACTGGACGTCTACATCTCCAGTTCTAGCCGCATACAATCCTCTCTCAGGAGAACAGAATGACATGAAGAAAGCTAAGCCTCTCTCACCTTATTCTTATTGATACGAACACCACACACCTGTTTTAAACTTCAACTACTGCACTTTGAGAACAGCATGACTATTAGTTTGATGCCACCTCTCAATAGCATGGTACACTTGTCAATACATATATGTATGCTTGGGCTCCTGCTGTAAACATTAAACACATCTAATTCATGTCTATTAACCTCGCGTCCCAACCAAGTATAGCATATATGACTCATATATGTGTTACTGTGATACCATAATAGGTGTAAGTCAATGCATGTGCATATGATTCACAAGTATGCTACTTTAATATGCAAAATCATGTGTAACTCAGTGCATATAATGCATGACCATCTTATTCCATCTAATGGTATGTTGGTAGCTTCTTTGCCGCCTAAAAGTGACAATATTTTATCATCTCTTATGATTAACGGAGCATGCCTATCTATCAACCTTTTGATATTCTTAGCATCTTAATCAAATCCTATTTGAGCTATTACATCACGAACGACACATGGTACATGATCAATACACTGTTGGGTTACATATATAGCATGCTCCTCTTTGACTTTGTCTCAAAGTCCACACGTGTATACTATGCTTAGATTACCTCAGTCATGCATATACTTCCATGGCTCTACATCTCATTGCATGTAAATTGCACTTTTTTGGACATTCTCCAGGGCCTAGCACTTACGTAATGACATATTGAAATGTTTCTTTAACATTTCATTGCCATATTGAATTTCACATTAGCGGCACACAATCAAGTATGCCATTTGTTGTCAACAACTATTTTGCTTACAATTTTATCAAAATACATATGCAAATTATTGGTGTTGATTTTACAAACTCATGTACTAATCACCTAGTTTGTTTCAAGGAGACGTAATCATCGACCACATTTCCAATTAGCGAAATCATCACCTTTCGACTAAGGTACTTCGCCGGAGCAATGGACCGTCATGCTTGGCCAACTCCGCTAGCCTCCAACTCGGCATAAGATAAGTCACTATATCTTATCTCTTACGCTCTTGCAATTAGAGCCTTTGACATGACTATACATGTCTCCATGACCCTTACGCATGCCTACAAAATGTTATTAGCAACTTTACTACAAGTACATGCTACACACATACATGCTTAAATTCACTTTCGTGTAAAATTCATCTAGAAGCTTGTGACACTTACGACTTACTTAAACATGCTCGGATAAACGACTTGCTCGGGTTACGACTAGCTTGGGTATCGAAGTATGGCCACGACTTGCGCTTGGGCCACGCCCCGCATGCTCGCATAGCGCCTACACACTCAACTACACCCAACTTGCTCGAACAACCCAACTTGCTCGATCATGTCCAACATGCTTTACTTAAGCCCCAAGTTCACAAACGCTTCATACGATGTCACCAGGACTACTCCCACAATTTTATATGGACACCCATTACACTTGCCACTATATATTGTGCGTGTTATATGGCCATAAGATCCACATATACAACTACCAATATTTTACATGTTCATACAAATTAATAGAATATTGAATTCTACTACCATTCGTTGTTCTCTACAAATCGAATTCTTTTCGCATTCCATTAATACGAACGGTAACCAATACAACAAGCATTCTACATATGCGCGTTTTTGTCTCATTGTGTAGGTTAAAAGAGTCCCTTCTTGCTTACGGAGTTTGGGGACTTGTAGGGGCTAGGCGCCTCTCGGACATTGTTTATGCTTGATGACTTCATGATTATAACTCCCCAATCAAGAAGCTCTTCTTACTCGGGGACTTCGGGGACTTGTAGATACCTCTACTAGCAAGGCTAGTTTGCTACCTCACCAAGCATAAAGGTGGGATCCAACCGCTATTTGCATCTTGTAGCCCTATGTTCAAGCTACGCTACGGTATCTGGAAGTGGCAAATACGTCGTCGGGAAGCCACCTTTCCGGCCTTGCAAAGTTGCCTTCACAACATGGCTTCAAGACTAGAAATGGTGGTTGCTTGTCCCACATCGAAAACCATGTAAAGGAGAAGCATTCCTTCACCTATAAAAGGAATGCCTCCTCCCACAACTCAACACACTCCATTACACACTTTGTAATCCCAAACACACATACTACAACATTCAAGTGGACGTAGTTTCCCACTAAGGCGGGAAACGAACCACTATACTTCGCTTGTGTCGTTCTCTCTCTCTCTCTCTCTCATTCTTTATGTTAATTAGACCTCTCGGTCAACAACGTTAACATAAAGAAAATGTAAAAACATATATACAAGGATGGAACGCAAGGAACAAAGATCAAAACCATATCCATATGAATGAAATCCAATCACAAATCCTAGAGTTGATTTTCTATGTCATGAGAAAGAAGTTGACCATGTGAAACATTAAAAAGCAAACGATTTCCCATATTTTACTTTCCTTGAATATTTAATCTAAGTGAAAGCACCTAAATTAAACCTATTGAATATGCAATCATAGTCTAGAAAGCTAGCTAATCAAGAACACATTCAACGCATGAAGAACAAAAAAAGGATGTCAATCAAAGTGCACAACCTAGTATGAAAAAGTTCATCTATTTGTAATCCTCCTTAATTGATTTTGACTTTTGTCCAAAGCCTTTACTACTTATGAAATAGGTTCACAAAACTATTAGGTGAATTGTTAACCTAAATCTAGCTCCAATTACATGCATATATCCTAACTTAGCCACCAAAGAACACAAACATGCAAAAGTTTTATGTAATCCAAAATCAATCAAGCAATCTCATATAAGCAACATAGGAATCAGCATATAGAAATCACAACTTTATTTCAAAACATATAAACGGGCTTTAAACTTTGCCCTTAACGTCATGTTAACTAGAATTCATAACTCTACGAATCAAACAAAGGAAAACAAAAGAAAGTATGAAATACACCGTGAAAGATGAATGACAAAGCCTTAAGACGAAGAACTTGAAGATCCTTGAAAGCAAGCAATTTTCTAGGGACGACACAAGGGTGGATGGCGGCTAGGATCTTGATGTATTGCATGACTTCTTCTCCTCCTTGCTTGAGACGCAGAGCTTCTGAAGACTAGATAATGGAGAGAATTTTTCTGATGTTTATTTTCTGAGGGCGAGAGGTGGTGTGTTGATGCTCCTATTTATAGGAGGATGGCAACTTAGTCTCCAAGTCTTCATGAATCTTCTATTAATTTCCTAGGAATTATCTGCTTATGCCACACAGCTTCAACCAATCAAATAATTATGCCACGTCAGCTCTGCTATGTCATCCAACCAATCAGAAGTCTTCAAATTATCACCTTGATTCTAGGGAGATTATTTTTGCATTAATTACATGATTATTTTTTGATTTATCTCCTTAATTTCGGCCAAGGATGGAGTGTGGACATCAAAGAATGTATCTGGACCTGTTTTCAACCTTTCTGCTTGTTGTAATCCCTTGAATTTCTCCAAGATAAGTTCAAAACGTCACCTTCTTGAATCTTCTTTTATTTTCATGACAAATCATGTTTTTATCCCCCAAAATTACTCCTTTTACCTCCAAGACCCCTATAATATCTAGGGTTCTTCATTTTACCGAAAATTCCCAAGTATTCTAGAAGAATCTTGAGTTTTGAGTCATCTTGAAACCACATGGTCTCCTAGTGCTCTCAGGTTTCCTAGCCTCATCAGGATTCCTACTTTGACTGGGATTCCTAGTCGGACCAGGAATACTCCATTTCTTCATTTCAGCTCATTTCTGCATCCCTTGTGCCTTGCCTTTGTCATCTCCAACGTCTCACATCCTTCTCATGTGTCTTTAAGCTCATTTCCTTGTCATTTTCTCCGGTGTACCTAGAAAATAGAAACTAAATTAAAAATGATTAAGTAAAGGAAATAACTAAGCAAAACATGGGGAGTTAAATATTAAAATGTCGCATTAAAATGCTCCTATCATTTGGCCACCTCCTATCATTACAAATTTGTGGACGACTCCGCCTGACTGGTGCTGGTGGTGAAAAATTCTGATTAGGAATTTGACCCAACAATTAATGCAGACTGGAGCGGGAGCTGAACCGGGGACAATCGAGAAGTTTTGACTCGTCGTTGACCTGTCGATGACGAAGCGAAGACCTCTCTTCGCTTCGTGACCTGTTTTCGCTTCGTAACCTCCCTCCGCTCTGTAATCTCCCTTCGCTTCATCACCTCTCTCCGCTCCGTAACCTCTCTTCGCATTGTCTCCTCTCTCCGTAATCTCTCTCTGCTCTGTAACCTCTCTCCGCTCCGTAACCGCCATTCGCTTCGTCACCTCTCTCTGTAACCTCTCTTTCCTCCCAATCTCTGTCCGCTCTGTATCCTCTCTACACTTCGTAACCTCTCTCAGCTCCGTAACCTCCCTTCGCTTCGTTTCCTCTCTCTGTAACCTCTCTCCACTCCGTAACCGCCCTTCACTTCATCACCTCTATCCATAACCTCTCTTTGCTCCGCAACCTCTCTCCGCTCCGTAACCTCCCTTCGCTTCGTCTCCTCTCTCCCTAGCCTCTCTCTGCTCCATAACCTCTCTCCACTTTGTAACCTCTCCTTGCTCCAAAGCTCTAATGAGGAAATGGAGTCTCCTCTTCGTCGTCGGTGCGAGGAGTGGGGGGGGGGGGGGGGGGTACCTACAAAAGACCCTCCGATGCCTAAGTCAGTATATTTTTGAGTTGAGTGTATAAGTCTCAACTAGCGTTTGATGTCATACTTGGTCGTCTTGCCCTCTATTTATAGGTGCATCACGGCTTGGGCTATAAGTAAACTTGCATGGCAAGTAGCTGATAACTTGGGTGATAACTTGGGCGGCAAGTCACAATTAATATTGTAGTTATTCCAGTAATTATCACCACTTATGACTACGATCATTGCCATACTCAATGTTGTAATGATTAACGTACTTACTGCTGTAATGATTGCCGCACTTACTACTGTAATAATTGCTGCACTTACCGCTACATTCATTTCCACATTTATATTTGTCTTAATTATTTGACCACTCCCACAATGCCCCAAAATTTTCTCTTTAGACACTTGTCCTAAGAGAAATTTTGCAAAGCCTAGCTCTGTCTTGGGCTCGTCTCGGAGTTTTCCTCTCTTCTAACGCTGTACGATCTCCTTCTTCCTTTAGCCTCAATGGGGTTTTCTCCTCGAACCTCGAGGAACCAGTCTTGAAGCATTAAGGTAATTATCCTACTTGAGGAACCAGATCCTACGAATCAAAGCAATTATCCTACTCGAGGAACCAGTTCTGAAGCATTAAAACAACTGTCCTACTTGAGGAACCAGCTCCTATGAATCAAAGCAACTGTCCTACTCGAGGAACCAGTTTCGAAGCATTTAAGGCAACTTTCCTACTCGAGGAACCAACTCCTATGAATCAAAGCAATTGTCCTACTCGAGGAACCAGCTTCTCCGTGTCAAATGCAACTGTCCTACTCGAGGAACTAGCTCCTATCAATCAAAACAATTGTCCTACTTGAGGAACCAGTTCCGAAGCAATGAGGCAACTGTCCTACTCAAGGAACCAGCTCCTACATCTCAAATGCAATTGTCCTACTCGAGGAACCAGTTTCTACAAATCAAACACAACTGTCCTACTCGAGGAACCAATCATACAAATTAAAGGCGATGTCCTACTCGACGAACCAGTCCCAATGATATTATTCATGCGAGAAACATAAAATACATACTTTCAATAGTCTCCTAAATGATACTAACATGATCAAAAATCACTAAGCACTTTATTTTTCTTATCTAATTTTTACGAGTCGCACCAATCTTTTTGTCAAAAGGAAGCCGCAATATTATTGTACATTCTCCATTATTCAAGACGAATTTTAGCACATGAACTTTTCCATCACCCCTCTAGTTGCCTTGATTTATGTCATTTTATATTGAAGGAGTTTACCAGTCTTCATTGCTGCAAGGATCGCTGGTCTCACTCCCTCGCACTTATATATTCCATGCCCCCTTGCCTCGTGGAGAGGGCAATATCAACTTCTCTCATCCTCGTCACTAGCCTCTGATTGAGGAGGTGGCTTCTCAAATATTCCTTTGTGGCTATGTCTTTTGTATATGGTCACGGGGTGAATCGTGAACCATTCTTCAGGGGGACAATCTCGATGTAACCCCCCGCTTTCACTTTGGATTTCCTTCTTAGTGTTATTCCATTCGACCTCTCTCGAGGCGATGACAGCAGTAACCCGGGACTCTTGTGCCTCCTTTGCCCTCTCGATTCGTATTTCACCCTCGACTCTTGTAACGATGTCATCCATGTCTCTTGGGGGTTCGCGCAACAAACTCTCGTATAAGGGTGTGCCTGGGAGGAGTCCATCTCTAAATGCAATTGCGGCAAATTAAGGCTCACAATTAACGTGTTGCATCTCAGCCTTGAAAAATTGTCCTATCTTTTCTCTTGTGTTTTGCTTCGTGCAGAATAAAGTTGCCATATCCTTCTTCTGCTTACGGCTATAAAAGTATTGAGAAATGAAAACGCGGCTCAACATGTCAAAGTTCGGGATGAAGTGAGCCTTGAGATCTTGGAACCACGTCTACGCCGGCCCCGTGAGGCTTGACGGGAAGACTTTTCACATTAACTTCTCATTGGTTGTCTCAATTGACATCTGCTGTTTATATCCCTTAATGTGATCTACCGGGTCGGTGGTTCCATCGTATAATCGGAACATAGGGATGGTGAATCTTCACGGTTTTGCTATATTCAAGATGTCATCGGTGAATGGGGATTTACCAACATCTCGTACGATCTCAGCGGCAAGCTCTCGAGGGCCGGCCTGTTTGCATTTGTCTATCATTTTCTCCATTTTCTCGTGCCATAATTCATTACGTGCCCTCATGGATTTCCTCACACTGGTTCCTTCATTTAGTGCTACATTAAGAGTGCCTACCACCCCCTCGACGATAGATCCTCTAAAGCCTCCATCGGTTGCTCCGCTGACGCCTGCACTTGTGACAATGTTGAGGGCGTCGCCGCTGGCCTGACGTTAGACGAGTCGCTGTTTAGCTACAGAATTTTTTCGAGCTTTCGGCTTCAGCGGACCTCCCAATCCTATTTTTCCTTTTGGAGTGGCAAGTTCAGGTCTCCGATTGGGATTGGGGGAGGTCCATTTGCTGGTTGGTTTTCGTCACTCCCAGTCCTTAGTGACAAAAAGGGAATCCCGTCAGGTGCTACTACCACCATTAATTTTTAGGGAAAAGTGTTCCCACAAACGGCGCCACTTGTTAGTGGTGAAAAATTCCGATTAGGAATTTGACCCAACAATTAATGTGGACTGGAGCGGGAGCTGAACCGGGGACAATTGAGAAGTTTCGATTCGTCGTTGACCTGACGATGACAAAGCGGAGACCTCTCTTCGCTTCTGACTTGTCTTCGCTCCGTAATCTCTCTCCGCTCCGTAATCTCCCTTCGCTTCGTCACCTCTCTCTGCTCCATAACCTCTATTCGCTTCATCTCCTCTCTCCGTAACCTCACTCCGCTCCGTAACCACCTTTCACTCCGTAACCTCTCTCCGCTCTATATCCTCTCTACGCTTCGTCACATCTCTTTGTAACCTCTTTCCGCTCCGTAACCTCCCTTTACTTCGTCTCTTATTTCTGTAACCTCTATTCTCTCCGTAACCGCCCTTCGCTTCGTCACCTCTCTCCGTAACCTTTCTTCGCTACACAATCTTTCTCAGCTTCGCAACCTCTCTTAGCTCCGTAACCTCCCTTCGGTCCGTAACATCCCTTCGCTTTGTCTCTTCTATCCTTTCTCCACTCCGTAATCTCTCTCAGCTTTGTAACCTCTCTTGGTGTAGTCGATGAGGAAGCGGAGACTAGTCTTCGTCGTCGGTGCGAGGAGGGGGGGGGGGGGTACCTGCAAAAGACCCTCTGATGCCCAAGTCAGTATATTTTTGAGTTGAGTGTATAAGTCTCAACTAGCGTTCGATGTCATACCTGGTCGTCTTGCCCCTTATTTATAGGTGCATCATGGCTTGGGCTGCTAGTAAACTTGCATGTCAAGTCGCTGATAACTTGGGCGGCAAGTCACGATTAAAATTGTAGTTATTCTAGTAATTATCACCACTTATGGCTACGATTATTGCCATACTCAATGTTGCAATGATTAACGTACTTACTGATGTAATGATTGCCGCACTTACTGCTACATGTTAACGGTTAAAAATGTAATTAGCCAAATAGGTATAAATACAAGGAATACTGTAGCTATAGGCACAATTGTATTCGACATATTCATTTTTGGTAATATAGCTCTGTTTTCTTCTTCCTTCCTCTTCTCTCTTTTCCTTCTTCTTCAAGTTTCTCTGTAAAGCTAACATGGCATCAAGAGCCAAATCTGATCGGGACCGAGTTTCATCATCAGAGCACCAGAATCTTCGTCAGAGCTCTAGCTACTCAGGCATAGCTTACTTTCTCGATGTCCGTCATTGGCCTTTTCAGAGATTTTGTGTGCTCGTTCTTGAGATAAGCTCAATTTCATAGTTCTGCGATTTGATTTTGTCAGGATTTGGTGAAATATATCAATGATTTGTTGAAGAATTCTAGTACAAAAGCATACTTTTAGTGATTGAAGCAAGTTATTTCTAGTGATTTGATTTAGAAAGTTGAAAGTGAAGAATCGAAACCCTAGCTTTTTCGATTGAGGAAATTCAAGACTCAGATTTGTTGCTCTCTTCTCTGTGTGAAAGATAATCGATGTGACATACATTCATATACTATTTAAGCCATCATTTTATTACCTATGTTTGATTTTGTGTTTACTTGAAGCTACTCATCTCTAGCATACTGTCTTTTGGTTCATTTTCAGTCTCTACTTGCTCTTGTGTACTCTGATCTTCAGAAATTTGGGGAGTTTGATTAGTAGTGTGAAAATTTAGAAGAATGTCTATGAACTTTGAAATTTTGGGGATAATTGAAGCAACTCAGTTTTATTGGTTTTCTTGTGAAGAAGTTGAAGGCTTGGAAATTGGGTATCTCTAGATTTCTCTGTTTGGTTTTCTTGTGAAGAAGTATCTTATAATAGTATTCGGTTCTGTGTTTCTTATTACCTCTACTCTCATAATCATGAATACCAGTCGATTGGATGATTGTCTCCTTTCCAACTTCTGCAATCTCATCACTTTGCAGTTAGATGATACTCACTATGTCACTTGGAGATTCATGCTAGAGTCAATGTTGGTAGGGTGTGATCTAATGGGATATATTGATGGGTCTATGCCTTGTCCTCCAAAATACAAAATCACAGAGACTGGTACTACCGCTGAGTTTACACAAGAGTATAAGGATTAGAGGAAGACTAACTCTACCTTGATTACTTTACTAGCTGCTACTTTGTCATCAGATGCTCATTCATTCATTGTTGGGAGTAAGACCTCAAAAGAAGTTTGGCTTTTGCTTGAGGAGAGATATGCTAAACTTTCAAAGTTCAAAGCTTTCGACCTCCAGAACTCTATGCAGAAAATTCAGAAAGGTAATGATAGCATCGACAAGTCTTCTCGGACGGGGCGCTGCATTCGATTCGCGATGGTATCGATGCTGGATGGATTGACCAAGACAAGATGGTCCGCGATACGCAGGCGAAAAAGGCCGCGAGATCGCAGGACAGTGCTGCAAGAGTTGGTCGCAGCGGAGGGATTCTTATCCAAGAACCATCAGTTGTCGTGGAGTGCAGCGCGAGCCAAGTTGGCGATCGCGAGGCTGGGAGTGCTAGCACGGGTGAGCGGGGAGACACTCCTGTGGCGGGTGCCGAGATAGAGCCCGAGGACGAGAATGTTGGAGAGCGAGACGTGACAGGGGAGCAGGCGCATAGTGTCGAGGGCGAGACATAGCTTTTCTTTTGCTTGTTTTTTTTTATTTTTTGTCGCTGGCGATAGGCCTGCTGACATGTATATCTCTTGGATTTTGTTGGGACATTGGTTGGTTGGCTTGTTTCTGGAGTTCTCTCTTTTTGCTTTGGAAATATAAGAAATTTATTGCGAAGAGACATTTTGTTGGGCGATAGTCCCTCATGCGTTGAATGTATTTACTCTTTGCAACTTTCAATATTTTCATTATTGTAGGTCATCAAAGCGGTGCGACCGTTTGCCACCTGGGGGCTGTCTTGGCGGTGACTTTTCCCTATAAATAGGCAAGGTGAGTGTGGGGTGGAGCACATTCTCAACATGGCATCCTCCTTGTTTTTCATTGTGCTTCTGCTCATGAAATCTTTTCTCCCTTTTGTTGGTTTTCTTTGCCAGACTTCTGGGCTTTATAGCTTAATCTCATTCCGGGGTTATAGGCTTTATAGCCTAATCTTAGACGAGCTCGGCTCCGTCACCACTTGGGGGGTTAAGCAATCGGTGCTCCTGGGGAAATAAGTCTCTGTCCAAGTGAGAGACCCAAGGGCACTAATTGCTGGTGGTACGGCGGGGCTACAACGGTGGAGATCGGCCGGCGATGGGGCAAAGAGTGACTCTGCCCCCCAGTCTTTCCCACCAGAATTTGACCAGCCCGTCAGCGCCGGTGGAAGTGATCTTCTTCTGGAGCTCCTCATATTCCAAAGAATCAGACTTGGTGAGGGGGCTGACGAGGATAGGCATGTGCATCGCATTTGTGTGATAGGATGTATATCGCATTTGTGTGCTAAGATGTATATCGAATTTGTGTGCTAAGATGTATATCGCATTTGTGTGGAGTAAAATTTGATGTATCGCTATTGGCCGCTAAGCCTTTGTAATATATTTCCTTTTTGTATATCATTCATTCTTTATCGATGGGTGTATCACCTTGCAATATGTTACCCGCTATCGTTGGGGTTGTATTTTTAAGTGTTAGGCGTTGCTTGGTTGTCGATGTGTATCGTTATGCATTCCATGCTGCAGTAACAATGTTTCGTTAGCATTCGATATCATGACGTTTGACTGTATCAGAACTATGGGCGAGAGCGTGTTGTTGATTTTGGGCATTCTATCGTTTGGCTTTACTTTTGAACCTTGGTCATTACTTTACTAGTATCACGTTTTATTCTTTAGTCGTTTGCTATGATGTATCACATATCGTTGACCTTTACTTTATTATCGTTGGTGATCGCAATCGGCAACGCAAGGGTTTGCGAATGACAGTGTCTTGCTGTGTCAGCAGAACCGGCCGTAAGCGATATCACATTTACATTAGTGGGAACGCGGAGGCAGTAAGTTGGGATTTCTATACAGCGTGCCCTTGCCTGTTGTGTGTTGAAACATTGAGTGGCCGGCTTAGGGCCTGATCGTGATAGGCGATATGGGGATGTGATATTGACCATTTAGGGGCGTGATGGCGATAGTCGTTTATCATTCGTTAAATGTGATTGAAAAGAGGTATGATAAAGATAAAAACATTGTATTCATTGCTAAATCATTTCATTCATTCTTGCGCTAAGGCAGCTGCAAGGTACATTTGATTAAAATGACGAAATAGAACGGAGGTGGTGACGGTGTTCTTGGTGCCATGGGGCTAGGCGATAGCGAGGTAGTGCGCGTGTGGCCTGGGTGCCTTTGTCTCTACTTCGGATAGTAGCGAAGGTGCTGGGCGGTCCATGGGTGTGGGAGAGTTATACCGTCTTCTCCCCTCAGGTAGAAGGTAGCGGGTCCAATGGCCTCGATGATTTCGTATGGCCCTTCCCATGTGGCCTTCAGCCTCGTTGGAGTTGGCATCTTCTCTTTCATCACCCAATATCCTACAGATAGGAGGCGAGGGATTACCCTTGCATTGTAGTATCAGGCGATACGTTGCTTGTTGTTGATGTTGCGAAAGTGTGCTCACTCTCGGTGCTCTTCTAGGAGGTCAGAGTTGAAGTTCAGTCCCTCTGAGTTGGTGAGTGCATCAAAACATGCCACTCTATCGCTTTGGACTTCCTGCTCAACAGGGATCACTGCCTCGGTGCTGAACGACATGCAGAAGGGGGACTCGCCATTGGCCTTCGTTGGGGTTGTCCTGATCGCCCAGAGGACCTCGGGCAGCTTTTCTGCCCACAAGCCCTTGGCGTCATCCAGCCTTTTCTTCAGGTTTTGCTTGATGATCTTGTTGACTGCCTTGACCTGGCCGTTTGTCTGTGGGTGGGCGGGTGAAGCGTATCGGATCTTTGTGTCGTACTGGCCGACAAACTCCCTCAATGTATCGTTATCGAACTGTGCCCCGTTATCGGTGACGATCGTTTCCGGGATTCCAAACCGGCAGTTGATGTTTTTCCATAAGAAGTTGATCACCTTGGCGACCGTGATAGTGGCTAGGGCCTCGGCTTCTACCCACTTTGTGTTGTACTCCACGACGATAATGGCGAACTTTAGCTGTCCTGGTGCTGTGGGAAATTTGCCTATGAAATCGAGTCCCCACTGGCAGTATGCCCAAGGGGCAAGGATGATTGAAAGTGGCACTGATGGTGCGAGAGGGGAGTTGGCGAATTGATGGCATTTGAGGCAAGCGCCGGCGATACGTTTTGCGTCTTCTTCAATCGTGGGCCAGTAGTACCCAGTGCGTAGTGCCTTGAATGCTAGGTTTCGTGCCCCTGCATGGTTGCCACAGACCCCACTGTGCAACGACAGGAGAACTCACTGTCCTTCCTCGAGGGAGATGCATTTCAGTAGGGGGAACGACCTTCCTTTTCTGTATAACTTGCCCTCTCGGACTGGTGGCGATGGCTCTGTCTGGTGGCTCGATACCCTTGGAAAGGTAATCAATGAATGGGTCTATCCATGAGGGTGGGCGTTGGCTCTCTGTAACAAATATCTCTGAGAATGGTCTGTCGATACATGGTTTTTCCAGGACTTCCATTTTGAGGTTCCTGATATCGGTGTCCGGTGGCGATGTCGCCAACCGGGCGACAGCGTTTGCCTTGGTGTTCTGTGCCCGTGGGATCAGGGCGATGGTGTGGCTGGTAAGGCATTGCTAGAGTAGAGCTTTTGTGAGTAATTGATAATGGGATAAATGTGGTTCCTTGGCCTGGAAATCGCCACCGACCTGGTTTACGACAAGTTGGGAGTCGCTAAAGATGTCCAGGCTTGTCACTCCCAATTTCTTTGCCAATTGGATGCCAGCTATCAGTGCTTCGTACTCGGCCGCATTGTTTGAGGCTTTGAACTTGAACCGTAGTGCGTACTCATATGTGTGCCCTTCTGGGTTAGTCAAGACCACTCCGGCTCTACTGAGCTTGCTATTGGAGGATACGTCTACGTGAAGTGTCCATGTCGGGCTGGTGTTTATTCCCCATACCATCTCATTTGGGGGCTCACTGTCCTCTGGAGGTAAGAATTCTGCAATGAAGTCTGTAGCAGCCTGTCCTTTGATGGCTGTGCGTGACATGTAGTGGATGTTGAACTCGCCTAGCTCGATGGACCACTTTACCAACCGTCCCGAGGATTCTAGTATCTGGAGGACCTGCTTCAAGGGTTGGTTGGTCAAGACATGTATGGTGTGTGCCTGGAAGTATTGTCGCAGTCGTCAAGTAGCGGTGAGGAGTGCGAGGGTGAACTTTTCTATATCGGAATACCTAGACTCGGCATTGTTGAACCCTTTGCAGGTATAGGAGACTGGCAATTCGTCATTGCTCTCGCGTCTGACCAGGGCAGCGCTAACCGCTGTGATTGACACTGTGAGATAGATGTATAGGACTTCCGCGAGGATGGGTTTGGAAAGAGTGGGCATTGATGCCAGGTAGTCTCGGATTCCTCTGAAAGCCTTGTCATGCTCGGGTCCCCAGTTGATTTTCTCGGTGTGGTGAGTTTTAAAGAGCTTGAAAAAGGGAGCGCATTTGTCGGTTAGGCGCGATATGAACCGGGCGAGAGCTACAACCTTTCCCGTGAGGGATTGTACCTTATTCCTCGTCTTTGGCGGTGCCATGTCGAGGATGGCTTGAACCTTCTCTGGATTTGCTTCAATGCCTCTCTCGCTAACCACAAAACCCAGGAATTTTCTGCCAAGGACGCCGAACACGCACTTGTCTGGGTTGAGTCGCATACCGTACTGGAGTAAGATATCGAAGACGATACCCAGGTTTTTGATGTGATCTTCGATGGTGATGCTCTTGACAAGCATGTCGTCGACATATACCTCCATTATCTTCCGGATGTGATCTGCGAACATGGCGTTGACTAGTCTCTAGTATGTGGCCCCGACGTTTTTCAGGCCAAATGGCATTACCTTGTAGCAATATAGGCCTTTGTCAGTGGTGAAGGATGTGTGTTCTTGATCAGAGGGGTCCATAGAGATCTGGTTGTATCCCCATAAGGCTTCCATGAAGCTGAGGAGCTTGTGGCCTGCGGTGGAGTCGACTAGCTGGTCAATTCTTGGCAGAGGGAAACTGTCTTTCGGGCAAGCCTTGTTTAGACTTGTGTAATCGACACACATGCGTCATTTGCCATTGGGTTTCTTTACCATCACAAAATTTGATAGCCATGTCGGGTAGGATACTTCCTTAACGAACCCGATATCCTGGAGTTGCTTGACTTCGGCCTGGATGACTTTGTATTTTTCCTCCGTGAAGGCCTTTCTCTTCTGCCGGATTGGGGGGACGTCGGGTGAGATGGTGAGTTTTTGGGTCAGCAATTCTGGTGATATCCCTGGCATGTTAGCGTATGACCATGCAAACACCTCCTGTCTGGTCTTGAGGAAGCCAATTAATTCTGCTTGGAAAAGTGGGTCCGTCTTGGAGCCAATCTTGACCTTTCTTTCTGGTTTCGTATCGGATATTGAGACCGATATCAAGTCTTCCAAGGCATCTGGTCTCGGGTGCTTGAGTTTCCGCTCATCTTCATTCTTTTTACTGCGTGTATCGCAATCGTCTGGGGCCTCGAGGTCCTCCCTTGGATCGTCAGGCTTGTCGGATGGGGAGGGCAAGTCTGTGGTTAGGAGTACTTCTCGTCTGCCATGCCCTCTCACGACAGTCAAGGAGTTACACTGTCTTGCTAGCTCCTGATTGCCTCGGATGGTAAGGGTGCCCCCCGGGGTAGGTATCTTCATTATTAGCATGTGCCCTGCAACGAAGCATTGAAGTCCCTAAATGGCGTCTCGCCCTAGGATGACATTGTAGGAAGAGGGGCAGTCGACAACGATAAAGTGTGTTGTCTTTGTGGCGATAGTGTTGCCTCCACCTAGTGTTATCCGCAAGTTGTCGGATCCCAAGGACTGTGTGATTTCTCCTGCAAAGATGATTAGGGGCTCATGATCCTGGGTGAGTTTATTCTTGTCTCGGTTCAAACCTTCGTAGCAGCTGCCGAACATGACACTGACCGCTGCGCCACTATCGACCAGGACTCTATGGCATCGATAGTGGTCGATGACCATAGTGATCAGGAAGGGGTCGTTATGGTGTTTCCTTATCGTGTCTTCCTGGCGATTAAAATCAATCGAGTCCCATTCCACCTACGGGCTGTGGCATCTATGACTGAGTCCCAATATCTCCTGTCCTTGAGGGCATTACCACTTTGGCAAGTGAAGAGTCTCGGATCCCCTTGAGGCGCCTCCGTGTATCGTTAGTATCTGTCTGTAGACTTCAATGGCGTTGGCTCTCGTTGTGGGAGTACGATACTGCGAGAGCTTGCCATTTTGAATGAGGTGCTCGATAGCATTTTTCAGTGCCCAGCATATGTTGGTGGGGTGGCCGGCTTCTTCGTGGTATGTACAGTACTTGCCATTGTCCCATGGTTTTTCCTGACCAGGTTTGCGCCGTGGCGGGCGTGGGATAATGTCTTTGTGGTTGTTCCAAATGTCCTCGTATGAGGCGGTGAGTGTGGTGTAGATCTCGTATTGGGGTGCATCGTATTTCGGGTTTTCCCTATATCGGGTACTGCCATATGGTGCATCGCGATACCGACCACCCGATGACTTGTTCTTTGGCTTCTCGGGGCTCTTCCCATACTATTTGTCCCTTATATCGTTGTAACTTAGGCGCTCTCATGGGGTCCTGTCATTGTGTTGGATAGACTTGTCTCTGTTGCCATCTTTGTTCCGGTTGTCGGCGGTCCCGATGGGGTTGTTGAGCTGGAGTACATTGACTGGGTGTGTGTTGGTACTGGTATCATGACCAAAGGTATCGTACTCAGCTTGCGCGAAAGCGGTGGCGACATCTAGTAGATCATCATATGTCGCGGGAGGGTTGGTATTGATTGCAATAGGAAGTATCCCGGCTGGAGGGCTTGTTTGAATGTTGATGCTGTTAGGGTTGGGTCAAGGGAGCGGCATTGTGTAGCTTGCTTTTGCCATTGGCGGACAAAGTCCCGCAATCGCTCATTTGGCCTTTGCTTGAGCCTACACAAGTCAGGCATTGTGCGATAACCGCTGCCGCACAGAATGAACCGAAGGAGGAATTTGTCCCCGAGCTCCTGGAAGCTGTCAATGGAATTAGCGGGGAGGTTAAGGAACCAGCGTAAGGCCTTCTCTATCAGGGTTTCCTTGAATGCATGGCATGCCATTGCATCCGTGTATCGGGTTCCATGCGTGAGGGACTGGAAGACCTCTAGGTGGTGGTATGGGTCTCGGGTGCCATTATATTTTTCGATCTTGAAGGGTTTTGCCTCCTGTGGGTGCTTCTCGGCTTGTATCCGGGGTGTGAATGGTCCCATCTTCCCTTGGAATCCCGCTATGATCGGTTGCCAACCGGACCTATTCTCTGCACTCTCGATCCGCGCCTGCAGGGCGGCAATGGTCTCGCTCATCTGAAGTAGCAACCGCGTGTTGGGATCAGGTGGAGGTATGTTAGTGGTTGCCGCTGTGTTAGTGCCTGACGCTCCCGCTATATCGGGCATGGGCTGGGGTGGGGTAAAAGAGGGGAGTTCAAATAGATCACTTATGGTCCTGTGCTGGTGTTTCCTGAAGTGGGGCTCGTGAGGCTTCCAGAAGTTTCTGCTGTTGGCGGCACGAATGTGCCAGCGAGGCCGGTGCCCGGGTCCGTGGTGAGGACGGCCCCAGGTGTCGGGACGCCACCGATGGTCGGTATCGGGGTCTCTTACTGACGGGCTATGTCTAGTGCCTCGTTGTTCGCGACTTTCCGCTAGAGTACTTCTTGGAGGATGCGATTCTGGTTTGCCATGTTCTCAATCTCTCGGCGAGCTGCTGCAGCCGCGGCGCGCTCGGTTTTGGCCTATGCACGTGTCTCCATGAGGTCGCCCATCGCAATCTCGAGTGCGGTGGTTGCATCTGTCGAAATGACTGAGCGCGCCTCGGTATTCAGGCTCAGGAATTCAAGCGTGTGATGGACCTCGCGGGTCGCTACCTCGTGGGGCTGATAGTCGTTGTTGGTATCGAGAGTGCTGGTAGACATTAGTAGAGTGTGTCGTTCTGCCAGCAAGGAGCGAGGGGACTCCTTCTATCGCCAAATGTTTCAGCTGTCTCGGAAAGGGTCTGATCCAGCTAAATCATGGGATGTCTCGACCTGCTACTGTCGCTATCGGTCTCGCTTATCTGAAAGACAAACAAAGGTCAGAGGGAAGACCGGGTGTGCCGGCCTTCAACGCTCCAATGCCTAAAGCAGTATTGTTATAAGATAATGATAATGGAAAGTATAGTTAACAGTTACCCTCTTTAGGTCGTTGGAGATGACCTTGAATATAGTAGGTTCGTGGGAGCTTGGTTTCCTTCCTTTCGGTGTGGGATGTTTGGGGTTCCCGATATCGCCCCAAGGGGTATCGGGACCCTCAGCTGGGAGCTCTTTCCTTATTTTGTGATGGTTAGACGAGCCTTGTGCTTCTGGTACTTGTGCCTGGGAGGTATATGTATACCAGCAATATGTATATATATACAGACACACACACACACACACACACACACACACACACACACACACACACACATATAGGCCCGATCAGAAGAGGACGTCCGCAGTGCAACAAAAGTGCCGACGTCCATCCTCACAGCTCCATAAGTGGCCGACGGCGGCGCTGCTCTTCCCGGACGGAGACCATGGGAATCCCGGATGGCGTCAGCATGAAGATGAAGGCTAAGATGATCGAGGTCGAAGGCGCTGGGTGGCAAAACTTCACGCACCATCAAGGCGACTGTAAACTCGTAGCCGACAAGTCAACGGGGAAGAAGAAGCTCCAAATCGAGGATTGGTGTCTGTCTGGCAAGAGCAGCGACGCCGTCAGTGCTTGATTGAGGCAGAGGATGGACGACGGTGCCAAATCCTCACTTTTTCAGGTTTGTGGACGTCCGTTTCTGAACGGCTCCGTGTGTGTGTGTATATATATATATACAGGGCCCTTTTAGTGAGGGATCCTTTTTTTTTTGTCTTTTCTAGGGATAGGGCTTTAGACCAACTTTTCAATTATATTTTTGGCATCTCAACCGTTTAGTTTTTAGGTCTTAATGTGTAGATCACTTCTGCCAAATTGATTATCGTTAACACCTTCAAAACGACGATTTAAGGTTATAAGTATGAACAGTTCAACTTTGACATTTTTGGTTCGTCCATTGATTTAATCTAATTTGATAACTTAACGATCACCGATTTGGCCGAAAATTTGCATAAGTGATCTACATATTAGGCCCTAAAAACTGAACGGTTGAGATGCCAAAATATAATCGAAAAGTTGGTCTAATGCCCTATCCCTAGAAAATACCAAAAAAAAGGAATCCCTCACTAGAAGAGCCCTATATATATATATATATATATATATATATATATATATATATATATATATATATATATATATATATATAGTGAGAATTATTATCAACTTTTTTTTGGGGGTGAGTGGTGATTGTCAACTTCACTATATATTCTTGTACTATCTAACTAAATACCATTAATAACAACCATTTCATCCAACATGTGTATTTTTGATTTTCCAATGGATTTACATCTTTCATTAATGGAAATTTTTTGATGTAGTGAGTAATAGCTCTGGTTGTTCACTGTTCAAGAATTCTTGTTTAGGCAGTTCATACCATCCATCCATACATAATGTTTTTATCTAAGATTTCAATTCTTCCATGTTTCAGCAGTAGTTAGTGTCTGTTCCATGGAGCTAAGGTCCAAAATATGGAAGAAACAGGTGTTTCCACGACTCCACCGCCCAGTCAATTCTGTTCCACTTAATCCCTGTTTCATGGCCACATACCTTTCCGGCTAAGGAATGGGAAACCTTTCTCTTGTTACATGAATCCAATTTTCATTTCATATGGGAAAAGCCATCTTTTTCTCAACAATTTCTTTGTCATTTGATCCAATAGCGTTTCGTTAGATAGGAACAGCTTTGATAAATACTGATAACTCTTTGATGGAGTATTAGAACGGAAAAATCCATTAGATAATGAACAGTTGGTTCTAAGCTATCTCTGGCAATGAATCAACAATTCAAAGTGCCTTTCTTGCATATTCTTGATAAACCAACGTTTATATAGAGTTGTAGGAAGGTCTGTTTGGGAAGTAAGAAGCCCCTTTGGCATCTCTTCATCTGCAAAGAATTCTCGATGTGAAAACACAGAGATAAAAGACGGATCTTTGAATAGGAAAAAGAGTAGATCCACAGGGTCCCAAATGAATTGGCTTATTCGAAAAAAGCCTTGTTCTTTGGAAGATCTATCTCGTGTCTGGTACTGACTCTGCAAGAACTCCGAATCATTCTCTTGAATCCTATCCTTTTCATCATAAATGATCCGCTTGCCCTGAAATGACCTGACCCAATAGGAAAATCCCAATTCATTGGGCCTTTCGATACAATCAAATAGAAAGCCCCAAGGGTGCCATATTCTAGGAGCCCAAACTATGTGATTGAATAAATCCTCCTCTATCCGTTGCAGGTCGAGGACTCCTTCTCCTTCCCCTTCCCCTTCCCCTTCTTCAAACTCCGATTCGTATTTTTCATAGAAAAGTCTCTGATCAACAATAGAAGAAGATCCATTTTTCATCATATCTAAGGGATTCCTTGGTTAGGGCTGAAGAAGCAATGTCACTCAATCATTATCAAACTCACTGCAATCTTTTTATGTCCGGGAGGATCCCACCGGAGCGCCTTCTACTTCTACTTCTAATAGGCCATGAACTAGATCAGAATCATTCTCAACAAGTCCATAAGAAGTAATCCCCTTTTTTCATCGGGTTCGGGTAGAGACCAAAGGTCTTGAGCGACCAATCCGGCAGAACAACTCAAAAGATAAAGAAGTATCGTTAATTATTTGTACAAATAAGAACCCCCTTCGTTACATGATTTCTTCTTCATATAGATAGATATAGGATCTATGGAGCAATTACTCACTACATCAAAAAAATTCCATTAATGAAAGATATAAATCCATTGGAAAATCAAAAATAGGCATGTTGGATGAAATGGTTATTGCTATCTGCTACAATAACGACTCGTTGGTTTAACTGAATAACTAAATAAAATAGATAGACATTTCTCTTCGTCTCAGATCGACGGATCTTCTCAATTGAAAGACCCCCTATATGGATAATACACATTCCAGTTGACTGACTAATTCAAATTGTTTTGTTCCGAAGCAAAGATATCCGCGGGGCGGTTCATCCTATTCAGATATTCATGACCAAGAAGTACTCTGGATTCTCTTTCGGGTAGGCCCTGAAAGGAGAAGGAAGGCTGGAATGCCAACGGGCGTCTATTATTGAATTATTGAATTCACCTGACCCGATAGTACCCATTTTGGGAACGTCCAGTGCAAAAGTCACTGAGTGGGTAAGTCCCCAATCCCTAAAATGGACTATGTAATGTACTTTATCTGCAGGGTTACGGGTGGGCATTTTACCAGAGGTTTCTATTGTATCAATCTACCCTTGTGTGATTCCTGATGAAGCAAATACTCGGGGTTTAGGTGCAGGGTGGATGATTTCAAACCAGACTCCCCATTCATTAGATAGAGAAGATCACCAAGATTTTGTGATCCGCTGCCGAATTTATTCCAAGTCAATGAGCATTCTCAATATTTGATATGCCTTGAAGAGGACTCGAACCTCCACGCTTTTTAGCACGAGATTTTGAGTCTCGCGTGTCTACCATTTCACCACTATGGCATCTTGAAAGTGAATCGTATTCCATGAATATGATATCTATCCAGTGCGGTGTATGTAATATATGACAAGGGTCGAGTGTTAGAGTATTTCTATTGATCAGTCATGTCAGAATGGATAATCAAACCGATTTCTCGATTCAATAGAAGCCAAAAGAGATGAGGTGAATAGGGTCCCATCCAAAATAATGAGAGATATGTAAAAAGAAGGTCTGATTACACCTATTCCTAATCCTAAATGGAGTGTAACGACGTAGGGATACATATGTAAACATATGTAAACATAGTACCTATTTAGATACGCTCGAATGACCCTTCTCATAATTAGAATGTATATAACCTTATTCCGGTATGGAATGAACTTATAATCATGGAATCGACTCAATCATCAGATTATAGATTATACGTTCATAACCCTAGCCTGCTTCCAGAAGAAATCGAAGAATTTCTTGGGAATCCTACAAGATCCCTTCATTCTTTTTTCTCTGACAAATGGTTAGAACTTCATCTGAGTTCGAATCCTACTGAGAGGTCCACTAGAGATCAGAAATTGTTGAAGAAAGAACAAGATGTTTCTTTTGTCGCTTCCAGGCGATCGGAAAATTATATATTCAAGATAATTACGTATTTACAAAATACCGTCTCAATTCATCCTATTTCATCAGATCCAGGATGTGATATGGTTCCAAAGGATGTACTGGACAATTCCAATAAGATTTCATTCTTGAACAAAATCTATTTTGTGATTTATTTCATCTATTCCATGACCGGAACAGGGGGGATACACGTTACACCACAATTTTGAATCAGAAGAGAGATTTCAAGAAATGGCAGATCTATATATTCACTCTATCAATAATCGAGCCAAATCCGTTATATCATAAGGGATTTGCCTTTTCTATTGATTCCTATAGATTGGATCAAAAACAATTCTTGAATGAGGTATTCAACTCCAGGGATGAATCGAAAAAGAAATCTTTATTGGTTATACCTCCTATTTTTTATGAAGAGAATGAATCTTTTTATCGAAGGATAAAAAAAAAAAGGGTACGGACCTCCTGTGGGAATGATTTGGAAGATCCAAAACCAAAAATAGTGGTATTTGCTAGCAACAACATAATGGAGGCAGTCAATCAATATAGATTGATCCAAAATCTGATTCAAATCCAATATAGCACCTATGGGTACATAAGAAACGTATTGAATCGATTCTTTTTAATGAATAGATCCGATTGCAACTTCAACTATGGAATTCAAAGGGATCAAATAGAAAATGATACTCTGAATCATAGAACTATAATGAAATATACGATCAACCAACATTTATCAAATTTGAAAAAGAGTAAGAAGAAATGGTTCGGTCCTCTTATTTTTATTTCCCTAACCGAGTGATCCATGAATCGGGATCCTAATGCATATAGATAAAAATGGTCCAATGGGAGCAAGAAGTTACAGGAATATTTGGAACATTTCATTTCTGAGCAGAATAGCCATTTTCATTTTCAAGTAGTTGATCGATTACGTATTAATCAATATTCGATTGATTGGTCTGAGGTTATTGACTGTTAATGTCTAAAAGTTCAGCGGTAGCTGAACCTTTGTTAACGCTGATCCGGTGGGAGGATTGATGCTTGTGATGTACTCAAAGCCTCCGCTACCTGTCAAGTAAAATACAAAGGGCGTCAGAGGGAGACCGCGCTGGGCGGTCTTCAACTCTCCGATGCCTAAGTTAGTCAATGTATTTATGTTGACAAAGTAACAGTAGGTAAGTATTGAATGCGTAATCAATGAGGAGAGAGGAGAGGACCATTTTATAGGTGAGGAGAGGTCTGATCTTCTCTTTGTTTTCGACTGAAGTGCTTCAGTTCTCAGTTTCAGTAGCTTCTGATGCTGTCTTGGCGCAGCGCGTGGCGGCGCGTCGGCGGTGATCTGGGGGCGATCCTGTGCTCAGACCGTAGCCCGCCTGGCTGTCTATCCGTAGGACATTGCTTTGGTGGAAGTTGGTATTTCTGGCGGTACAATGAGCGTAGCTAATTATAGCTAATTATGCTTGCAAATGTACATGTAGGTACAAGTCCCCCAAGTCCCCAGTCAAGGAGGGCAATCTTGGTTGGGGAGTTGATCGGCGGTTTGAAGCGTTTCTTCCGCTAGACTTTGCAAAAGCATAATTAGCGTCAGTGCGTTGTCAGCCATGGATTTACTGAGCAAACGCTTTATACCCTTTCGGGTGGGCCCCTGCTAGGCCCCCCAGGGAGTCCCACACTCCCCGGCTAAGATGGACCTCCGGATGGGCGGTAATTTGTTTGTTGAGGGGGTGCTGCACGGAGCAGAGGGTGTTGGGTAGCGAGCCCAATCTTAGTACCCAAGTGACGGGGGTAAAGGTACCTGATCAGGGCCGTCGTAGACTGTTGACTAGTCCCCGTGTCCCGTAGGGACAATCTGACTGTAACGCCGCGTGGCGGTCGTTGTCAGAGTGAGGCGTGGCCTCGGGATCCGCCGTTGGCGGATGTCCCCCCGCTGGTTGAAGCAGGAAACAGCGTCTAGTAGACGTGCTTGGCGGTACTTTATTGAGCGGTGCTGCGCTGAATAAAGTACGACTTGTCAGACGAAAGTGGGTTCCGCTAGCGGTGTGTGGTGCAGCGGAAGACGCCTCATTTACAGGATGACAAGGGAGAAGCTCCACTGTCGGAGACCTCGACGGTGACGAGACAAGTGGGAAGTTCCGCTGGCAGGGCTCAGCGGAGACTTCGTCACGAGAAGAAGTGAGAAGGTCCGCTGGCGGGGTTTCGCTCAGCGGAGACCGTCACGAGATGAAGTGAGAAGTTTCGCTCGCGGGGTTTCACTCAGCGGAGACCGTCACGAGATGAAGTGAGAAGTTCCGCTGGCGGGGTTTCGCTCAGCCGAGACCGTCACGAGATGAAGTGAGAAGTTCCGCTGGCGGGGTTTCGCTCAGCCGAGACCGTCACGAGATGAAGTGAGAAGTTCCGCTGGCGGGGTTTCGCTCAGCGGAGACTTCGTCACTTGGCGACGTTGCCCTAAGTGGTTGCTTCCCTTAGACGCTTTGTCTGATGGTGGCTGACACGTGGCAAACTGCTAGAGGGTTAGCGTCCGGAGGCGTGATCCCCTCAGCCTGGCCGTCTTCTCGCCATTAATGCGAGCAATGATGGATTTCGTAACCGAGGCGTCGCCTCGGTTAACCCGGAGAGTTATTGTAGACGTGGGACACGTGTACGGCTGGTACGTGATGTCGTTTTTTACTCGACGGCCCAGAAGCCCTTGATGTGGACATAAAAGGGGGGGATCGTAGCGAGATTTGTCAGTTTGCCAAAACTTCAAACCCTACTCGTCTTCAAGCTCTGTGTGTCCGAGATTCAAGAAAGAGGCTGCTGTGATTTTGCGGAGTTCACGTGCCCGGAAAGACGAAAGTTTCTGTCGTCGGAGACTAGCGCGCACCACGACTCCAGAAAGTTTCACCGCGGAGGTTAGTATTCTGGTTCTCTGTCCTGTTTTATTGGTTTTGGCAATTTCTGGGTTTGTTTTCGCTATTTCTGGGATTGGTGTCTTCTTTGTTGTTCTGGGAGGGTGTAGAGTGTGATTTGGGGGTGGGTTATGGTGCTTGACAGAGAGTTGGTATTTAGGGTTTTGCTAGATGGTCGAATCTGGGTTGAGTGTGTTTGTTCGTGTTTCGGTATTTTCTGGGTATCTGTTCTTGGTGTTCTTGGCTATAACTGGTATGGGGATAGGTTAGATCCGTTTTTGAGCTAACCGATTTGGGTTTTAGGGTTTGGGATGGCTAACGTCGTAGAGATTTCGAGCAGTGAGGACTCCGGGTCTGACGTGTCGTTCAGCGCGGCGGATAGAATTTTTATTGACTTGTTGCGTCCGTCTGCCCGTGCAGGAACCTCACTGCCAGAACCGCTAAAGGTCGAGCCGCTACAAACCATACCCTGGGAAGTAGTCATGGGTCGTGCTTCTCGTCCGGAGAGTTCTAGGGCGGGGGAGGCTGCCGCTGCTCAGAATAGACGTAAGGAGCGGCTGGCAAGTAACAGCGCCGCCAATGGTTCCGCTGATGGGAGAGATGCGACGGGGGAGGATACAGAGTCGGCTTGGGTTCTCCAGGATGGGACCCCCGTTGACGAGGCTGGAGGGAGAATGACTTCCGTCGCCGTCAACTGGTTGAAGCGGATGTTTCGGTTGCCTGGTGCGGTGAAACTGCGTCCGCCGACAGTGGATGAGAAGGCTTCCATTCTCCCAGCAGGGTTCGCCACTGTGCACGAGGCAATATTCCGTCAAGGGGTGACGCTCCCGCTCGTGCCCAATCTACAAATCTTGGTGTGCGAGTTCGGCGTTGCCTTTGGGCAGATCTGCCCCAACATGTGGCGGTTGATGTTGGCGATGAACTCACTGTGGCGGCTGTCCGGCTGCGAGGGGCCAACTGTGGCGGAGGTATTGCACTTCTACGAACTGGTGTACGTGAAGCGCCAAGGTTGCAAAGGGCAGGTGAATTTGAGTCGCCGCCAGGGAGCGCCCAAGGTGATCGAGAACTTGAGGGATTCGATGTCCTACTGGCGGGGGACCTTCTGCGTTGCCACGGCGGGGTGGGAGTACCAATCTGAGTCCAACGAGGGGGAGCCGACGTTTAGGATTAAGTCGGAGTTTTAGCCCATCCGAGGTTGTCTGGCGGTCTCCGCTGAACACGTCTGGTGTTTTACGTTATGTATAGCCTTGTACCGTATGCTGATCATAATTCTTGTTTTGTAGCGGGCTTGCGGTATAACCTGACTCGTGAGGAAGAGTGCCGCGTGGCGCGCATCAGAGGCTGTTGGCGAAATCGCAATTTGCTGGATTTTCGTCTCCTGACCGGTTGGGAGTTGTTGGTCGATCAACAACTGACTCGCGCCGTTGGTAAGAAACCTCCGCCATACAGTACCTCTTGCTAGTTTGTCTGGGGCTGACGTGTACACTTTTTTTTTTGTTTTTTTTTTTTTTTTAGAGACTCCGCCAGGCAACAAAGCTAGCCGCGAAGCTTTTGAGAAGGCCATGGACCATGCTGAGATTGACAATTTCTTGGAGGCCATGTACGCCTCAGGGCAGGAGGCCCAGAAGACGGTTGTGAACCCGGAGACGCTGGCGCTGAGCCCATCCGAGGTTCCGGTGGTGCTGGCCATGCCGCACCACTCCCACCTTGGCGCCGACGGCCTGCCGGTTGTTCAGGCGGGGGCCAATGTGGAAGGCGGGAAGAAGGGGTACGCTACTCCCGCTCCGCAGAAAGAGAGGGTGGTTGCCCTTAGGCGTGGGTCACAGAGGTGGGGATTACCACGGCGGCCGGGCTGGAGCAGCCGCAAAGGGGGCCAAGGCCTGCGCCCGCTGGAAACACACGGGTGCTCCTGCGGAAGCGCCGGCAGAACGACTCCGCCGAGGAGGATGAGGATGACGCGGAGATCATCCGGGTCCGTCAGCAAAAGAAGGTTCGACAAGCTCCGCCAAAGGCACCGGCGGCTGTCGAGAGAGAGGCGCCTGTGAGCGATCTGGACTCCTTCGCCGAATACGCCGAGTTCATGACCGACAGTGAGCTGGAGTTTCTCTTCCATCTCTGCGAGCGGTTGGGCTTTGGCGGCTTAGCGGGGATTTCGCGCCCAACGGCGATTGACAACTCGCCCTTTAGCTCGGCCTTTGGTCACCTGGCAGTTGGGCTGAATGAAATGTTCCTGGCGGCGTCGAAGCAGCCCCGGATTGAGGTGCAGCTGACGGAGGAGATCAAGAGACTCGAGGGGGAGCTGGCGGATGCCAAGGACAAGCTGGCGGGTGTGGAGCGGCGCCTGATGAAGGCGGACTGCGATGCTGCGGACGCTCGTGGCAAGCTGGAAGTGGCCGTCCAGCGGGATGTGGAGCGAAATGAGCACGTCTCCAAGGTGGAGCAAGACAGGGCCCTGCTGCAGGAACGGGTGGCCGCTAAGGAAAAGAAGATTGATATCCTGCAGCGGGAGTCTGCCGCCAGGCAAGGGGAGGTGAAGAAACTGGAGGCTGAGGTGGCCCGCTTGAGGGACGAAGGGAGCCGTGCCGCGGCCGCCGCCGTGGGGAAATTTAAACAGTCGGCGAAGTACAAAAAAGCGATGACTGAAGCGGCGAAGGCTGGCGCCTTAGCCAATGTGGAGATGCTGACCCAAAAGGGTGCCATTGACTGGGCAAAGGCATCCCAACCCACCGTGCCGCAAGCGAAGAATGTACCGCCGACGAAGAGTGCCCCGCCAGTGCAGAATGTCCAAGTTGAAGGCGCTGGCTCGGGCAGCGGAGAGAATGTTTAGCGGCCGACGGATGATTCCCAGCGGACTCCTCCTACCCAGTCGGAGGTGTCCCGTGCCGGTTTCATGGCGGCTCACACACGGGCGGATGGGACCATAGAGACTCCAAGTCCCACTGCCCGCGGGTCTGAACAAACAAGCCGCGAACAGCCGCCGCTGCATGCCGCAGAAGACGACGCGGAAGCCAACCCCTGAGATGCTGAACTTCCCCCTTTTTTTTTTGTGTAGCCGCTGAGGCAGAATTTTATTGGATGTAAAGAATATTTTTGGGTGGGGAGTCTCAGCCCTCAATATACGGAATGAAATTTGGAATTTTGGTTTGTCATGATGTGCTTGTACCGCTAGGGTTTTGACTTGGAATTTTCTTTTGCAATCAATGAAACATTAAAGGAATTAATATTGATCCAAGTGCGTAGCGGACGTAGTCCGCTGACGATTACTGGCGTTGCCAGTTGCCCTCAGTGCTAGACTTGGTAACAATGGTTTGAATAATTCCTCGTTTCATTGATAACTGACGGATCAGTGTTTACAAAAGTGGGGATGTACCCGTTGGACGTAGCTTCCCTTAGCTAAATATTGAACAAAAATTTAGCTAAGTCAAGATGCTCCTGGGTAGCGACATGACTATTTGTAGTAATACCGAAGATGTTCGGTATTCCAAGGGTGGGTCGTGGTGACGCCATCCTTGTCCATTAAGTAGAAGGTGCCTGGGCTAACGACTTCTACGATTTTGTATGGACCTTCCCAAGTTGAGCGGAGTTTTGTTGGTGGTGGAATGACTTCCTTCATTAACCAGTCCCCCAGTTGGAGGTTCCGGGCCTTGACCCTGGCGTTATAGAAACGCGATACCCGCTGCTTGTTTTGCAGGTTGTGCAAATGGGCCTTGTGTCGTTTTTCCTCTAGGAGGTCCTTGTCCAGGTTGATGCCGTGGCTGTTGGTTTCTCGGCGGTAGCCTTCGATCCTAGCGGTAGGTTGAGTTACCTCAATAGGCAGGACAGCCTCAGTTCCGAACATCATACAAAAAGGAGTTTTACCAGTGGCGGAGGCTGGGGTCGTCAAATCCCTTGTTGTTGGTGACCTTCTTGAAGGTGTCCATGTGGACGAAGGGGTCGGACGTGCCGCTATAGTGTGACATCTTTGGAGTTTTTGCGTACGCCGGTCTGATAGCTTGCAGAATTGCAGCGATAAAGGGCCCTGGTCTGGACGTGAAAAGTGGACTTTGAGTTGGCGCCGGGGGGCCCGACTCCGCCCGGACTAACCTCTGTTCCAACTGTTGCATCCTTTCCAGAATTTGGGCTGTTGCGTCGCCGGCGGATCCGGCCTGGGTACTCCGCTAGGCCTGCCTACGCCTTGGCGCAGGCGGATTGCCCTCAGTCCTTGCCCTAGCTTCCGAGTGGTTGGTGCGCGGTACTGACTCCGCCTCCTGCTCTAACATTAGTTGGGGGATGGGCGGTTGTCCCATCCCCAATAGTTCAGGTGGGTCCAGCGGAACCTGCATCTGTATGACTGGTCCCGGTGCCAATGTGCCAGTGTTGGGTTGACTACGCTTGGTGCTGCGTGATTGCTCGCTCTGCGCTGGATTGGCGGTTCTTTCCAGCGTCCTTTTCAGGTCATCAAACCGTGACATCAGCGTAGCCACCTGTTTTTGGGCCTCAGCCTTCTCTCTGCGCTCCTCTTCCCGCTCTCTGCTTGCCTTGTGAAGGTCTGCCCATGCCAGCTCGTACATGGCGGCGAGGTCCTGGCCTGGTGGGCGGCTGCTGCTTGGATTTGCCTCACCGCCGGGGTTGGCTGGGGTGTTGAATAGTGCGCGGTTAACACCTACCGCCGGGTTGGAGGGTTGGGGGATGGCGGATTGGTCTGCCTGCTCTTCAGCGTTTCCCCCGCTACCCCTAGTCATGGTAGTTGTGATGGGATGACCTTCTATTCAAGGTTTCCCACAGACGGTGCCAATGTTAATGTCTAAAAGTTCGGCGGTAGCTGAACCTTTGTTAACGCTGATCTGGTGGGCGGATCGATGCTTGTGATGTACTCAAAGCCTCCGCTACCTGTCAAGTAAAATACAAATGGCGTCAGAGGGAGACCGCGCTGGGCGGTCTTCAACTCTCCGATGCCTAAGTTAGTCAATGTATTTATGTTGACAAAGTAACAGTAGGTAAGTATTGAATGCGTAATCAATGAGGAGAGAGGAGAGGACCTTTTTATAGGTGAGGAGAGGTCTGATCTTCTCTTTGTTTTCGATGTGGGACTGAAGTGCTTCAGTTCTCAGTTTCAGTAGCTTCTGATGCTGTCTTGGCGCAGCGCGTGGCGGCGCGTCGGCGGTGATCTGGGGGTGATCCTGTGCTCAGATCGTAGCCCGCCTGGCTGTCTATCCGTAGGACATTGCTTTGGTGGGAGTTGGTATTTCTGGCGGTACAATGAGCGTAGCTCATTATAGCTAATTATGCTTGCAAATGTACATGTAGGTACATTGACAAAAAAGATTTGTCTACGTCACTTCCTTTCTTTTTGTCCAAGTTTCTTCTCTTTTTGTCTAACTCACTTCCTTTTTTCTTTATGAGTTTCGGCAATATCCCCATATATAGGTCTTTGATCCACATATATGAATTGAAAGGTCTGAATGATCAACTCTGCAATCAGTTGTTAGACTCAATAGGTCTTCAAATCGTTCATTTGAAAAAATTGAAACCCTTCTTATTAGATGATCATGATACTTCCCAAAAATCAAAATTCTTGATCAATGGATGAACAATATCACCGTTTTTGTTCAAGAAGATTAAGATACCAAAGTGGGTGATTGATGCATTCCAGACTAGAAATAATCGCACACTACTAGAAAAACACCATTTAAGGACACTGAAACTGTGTCCTTAAATACATACAAGGACTCTTTAAAAAAGAGTCCTCTATCCAGCAGTCATTATAAGTCTCAAACAAGGACACTGAAAACGTGTCCTCTTTTCTATACGAGGACACAGTTTGTGTGTCCTTAAAGCTCTGGATGCAGTGTCCTTAAATCCATAAGAGGACACCTAAATTGCATCCTTATATCTTCTAATATGTGTCCTCTATTCTATACTAGGACACACAAACTGTGTCCTTAAAGCTTTGAAAATGGAGTCCTTAAAACCATAAGAGGACACAAAAAATACACTCATATGTGTCCTTAAAACTAAAACAAGACACTTAAAAGAGTCACAGAGGACGTTCAAAACGTGTCCTTAAAACTTGTAAAAAACCCAAAAAAAAAAATTTAATTGATTAATAATAAAAGGAAGCTTTCTCCAATTGTACACCTCTCAAAATACACCACCAAATGCAATATTAACTGAATCAAAATACACCATATGCAAACAAATTTATAAACTATAACAAATTACAGTTCAACAATTATAGTCAAGTAAATCAATGTCCTGCACCTTGTAGGTTTATAGTTGCTTAATCTGCTTCCCAATATCTTCAATCATATATAACCTGATAAATATAGCACAAACCAATATCAAGTACATATTAAGTTATTAACACTCTTGAAATTCAACAATTATATTGAGCCAAGTCTAGAATCCAACCACAGGGCTTATCAACAGGTCTTCCAACCAACAATATATAATTCAAATTAGTCTGTATTACAACGTCTCATTTTAAGCAACATAATTGGCCACAGAATCTTGTCTTATACCTAAAAGTGCCATGATGATTAATCCTTAATTACTTTCCTTAATCTATTACAAAGGGGGAAGCTATAAATATTGTCTTATAAAAAATATTGTCTTATAATCATTGTTTGCTGGTAGCTACAAATAATCCACATTATAATCTTAAAACATCTTAACACTGAAAACGTGCTAACACTTTAACATATATTTTCAAATACATTAACAAAGCATACATTTAATCACAATTAATTAAACACCAAAACTGTAGATTTAAAAGAGGATATAAAACTGGAAGTAAAGAATCGATCTAATAAACAAAGAGGAGCATATTATGCCAATTTCTACAATACCAATACCAATACCACATTAGCCACTTTAACCAACCATATTTGCAGAATAAGATTTTTTTCAAACCCCTAAGCATAACATAAAACAGAGAAAAACAAAAAGAATTTTCTTTTTAGGAAAAAATTTCTAACCTGACATGATCAAAATAAAGCAAAAACAATGATCAAGTCCATACAATAATGCTAATGATCAATTCCATACAATGATCAATGTCACACATGTCCTCGTATTAAAATATGATTGACAATAATCTTCACTTTTGCCCAATCTGCAATCACTGTTCAATAATATTAATGTTAATATCCATATTAGTGTTGCTTAGATAGATTACATTACATAAGTATGTATAGAATAAGCAACTGAAGCATACTTGGAAGACTTAGGGTATAGCTAGATAGACAGTGGTTTTTATTAGTTTTGTTTGCTATAGAGGAAAGGTAGGAGATTAATTGTTAGCTGTCCCATGACAGCTTTCTATTTTAACTACATGGGTACGCACTTGTATTTAATTCTTTAATGACAATGAGAAGTTTCATATATAATGCAAACTCAGACTGTCCACAAACTGAAGTTGATATCCATTTAAACAAAGCTCAAACTTCACCAAGTTAGTTGTCAAATTTTATTGGAAGGCTGTGGGTTGTGACTTGGGTAGCCAAGATTTGCAACCATTATCATATTGCATTGAATCACCATTTTCCTTTCAAAACAAACTTCACCCTTCAAATAAAAACACTAATGAAAAGGAACAAATATGATATCCAGGCCGAATATAAAAAGACTAATGCACTACCTGGAAAGATTGAAACCCTTAATTACCTAGAAATCACAAAGAAGGATAGATTAACTAAGAATGATAATCTGATCATTGATTAATGACCATAAAATATTGTAAAATAATCTGTCTCCATAGAAAGTAAAAAAAGGAAGAAATAACAATCATGACAAACCATACCTCAGGAGAAAGGCAACTGCATCAAGCAAGCAAAGAACAACAGTCCAAAAATCAGAGAACAGAGAAATACTACCACCTCCCATTTTTGTTTATTCAAATCCCTACCAAATGCAAACAATATTATGTTACTACAATAAAAAGAAAAATTTGAAAGATGAACCACAGAATCTAAAATAAATAAAAAATAAGGAAAAAAAAACCAACAAATCAGATCAAATACCTTCCACTTCTTTTCTTTCAAGCAAGCAAAAGCTCCTCTCTTCTCCCTTCTCCTTCTTTCAAGCAAGAAGGATTCCTCTCCTCTCTGTTTGACAAATAACAGAACCTCAAGTACAAATGAAAAGACTATCAAAACAAACTCTAACTCCATAAACCTTTGATCCATAATTAAACTTCACAATCTCAAGATTATGAACAAATCGAAATAAACCCATCAAAACCCATATAAACTTTCCGACAAAAACCAAAAAAAAAAATAAAATCTCACCTAAAGCCGTATTCTTTATAGAGCCTCCAAAGAATATCTCTATCCACAAAAAAAGTATGAAGCAACCTAAACAATAAACGATTACCTCACAAATCAATTGGATTATTCACAAACCAAATCAATTTGATCAGTCCAAAATCAATAGCTCACCCACCCGTTAATCTTTTGTTGTCAATTCTTCTTCCATCTCCTCCACAATCACTGCCTCTCCTACCCCAAATCAATCACACACCGAAGAATTTGTCACGAAAACATCAAATTAGACACACACCAAACAAAATCTCACAAAAACCCAACAAATACGTGGCGAACCGAACAACAATGCACAAAACAACAACATGCAGAACCCATCACCCAACAACTGCATACCTCTAGATGCGAAGAGCCCAGCCAAGAACGAACACAGAAAGAAACAGAGAAGATCATGCTAATCACCCCAACACCTTTTTGATCTAACAAAATCCAAAACTCATCATCCCTGCCCTTCCTAAGAACAAATGAAAACATAGAACTCATCAGAAAAACCAAAACCCCAGATCTATCCTCCAACTACAAAAGGATTCAAAGAATCAATTACTCTTCAAGCTAAGAGTATCCATGAAATGAAAATAAACAATGTAATCCCCAACCATAAACCCATAAATCTGAGTACCCACCCATTGAAAATTAGGAGATAACAATACCTGAAAGTCCGCATCTTCTATAGTTCTGATTTTAGAGTTATTGACTCCTCAACCTTCTATCTGGGTTGATAGAACAAAATTAGGTCAGGGAGAGCATAACACGAAAAATCAGGAAACCAATTTGTCTCAACCCAGAATATGTCTCACACCTTACTACGAGTTGAACCCAGAATCTCTCAAATCTAATGATTGTTACGAGTCGCCGCCTTCTCCGCCAAGTAGAATCAGATCGACTGTGTTTTCAGCTCGAGTTTGTTTTTTTCTTTCTATTACAACTGAAAAGTATAAATAGAGGGAATGAAACAACAACTTTTCTCTTATGGTGGGTTTCAATTGAAGAGGGAAGTCGAAAATTGAGGGAGGAGGGAAGTGAAATTTGGGGAGAGAGCTGCGTGGTTTTGTTATTTTCAATTGGATTTTAGTTTTTCAATTGGAGCCCAATTAATTAGGACATAATGGACATCACGTCATCATGTGTCGTTGAAAGACTCCCCCTCCACTAAAAAATTTCATTTACCCGGATGAGTGTGCTTACAAACCTTCAAGGACTCCACAAACTTTATGTGTCCTTGTTTGCAGTCCTTATATCCGTTTTTTCTAGTAGTGGCAGGAAATCTTTTGATAACATGGATTCCTATTTCTCAATGATATCCCACGATCAAGACAATTGGTTGAATCCTGTGAAACCATTTCATAGAAGTTCATTGATATCTTCTTTTTATAAAGCAAATCGACTTCGATTCTTGAATAATCCACATCACTTCTGCTTCTATTGTAACAAAGGATTCCCTTTTTTTGTGGAAAAGGCCTGTATCAATAATTATGATTTTACGTATGGACAATTCCTCAATATCTTGTTCATTCGCAACAAAATATTTTCTTTGTGCGGCGGTAAAAAAAACAGAAGCTTTTTTGGAGAGAGATACTATTTCACCAATTGAGTTACAGGTGTCTAACATATTCATACCTAACGATTTTCCACAAAATGGTGACAAAAGGTATAACTTATACAAATCTTTTCATTTTCCTATTCGATCAGATCCATTTGTTCGTAGAGCTATTTACTCGATCGCAGACATTTCTGGAACACTTCTAATAGAATGACAAATAGTCAGTTTTGAAAGAACTTATTGTCAACCCCTTTCAGATATGAATCTGTCTGATTGAGAAGAGAAGAACTTGCATTAGTATCTCAATTTCAATTCAAACATGGGTTTGATTCACACTCCATGTTCTGAGAAATATTTACCATTCGAAAAGAGGAAAAAGCGGGGTCGTTGTCTAAAGAAATGTTTTGAGAAATGGCAGATGTATAGAACCTTTCAACGAGATAGTGCTTTTTCAACTCTCTCAAAATGAAATATATTCCAAACATATATGCCATGGTTCCTTACTTCGACAGGATACAAATATCTAAATTTGATATTTTTAGATACTTTTTCAGACCTATTGCCGATACTAAGTAGTAGCCAAAAATTTTTATCCATTTTTCATGATATATCTAATCCATGCATAATATCATAGCAAATTCTTCAGAAAAAATTGTGTCTTCCACAATGGAATATGATAAGTGATATTTTGAGTAAGTGTTTACATAATCTTCTTCTGTCCGAACTCCGAAGAAATGATTCATCGAAATAATGAGTCATCATTGATACATCTGAGATCGCCAAATGTTAGGAAGTTCCTCTATTCAATCCTTTTCCTTCTTCTTATTGCTGGATATCTTGTTCGTACACATCTTCTCTTTGTTTCTCGAGCCTATAGTGAGTTACAGACAGAGTTTGAAAGAGTCAAATCTTTGATGATTCCATCATACATGATTGAGTTGCGAAAACTTCTGGATAGGTATCCTCCATCTGAATTGAATTCTTTCTGATTAAAGAATCTCTTTCTAGTTTCTATGGAACAATTAGGAGATTCTCTAGAAGAAATACGGGGTTTTGCTTCTGGCAGCAACATGCTATGGGGTGGTGGTCCCGCTTATGGGGTCAAATCAATACGTTTTAAGAAGAAATATTTGAATATAATTCTCATTGATATCATTGATTTCATAAGTATCATACCAAATCCCATCAATCGAATCTCTTTTTCGAGAAATACGAGACATCTAAGTCATACAAGTAAAGAGATCTATTCATTGATGAGAAAAGGAAAAAACGTGAACGGTGATTGGATTGATTATAAAATAGAATCGTGGGTCTCGAACAGTGATTCGATTGGTGATAAAGAAAGAGAATTCTTGGTTCAGTTCTCCACCTTAACGACAGAAAAAAGGATTGATCAAATTCTATTGAGTCTGACTCATAGTAATCATTTATCAAAGAATGACTCTGGTTATCAAATGATTGAACAACCGGGAGCAATTTACTTAAGATACTTAGTTGACATTCATAAAAAGTATCTAATGAATTATGAGTTCAATACATCCTGTTTAGCAGAAAGGCGGATATTCCTTGCTCATTAATTATCAGACAATCACTTATACACAAACCTCCTGTGGGGCTAATAGTTTTCATTTCCCATCTCATGGAAAACCGTTTTCGCTTCGTTTAGCCCTATCCCTCTCTAGGGGTATTTTAGTGATAGGTTCTATAGGAACTGGACGATCCTATTTGGTCAAATACCTAGTGACAAATTAAACTCCTATGATCCTTTCATTACAGTATTTCTGAACAAGTTCCTGGATAACAATCCCAAAGGTTTTCTTGTTGATGATAGTGACGATATTGATGATAGTGACAATATCGGTCGTGACCTTGATACGGAGCTGAAGCTTCTAACTATGATGAATGCGCTAACTACGGATATGATGCCGGAAATAGACCGATTTTATATCACCCTTCAATTCGAATTAGCAAAAGCAATGTCTCCTTGCATAATATGGATTCCAAACATTCATGATCTGGATGTGAATGAGTCGAATTACTTATCCCTCGGTTTATTAGTGAACTATCTCTCCAGGGATTGTGAAAGATGTTTCACTAGAAATATTCTTGATATTGCTTCGACTCATATTCCCAAAAAAGTGGATCCCGCTCTAATAGCTCCGAATAAATTAAATACATGCATTAAGATATGAAGGCTTCTTACTCCACAACAGCGAAAGCACTTTTTCACTCTTTCATATACCAGGGGATTTCACTTGGACAAGAAAATGTTCTATACTAATGGATTCGGGTCCATAACCATGGGTTCCAATGTACGAGATCTTGTAGCACTTACCAATGAGGCCCTATCGATTAGTATTACATAGAAGAAATTAATTATAGACACTAATATAATTAGATCTTCTCTTCATAGACAAACTTGAGATTTGCGATCCCAAATAAGTTTGGGTCAGGATCATGGGATCCTTTTCTATCAGATAGGAATATATATATATATGATTAATAGTATTTAGTTAGATAGTACAAGAATAGTGAAGTTGACAATCACCACTCACCCCCAAAAAAAAGTTGATAATAATTCTCACAATAGATCAAGTTTAATCTTTGTTTTAGCAACAAGGTGTGCCTACTAAAGTAAGTTAAAAACCGAAAGAAACAAAGAAAAAAACAAGCCAACATCTTATCAGCCATTCAAAATGAGTGCATGCATGAACACTGTGGAATGTGGGTTACGTATGGCTGGATGTTCAAGTCCGTAGCCAGCCAATGAGGTCTATCTATGAGTCACTTAATTAAGAGAAGGTCTTACGTACGGCACCCGCACCACGTGGCAGTGGGGCGGGCCAATCATACCCCAAGCAGGGGGGTATTTTGGGTATTGCATATTAAAAATCAGGGGCAGTTTCGAAAAAGAGAGAAAAGTTTGAGAATTTTGATTGGAGGGCCGCACGGCCCCACCACGTGGCAGCCCCTACCCAAGACTTTTTCGTTAATTAATTAGCTGCTAATATTGCAAACATGACTATCAAATTGTAGTTAAATCACATCAACTTAAATAGGCAAGTTTAGGCCATTTCTAAAAACAGAAAATATCAAAAAAAGAAGAAAAAAAAGTGCAGATGTAAGGACTGGAAGTCTTTGGTAAAATGATTTTTAAATCTGGAATTTAATTTAATAATTTAATTATTTCTTGCTCACTAATGCAATGTAACTCGGACTTGAAATATATAATAGGGTCCCAAAGCTCTCTGACATGATTTTAGTTCTCCTCATTTGACAAAGACGTACGATTTGTCTAGGACTCCCCACGTTAAGTTTATAGTTTTTACGCTTTGGGCAATAAATATTGGAGTTCCATCTAAAACGAATCGGTAATAGATGATGTAACTCATGTAAGGTGATTTTAGCCAAGTACGTGCATGTATATTGGGTGACAGGAGAGTATATTTGATCGTGGAGTCAGGTATTTGTATAATACGGTTAGCTATTATGTTCTAATTATTTTAATTGATAATGAGCAAGTTTCGATCACATTATACAGAAACTGAGGTGATACACTTGAAATTGTGATCAATCTATCCACAAGTTATGCAAAAGAAATATCAACCCTGCCAATTTGCTGCAACCAATGTTCTAAAAATCGGCCTAGGCGGTAAGGAACCGATCGGATTTTGGCCTAGGCGTTGCCCTTAGGCGCTGGGCTACTAAGCGGGCTAGGCGGGGACTAGGCGGTGCTAGGCGGCCCTAAACCCTAATTTATTCTATATTTTGACTATTTTTATATTTATAATTAATTTTTAGACTTAAATATTTTTATTTATATTATTATAGGTCATAAAAATAATTTAAAATTTAAAAAAATAAAAACCGCCTAGTCCCCGCCTAGGCTCCTAGGCGCTAGTCCCTGGATCACCGCCCGACTAGCGCCTAGCGTTTTTTAAAACCTTAGCTGCAACGGGGTTTTCCAACTCACACCACAATATTAATGTGGCGTGTTATAAAGAGAAAACTACTTCCGCTACTCCTTTATGAACCTTTTATTGTTGAAATCATTAGAATTTGGGACTGGATAAGTTGATAGAATTGAGGCGTTTGCCTTTTTAGCCTGGTATCAAGTTCGGTCTTAATATATAGTATTTCCTTCTATTATTTCATTAAAGTAGGGTACTATATGAGTGCTTCTATTCAAACATCCACAAGGGTTTGAGAGAGCGCCGGCCATGGCCATGCGCCTCTGTACCTGCCTCCATCTTCGATGGAGAAAAATTCTGGCCCTTCCCATGGGGTCGCAGCTATCGAGTACGGTTCTATCTGTCCTTCCTGTCTTTTCGTTTCTCTCCTTGAAGTCGAGATCGGGGGCTTTTTCTCCCTCTCAACTTGATTCGCATCGAGGTTTGAGGCTAAGCTCCGTTCGGCTGCCAACTGAACTGGTGGTTGCTGGTGTTTGGAAGATTTGGGATCCAAGGCGTTTCATGGATTCGACTGAACCGGGATTGGATCGGGTTCACTGGCGTCCGTCCTCCACAAATGGCAGCCAGGGCGTTTTCAAATGGACCAGGTTGTGGAGAAGAAGCAGCAAGGTTGCCAGACTGCAGGTCTGCCGGAGGCTTCCTTTTTCGAGGGCTATGTGGCTTCCCGAGGTGTTGCTATAGTAGACATCTCTCCGTCTGGGTCGCCTGTTGGTACAGAGGCAGGGCAGTTTCACTGGTTCCACAGTGCCGAACGGCTGGAGGCTTGGTGGCGAGTTGGTGGGATGGCGGCAAGATCACAAGCTCCATTAAGTTGGCTACAAGGGCAGACTCTAATTGGAGCCAACTCCACAAGCTTTGAAATGTGTTCCAGACTTGAGCTTGGGCCATATTGGGCTGACTAGGGCTGCAACATGTGGGCTCTCTCTGTTTTGGATCCGGATTTGGGATCCTGGTGGGTTTTCTATAAAAATTTGGGATCCAGGACGATTTTCTCCTCGGTACCTAATTTTTTATTGGAATCAATGCCCGCGAGGAACTGCAGGGATTATTGGTCTGAGGTTGTCAGCGAGTCTACTTATGGATTCTGCGGAAAAATTTTATTGTCAGTTTCTTATTAGTTTACTCCCCTCTGAGCTTCACTCAATAAGTGGAGTGATATTGCGTTTACCGGTGTCTCTTTCTGACGGTCCCACAGGGGCGGGTCACTGTGTAATATTGCTATTTCCATATTGAATAAAAATGTCTGACCTCCTTCAACTCAAAAAAAAAGTCTGGTCTTAATAACAAAATGGAAAATCTTATAAATTGTTTTCCTAAAGTACTTCGTGTGGGAAAAATTAATTTTTTACATTGAAAATGTGACATAATAGTCTATAATTAATACAAATTTGTTTCACTGCTAGCATCAAAATATTTTGGGAAGAAACGTTACATCCGGTGCTATGCAAGCAGTTACGTTAGACACAATATCAATGATTGGCCAATAGTAGTGAACTACCGTATTATGTTATTTATCAAGGTATCATAATGAGTTATTCATTTCAATCATGTCCTGATTATCTAATCATACCTTACTTGTCGGAGTTAAATACGTATTTTATGTCTCTCTGTTTTTTTAAGCAAAGAGCAAAGATACTCAACAAAAGTACTATATATATCTAATCAATAGCATTACTTTATTAGAAAATTACATATAAGTAACAGACCAAAGATTGAAAAACAGAAAATCCACCCTGTGTAAGTTTTATACAAATAAGGACAAGAAGCCCAGGCCCAAAAAAAATTAAGCAGACTTAATCCCTGATGTTTCATGTGCAATTACAAATTGGAATAATTTTTCATTGCAATTACAATGATGCCACTGTAGGATAAAATAACCCCAAAACAGAGGTCTAATATGCATAGTATCGTAAGCCGGCGATGAGCTCCCGTGTCGTCCCCTCAAGGCGTTAAAGAAGTTCGCCTCGTCCAAGCTATTTGATTTCTCTCTTTCTCTCTCTAGATCGAGAGGGCGGCTCAGAAATTGGAGACCTTGGTATTGGATCTGAGCTTCAATTGGATCGGCAGAAGGAAGACCTGGTGGAATTAAGGTTGACATATCTCACATTCCGGTGAGTCTCTACATCTGATTGGGCTTTTCCCTAGCTCAACAATGTTCAATTTCTCGTCTTCATTATAGGTTCGTCTTCATTTAGCAGCTGCCCAACCCGTCTTCCACCGATAACCAAGAGTTCCAGCTGGTTCTCACCATCATCAGAGATGGCTTGAAGACCGACCCCAAGAGGTACCACAAGATGAAGGACAGGTTGGTCGGTGTTTCGGAGGAGACCACCACCGGAGTCAAGAGGCTCTACCAGATGCAGGCCAATGGCACATTGTTGTTCCCTGGTATCAATGTCAATGACTCTATTACCAAGAGCAAGGTATGCCTCTTAGATCTGGCCTTGCATTTATTTTGGGTTTTTAGATCTGAATTGTTCTAGAATTATTTTGTGATTTAGATCTGATGAGTGTTTGTTTTAGGCTGATTAGATCCACAGTTTCATGCTTAGATATTAGCTACGTTTTGTGTGTGCGTATATATATATATATATATATTCATTGCATAGTCTATTAGCTATGTAGCTTTGTTTAATATTTAGTAGGTTGTTAATTCAATTTCAATTGTTTTATACTTGTTCAAGCTTAACTGTTTGATAACTATTGTTAGGAGGTTCTCTGTTTTAATTGTAGATCCAGTCTCATGTAAATATTTGCTTGAAAACCAATAATTGAAGATAGTTTTTGTTTTATCTGTGTACAATTTGGCAACTTGTGTAGGTGGAAAAGGGTGAACTTGCTACTGGTTTGGTAATCTTGCTGTGGGAATAATGCGATTTTTTATGTTTTTAATTTCATTCATGGATTGACAAATCTAATTGCTACTGCTACTACAATAAAGAAGAAGAAAAATCCTGCTACTGCTACTGTTCCTGCTCCTGCTATTGCTAGTGCAAATGGAGCTACTACTGAACCAAGGACACGTTCAGCAATAAAGAAGAAAAAAAATCCTGCTACTGCTACTGTTCTGCTCCTGCTCCTGCTACTACTATTGCAAATGAAGCTGTTACTGAACCAAGGACACGTTTAGCAATAAAGAAGAAGAAAAAAATCTTACTACTGCTCCTGCTCCTGCTCCTGCTACTGCTCCTGCTCTTGCTCTTGCTCCTGCTCCTGCTACTGCTGCTGCTATTACAAATGAAGCTGCTACTGAACCAAGGACAAGTTCAGCAATAAAGAAGAAAAAAAATCTTGCTACTGCTCCTGAAGCTCCTACTGAACCAATGACACGTTCAGCAATAAAGAAGAAGAAAAATTCTGCTACTGCTCCTACTCCTGCTACTGCTCCTGCTATTGCAAATGAAGCTGCTACTGAACCAAGGACACTTTCAGCAATAAAGAAGAAGAAAAAATCCTGCTACTGCTACTGCAAATGAAGTTGTTACTGAACCAAGGACACGTTCAGCAATAAAGAAGAAAAAGAAGTTTGATGAAGAGCTTTGAGATTCTCTCTCCTAGCAACGTGTAAAAGATATATATATATATATATATATATATATATATATATATATATATATATATATATATATATATATATATTTCTTTGAAAAGTAACATAAAGGGATTAGAAGTTAAAAGAAGTAGTTACGGGTAAAAAAGTAGAGTAACTCATGACATGTGGCAAGTGGAGAGCAGATTGTCCTTATTTGTAAGATCACTATATGTTTAATTCAATCTTTAAAGAAGTAGTTAAGGGTAAAAAAATAAATTAACTCATGACATGTGGCAAACGAAGAGCAGATTGTCCTTCTTACAAAGATTTAGTCCTTATATGTTTTTTTTTTTTTTTTGAACTAATGAAATTTCATTGATATAAAACTTATGCCAAGAAGGCCATTAATTACATACCCATCCGCTGACACATAACAATGGCCAGACAAGAATTCGTGGAGGAGCCACAGTGGTACGTAGGATAGACCAACTATATTCGAACTTATCGCTCACTTATTTAAAGTGAGCCTATAACTATGAACTAATCTCGCATAGTAATAGGCAAGTTAAAACAAAACTAATTAAAAAAAAGGGTATAAAAACCCACTGCTCATTCTGGACCCAAGAGATCCCGGCCCAGAACTTGATTTCAGTGCCGCAGTCACAACCCACGACCCAAGGAGCCCAAGAAACCACCAACATACTATCCCTGCCATCGGAGTTGCCGACGGCCGATCAACCAGGCATCTAGCAACCCGCTTTGCCGATATCAGCAGCTCCACCCCGCCAGCACGTAGTGGCGCGCCTCCATCCTTCATATTGATTTCTGGTCCAAACATATCAAAACCCAAGGACCCAAGATCCACATCGCCGCCATAACCAGTGGCAACGACTGCATCACTATGTTCTTCAATAAAACCCGGTCTTATATCGGCGATTGCGCTGTCGTACCATAGTCGCGAACCCCTAGCAGCCTCGGGGAATTGCAGCCACATGAGCGTCACACCAATCCCAGCCATTTGAAGAGGCAACTCGAACAAGGAAATTGGGTCACCATCGTGGATGAAGCGTTCCGCCCTTTCATTGCCGCCATGGCTTTCGCTAGCCCAAATCACCAGGGCCTCAGAACCACCACCACCATAACCATCAACAATAGGGATCAGATTTGGCAAAAGAACATTAATGGAAGGGCAGAGACGCCCGGAGATTGGAAACAGGCCGGAGTCGCTATGCCCCTCGCCAGCAGGAGGAGACGGGGTTAGAGTCAGCGCGAGGGGAGGCGCTGGTAGCGAGAATAGGGTTTTCTCCATTTTTGGGACAATAATAGTTTTGCCTATTAACACACTTTGATGATAAGCACACATTTAGTCCTTATATGTTTAATTCAATCTTTGAAGGATGTATCTGTTAAGTAATCTTTTGTCGGTAATTTATATGTAATTTGTTATTACTTTATCACCATATATTAATAATAAGCAAGCATATTTGTAGCAGAAAGCAACTGATCATTACAATTTTTAGGCCAATTCATAGTTCGTACAAGCAATAGTTGGCAAATATATATTAAAGAAACATATATAACCAAAGTTGGTCTAATTTATAACGAGTTACATAAAAGCAGAAAGCATGCATAAATCATAATGCCAACAGTGCTACTTAAACAAATTAATAGATGAGTGTTATTGAAGTAAAAACTGGGCCTCTTCCTGAATCCTTCCCACCATTTCATACACATCAGCTGCAATATCATTCATTGAGGTCAACTGAGAATTATCTTCAACCTGTTCATCATCATTTCAAACCATTCAATTAATTAAGAATCGGTTCAACTTTTATAAGAAATGACAACAATATATATAATATTCTACTGAAAAGTGATGGGATGGTGTTGAATATGTATGTATGTATATAAATATGCTTCTTTCAGTAAGAGATTTTGATTTCAACCTTCAAATGATGATGTAATCAATCAATAACAAGTAAATAGAATGAAACAACTACTTAAATGATTTTGCTCCTTTTTTCTTTTTTTCTTTTTTAACTAACCTTGACGCTGAAAGAGTAGAGGATCATGCTATCCATAGTTGTGACATTAAGGTGAAGGATCATAAGACGCAGAGAGTGCAACCCAACCACCATCTTTAAGAGCTGTCTTGGGTGTCTTTTCAAAAGCACTTTAATGTTCGCATGACTTTCTACCATTGTTACTTCCACATCTGCAATTGCCCCCGACCGCTTCTCCCCCATTATCTCGTGGGGATGCACCAAGTTGTTGTTCATGTACTCGCTATGGCCATGGCCGTGGGTGTTAGTATTCGAACAGGTCGAGTACTGAGGGAAGGTAAAGAAGTTGGAGAATATGGAGGCCAAATCCAAGTGTGATTGTTTGGTTTTTGTACTGGCTTCTAAAGATTGCAGAAGTTGTTCAAGCTCCTTCACAAAATTTATGGCTCCTCCTATGATTGATGCTTGGTCACCCTAGAGCCAAAACAGCCAAAACCAATCAGTGCTTACAGAGAGATCAAAGATAATTTCTCTCACTAGAGAGTCTCACATGTTCAGGTTTTAGACACACTGAAGCATATTCGAATGTGTTGTGTTCTTATTCATAACCGGAAAGCATAACAGCGCAAACATCTAGTACTTACCCTTTGGGCATAGGAAGCAGGCATCATAGAGCGCAGTGCGGCCAGATAGTCATTCATGAGCTTCCTCCGATTGCGTTCAACAGCAATGTGGGTGATCCTCTGAGTCTCCACCTCTTCCTTGTTCTTGATGTTTCTCGTGCGCCGCCTCTTTCTCTGGCCTGTGGTGGCCATCGGGCTAGAGAAAGAATTGCCGGTGTTGACACTTTGGATTCTCACCTGAGACGGTGAACAGTACCCCATAAGGCCTTGCCCTACAATATTACCATTGTTGAGAATATCATGTTGAGCGTAGCCTTTTTCTTGTTGATCATCATCTCCTCCGAAACCAAAGCCATGGTCCCAAGATCTACTTCCTTCCAGACAATTTCCACAGCTAAATGGGTCTGGCTGGAACACCACAGCTTCTAACGTCATACTCTCTCTCTCTCTTTCTCTCTCCACGGACTATATGAAACTCAAGATGGTCAATATTATTCCAATATGGGAGATGCAAAGAACAAGTGCAAAACTTTTGCTTCTGTGTTTATGGAGATCTGATCTCTCGCTATAATTTAAAGGGCTTGAATATATAATCCTCCAACAGACACACAAAGACTAAACTGATCACCGATTGGCTTAGCAAGTTGCAGTGATACTCAAAATATTATATATATCATTATCAAGTTGCAGAGCCAACTTGGGGTGAGAGAGAGAGCGAGAGAGCGCGTGTGTTATTGTGCGATTTCATTTCGTTCTTTAATAATCTCGTCGTTATTTAATGGGAAAATTTCGCAAACAGTACATCAAGTAAAGGCCACTAATAATTCTTATACATAAAGTTTCAAACCAAATATTTAGGTACACGAAATCTGAAACTCGACCCACTATCAGTACACGACGTCAATTTTTGACATCAAAATGTCCATTATGCCCACAGTTCTTTTTTTTTTTAATAAATTTTTTTTTCTGTTATTTTTTTTTTCTTCGTTTTTTCTGTTATTTTTTTCTATTAATTTTTTTCCTTCGTTTTTTCAGTTATTTTTTTTTCCTTCATTTTTTCTGTTATTTTTTTCTATTATTTTTTTTCCTTCGTTTTTTCTGTTATTTTTTTCTATTATTTTTTTTCCTTCATTTTTTCTGTTATTTTTTTTTCTTCCATTGTTTTTTTTTCCTTCGTTTTTATCTCTTTCTTTCTTTTCACATGACTAAATATTGGCTGAGTTACAAATATAAGCTGTAGGACCATAAATCTCACCAATTGGAGGGCAAGGGCGGCGTTGGAAGCGAGGGAGTGAGCGTGGAGGTGAGGAAGGCGGCTTTGGAAGCGAGGGAGTGAGCGCGGAAGAAGGAAGAAGGAAGAAGAAAGTGATAAAAACGAAGGAAAAAAAATAACAGAAAAAACGAAGGAAAAAAAATAACAGAAAAAAAGAAGGAAAAAAAAATAATAGAAAAAAATAACAGAAAAAAAAAAAACTGAGGGCATAATGGACATTTTGGTGTTAAAAATTGACGTCGTGTACTAATAGTGGGTCGAGTTTCAAATTTCGTGTACCGAAATGTTTGGTTTGGAACTTTATGTATAAGAATTATTAGTGGCATTTACTTGGTATACTGTTTGCGAAATTTTCCCTTATTTAATTCTTAACTAAATTCAATTTAAATATTTAAGGGAAAATAATCCGTATGGTACCCGAATTTTTCCGCCTTATAACTTTTAGTATCTGAACTTAAAAAAATATCAATTCGATACCTGAGGTTCTTTGCCCGACCGAGGATTGGTACATATTGTCGTTAATTACCTCCGTTATGGAATTTGCCAGCTGACACTTTTGAACTTAAAATGACCAATTTACCCTTTATTTTATTTTTTTTCTTAATTGTTATTCTTCATATAATAAAAAAAAATCAAAAGAAAGTTTTTTTTTTTTTCTAACGGTGAATGCAAAAGAAGAAAGGGTGTCTGAAACACCCATCTCTCTCTCTCTCTATAGCGTCTCAACTGAAGCTATCCACATAGCTAAAATGGTGTCTGACGGTGGTGCATCTTTGGGGATAATGGCTCATCTTTGATAATTAACAAAGAAGAATAACAATTACGCATATGAAGAAGAGGTCAAAAATTACAGAGAAGAAGAGGAACTTGAGCTAACTTGGCCTCCATAAAGAGCCGCAAGAGCCTCAATGTCCAAGCTTATCACTCACCGATTTGCTCTTTATGTATTCCATTTCTGATAAATACTTAAATAATCTCATGTGGGTTTTGTTTAAGTTCATGTGGGTTCTGTATTTCATCTGGCTTGTGTGATCTTACAACTCTATTTGGATTTTGATCAACAGAAGAGGGGAGGAGAGGTGTAGTAATTTGGTGCAATCATAGCAGAGAATCCGTGTCCAAAACTAAAAGCTTTAATGGGTAAGCAGGAGATCTGGGTCTACAATGAGGGACCAATTCCACTGGCATCTATGGGTGTTGTCTGGAGTAGATGAAAATGAAAATGGGTTTTGTTTAATTGTGATTGATTTATGAGTTTCGATTATGGAGAGAGAGAGAGAGAGAGAGAGAGAGAGAGAGAGAGAGAGAGAGAGAGAGAGAGAGAGAGAGAGAGAGAGAGAGAGAGGAAAAATGCTTAGAGAAAAAAAAATTAATTGATATGTGAATGGATGAGAGTACCCTTGTAAATTTGCCAGCTGGCAAGCTCTGTAACTGAGGTAACGGCCATATGTATCAATTCTTGGTCGGACAAAGAACCTCAGGTACCGAATTGATATTTTTTTAAGTTCAGGTGCCAAAAGTTATAAGGAGGAAAAATACGGATACCGTACGAACTATTTTCTCAATATTTAATTACTCTAATGAATTCTCTAAATGCCAGTCGCGACTCATCGGGAGGGTGCCTATATAGACATGAGTACTCCATCATGATCGGAGACTGTTGGTTGACGTAAGACTGAGTCTGGCCGGAAGTACACGGGGCGGCTTGATTACCCAAAGAAGCAAGAGCAGAGGCAGGGAGGGGTCAGTGACTGTGCCACAGTAGTAGTTTGTTGTCAGGGAAAGAATCCATAGGGAGTGACCATGCATACAGAGATAAAGGAGGGACAGAGTCTGCAAGAAGCAATCATCCATGACAAAGACCCTTTCTTTCCATTTGACTGATTCAATGTCCTCTTAGGTTTTACTCTCCGTAACTAGCTCTCTCCTAAATCAATATTAGTGCATAGATTCGTTGATAAGTTCTCAATTAGGGTGCTTATCAAAAAAAAGTTCTCAATTACTGAGTAGGGTGCTCCTTTTTTTTTTTTTTTTTTCCGAAAAACGTTGATAATGTGATAGATTAAGGAGAAGTGAAATCATTATGAAGACTCCCACGAAGTAAATTATTGACAAACATTAATCTTCTTAGTACTACCATATATTGAGAATATATAGATCCCACATGGAAAAAATGAGACATTGCCTATGAGTTTATAAGGGTTTGGGTCACTTCATCCATTGCCAATTGGTTTTGGATGTGAACCCCAGATTATTTTATCATGGTATCAGAGCGGGGCCTCATGGCCACACAGGTTTCACGTCACCCAAAGTTGTCCACGTGTATGGCTTGAAAATTCGCCACACGTGCGGGGGCGTGTTGAGAATATATAGATCTCACATAGGAAAAATTAGACCTTGCTTATGAGTTTGCAAGGGTTTGGGCCACTCCATCCATTGTCAATTGGTTTTGGATGTGAACCCCAGATTACTTTATCATGGTATCAGAACGGTGGTTTTGGATGTGAACCCCGGATTACTTTATCATGGTATCAGAACGGGGCCTCATGGCCACACGGGTTCCATGTCACCCAAAGTTGTCCACGTGTATGGCTTGAAAATTCGCCACACGTGCGGGGGCATGTTGAGAATATATAGATCCCACATGGGAAAAATTGGACCTTGCCTATGAGTTTACAAGGGTTTGAGCCACTCTATCTGTACATACCTCCAATAATATGGAGTATTTGTTATCTCACCAAGCATAAGTAACACCCACTTTGGGACATCCACAAGACATGGCAAGGCCCAACCGAGACATACATCGTGTAGCCCTATGTTCAGGCTACGCGGCGGTATCCGGAAGTCGCAAATCCGCCACCGGGAAGCCACCTTCCCGCCCTTGCCAACATGCCTCCATAACATAGCTTTTTACATGTTAAATAGACTAGAAATATGTGGAAACTTGTCCCACATCGAAGAACAAGTAAAGGAGAAGCATTCCTTCATCTATAAAAGGAATGCCTCCTCCCACAACTCAACAGATTCCATTACATACTTTGTAATCTTGTTAGGCCGCAAGGCTCGACACACTAGTATAGCTTTCAAGTGGACGTAGTCTCCCGCTCATGCGGAGGCGAACCACTATACATCTCGTGTCAATCTTTCTCTCTCTCTCTCATTTAAGCTAACTAGAGACCCCCTCGGTCACTAACGTTAACATTGGCGCCGTCTGTGGGAAGCCAACACTTTGGCTTCGTCACCTTCCATGGGCTAAGTCTGCTCAGCGGAGCTTGAAGAAATTCCTTCCTTCTTTGAGTTTATGTTTGAATTAATGTTTCTTGGCGGCAACTAGAGCAGAGTGTGCAGAAATTTGCACCTTGCGGGCTGGTCAACACGTGGTCAACGCCCAGCGGAGTTAGTCAACGCCCATGGAGTGGTCAAAACTCGCAGAAACGCCAACATAGGGGTTGGTCAAAGCTTGGTCAACGCTGGCCATTCTCGGTCAACGCCGAGCATGGATGGTCAACGCCCAAACAACAAAGTCAACGCTGAACTTTTCAAAAAAAAAAAAAGACAAAGAAATGTTGGCGGCAAATCTTCTCTGGACACCCAGAGATTTGCTCTGGACACCGGCCACCTCCAAAGCAACTCTTCTTCTCCGCTCCGCTGAGCTCCGGTTCCGCCGGACCCCAGTTCTGCAGTTCATCACCTCCGCTGACCATACTGCATTCTCCGCCGAGCCTCTGCTCCGCCGGAATACTTTGATCGATCGCAGCAAAACACCGCCTGCATACCACTGTAGCGAAAACCAACGCCGCCGCTAGGCCTGTCCTCCAGCGGCCCCGCTACTGCAAACTGCTGAGTTCCAAGTACCGCCGCACTCGGAGCCTCCGCCGGGCACCTAATCCTCCGCTCCGCTAGCCGTAGATCCTCCGCCCAAACTCCTCCGCCCAAACTCCTCCGCCCAACTGCCGGGTCGGGGACTGCACTGCTGCTCCAAGCCTCCGCTGGCATCACCTCAAGCCCAGCTCCGCTGAACTCAACCACTGAGCACCAGAACACCACCGCTAGCCGCCAACCGCCGGCGAGCAAAGCCCAGTGCACTCCGCTTCCGCTAGCCTCTCCCTCTGGCCATTACCGCCGGATAACTTCACCTCCGCTGACCAAGAGCCACCACTGGCTATCGACGTCAAGAAGCACCGCTGGCACCGGCTCGCCAACGACAAGTGCCCAACATCGTCGTTTATCGGTCACTGGGTATCCTGAAATTGATCAGTGCACCCATCGGCGGTCACTTACCGCCACTGCATCATATCTGCAATCTACCGCCTCCGCTAAACGAAAACTTCACAACCAAAACTCCGTTCCGCCAACTGATGCAGGGGGCCAAGCACCGCTGAGCACACAACCACAGCTGACTAACAGCCGCTACCGCAGGTCAAAGCACCACGAGCTTTCCTCCGCTGACCTTTTCCTCCGCTGACCATCAGCGCCGAACAGTGATCGTCAACTCATCACCACACCTGCATCTGCATTCGACCCGACCTAGACTGCTCACTCGTTCATCACCGTGATGCTCAACAAATCTGGGCTGGGTGTTCATCATCTAGCGGTTTGCTCCGTACGTTGATAAGCTAAGTTCCCTTTTTCGATTTATGGTCTCCTCCTTACTATTCAAGCACCACGTGCTTCTGCCTTTTGCATCATTTGCAAGACACCTGCCTGCCCCTACATTTCACATATATTTATATCTGTCTGTGGGCCGCTTGTACCGTTCCCATCACATATGGACGCATACACTTCTTGTTAAGCTAATTATCAAATGAACTGTTATCTGCTTAAATTATTTGCCATTTATCTCCTCGAGAGATGTACACCGTGCATGTACCTTTCCACTTGACATCTAGTGTGTCACAAGTCTTAATGACTAGTCTTGTCCTATCCACAATTGCATGTCATAGCATGAGCTATATGTATATATAGCTATATCTATATTCTTATGCTCCAACTTGATTACACAAGGCATGGCCACAAACAGACGGGTCAAAATTTCACCCACATATTTTGTCCTACAGCCCACATATTTGCACTGTGGTTAGGTCACCTCAATCTTGCATATATGGCTCTACATCCCGAATGGCACTCTCACATTTCAAAATAGCATGAACTTTGTTGCCAACTACAATTTTGCATATATACACTTTGCTTAAAATCTCATCAAAGTACATATGCAAAGTACTAGTGTTGATTTTACAAATCCACATGTTAGTCATCTATTTTGTTTCAAGGAAATTCAACTATTTCCATCCAGCATTCAACCGCATCTACGAGTTGACGGACATTATCGGAGTACTTTCTCCGCCACAATGCAATGGAGCGTCACACTCGGCCAACCTTCAACTCGCTCCAAATCGGCACAAGATAAGTAGCTTCATCTTATCTCTTACGCTCTTGCAATTTGAGCTACCGCACATGCCATGTCTATACATGCTTGCCCTGTGTGTTTTGTCATTTTTTCGTGCACATACAAACTTTACGAGTCCACGGTCTACGACCAAAAACCGCCAAGCGGTCAGGCAACGCCTCATAATAGCCATTGATCCGGCAGCAAGGGACTAGTTAACACGGCCTACGGCAGCCATTGATCCGGCAGTTAACCCCGACGCTTGGGTACCAAAGATTGGGATCGCTTCCCAACACCCTCTGCTCTGTGCAGCTCCCCCTCAACAAACATGGCTGGGGAGTCGGGGACTCTCTAGCGGGCCTAGCAGGGGCCCAAGCCCTTGAGCTTCCGCTCACGAGCTTCCCGCTCATGCCTTCCCGGCACCCCTTGAGCTTCCGCTCACGAGCTTCCCGCTCATGCCTTCCCGGCACCCCTTGAGCTTCCGCTCACGAGCTTCCCGCTCATGCCTTCCCGGCACCCCTTGAGCTTCCGCTCACGAGCTTCCCGCTCATGCCTTCCCGGCACCCCCTTGAGCTTCCGCTCACGAGCTTCCCGCTCATGCCTTCCCGGCACCCCTTGAGCTTCCGCTCACGAGCTTCCCGCTCATGCCTTCCCGGCACCCCCTTGAGCTTCCGCACACGAGCTTCCCGCTCATGCCTTCCCGGCACCCCCTTGAGCTTCCGCTCACGAGCTTCCCGCTCATGCCTTCCCGGCACCCCTTGAGCTTCCGCTCACGAGCTTCTCGCTCATGCCTTCCCGGCATCCCATTGAGCTTCCGCTCATCCCCCTTGAGCTTCCCGCTCACGCCTTCCCGGCTTTCTAGCGCCACCACACGTTAATGGAACATGGAATTCTTCTACCATTTGTCGCTCCCGACAAATTGAATTCTTTTCGCGTTCCATTAATACGAGCGACAACCAAACCAACACAAGCGTTCACGTGCTCATCATTTACACGTTACAACCGCTTACCTTCGCAGCGCTCATACAACTTACATTTATCATATGCAATCCATATGCTCACACGGCCATACGCGCTCTCGAGATTGTACATCATAATCGATCGTCCTCGACGCCATTCGCGTGTATACATCAAACATGTATCACGCACCTCATACGTTTATATATGCCAACACATATCAATGCAACTCACATTTTGTTGCCCAATGCAACGAGCATTCTACGTATGCCTGCTTTTTGTTTTTATTGTGCAGGTTCCCGAGTCCCTTCTTGCTTACGGAGTTCGGGGACTTGTAGGGGCTCCGTACCGCCCGGTTACTTATGCTTGATGACTTCGTGATTTGAACTCCCCAACCAAGAAGCTCCTCTTACTTGGGGACTTTGGGGACTTGTACATACCTCCAATAATATGGAGTATTTGCTATCTCACCAAGCATAAGTAACACCCACTTTGGGACATCCACAAGACATGGCAAGGCCCAACCGAGACATACATCGTGTAGCCCTATGTTCAGGCTACGCGGCGGTATCCGGAAGTCGCAAATCCGCCACCGGGAAGCCACCTTCCCGCCCTTGCCAACATGCCTCCATAACATAGCTTTTTACATGTTAAATAGACTAGAAATATGTGGAAACTTGTCCCACATCGAAGAACAAGTAAAGGAGAAGCATTCCTTCATCTATAAAAGGAATGCCTCCTCCCACAACTCAACAGATTCCATTACATACTTTGTAATCTTGTTAGGCCGCAAGGCTCGACACACTAGTATAGCTTTCAATTGGACGTAGTCTCCCGCTCATGCGGAGGCGAACCACTATACATCTCGTGTCAATCTTTCTCTCTCTCTCTCATTTAAGCTAACTAGAGACCCCCTCGGTCACTAACGTTAACACTATCCATTGTCAATTGGTTTTGGATGTGAACCCCAGATTACTTTATCACCATAAACTTCTAACTAAACAATCAATCAAAATGCTCCGTGTATCCATCCATTGTCAATTGGTTTTGGATGTGAACCCCAGATTACTTTATCATGGTATCAGAACGGGGCCTCATGGCCACACGGGTTCCATGTCACACAAAGTTGTCCACGTGTATGGCTTGAAAATTCGCCACACGTGCGGGGGCGTGTTGAGAATATATAGATCCCACATGGGAAAAATTGGACCTTGCCTATGAGTTTACAAGGGTTTGAGCCTCTCCATCCATTGTCAATTGGTTTTGGATGTGAACCCCAGATTACTTTATCACCATAAACTTCTAACTAAACAATCAATCAAAATGCTCCGTGTATGGTTTCAATGGAAAGGATAAAACTTCATAGATGGTCAGGTTCAAGGTAATTATAATGTTCAAGCAAGTATTACATATCAAAATTACCATCAAGAGTTTCAGTAAGCGAAACATGATTACCCAAAGAATGAATTCTGGCACATTTACTTACTTGGAATGGAAAATAATCATGAATCGGAGACAAGTGGAATGGGAGAATTTGATTCCTAAACCCATCTACGAAGGGGTAATCAAATTCCTGAGTATTCAGGAATCGATTCCTGATAAGGAGGTGGGACCTACATCAATTCTGATTCCTTCATGTGTTAGTAAACGCATGAATACTTTTACCCGGAATCATTCCAATTTCTTTATGTGTTAGTAAACGCAGGAATATTTTTACCCCGTAATCATTCCCGCCCTCTCATTCTAAGTATGTTTCCTCGATCACCTCATTTTATGAACTAGTGTCTTTTAACTCACCACCACATATATTCCACCGCCCACCTAGCTTGCACCGATATTATCCTGAGTTTCTAATAATTTTTCAACATACAATCGTGGGTGCACATGTGGATTTATTCATCAAAATTTTACTTTGTCTTTGGTCGATCTTCATGAATAATTACTAAAACTTTTACCATTTTTTAGATGAAGAATATTTAGAAATTTACCATGGCTGCACTCGATCGAAAATCGACTTAAACTCGTGTCTCAAATTAAAATTCCCCTCCTCTAATAAACTTCAATAAATACAAAAATCTCGTGGATCCTGTATGCATGTCCATGTTGCAGTCTTTTAGCCAGATTGACAATGAAAACATATATATACTGTTCTGACGTCGAAAGAACATTTCTCAGCTGATCTAGACGCGGCTTTATATTCTTAAACTTTGCCTTCCCAGATGACATTCCTCTCCCTCCTCCTTGCGAGTTAATCGAGTGAGCCTGTCAGGAAGAAACAAGACACATTAATGGTGCGTTTCCATTCTATGATACTTATGAGTGCTCAACAAGCTTGCCTACTCATTACCCACCCACCACTAGCTGATCGTAATCTTTAAACTGGTAGAAGAAATAACTAAACTAAACTAAACTTACGACTATAACGGCTGACAATATGTTTTCTTGTGTGAAAAATATTAAATTGGATTTGGTTAGATTTGCATATTTGGTAAAGACAAGGTCATGAAAGAGAGGGGGGACAAAAGTCCTGATGTAACAAATCATGTAAGGTAATAAGTATGATCATGGATGTGTTTTGATACTGCTACATAAATAAATAGATACAAGCTAGGTAAGTTATATGTCATAAAACTTAAATTATGCTGTTGTTATTAGGAGTATATTTTAGTAAGAGCTAAAACATTATCTATTTCTTCCTGATGTGTATGTTTTTGTAAGGATGTGATAGTGTGATATATGTTCTTACAAATTGTGTATATTCACGTTTCCTTTTTAGGTATTTCATCTTCTTCTTTTTTATTTTTTTATTTTATAAGATTTGCATATTGAAAAGATGTGTAAAGATGTAATGAATTTTTATTTTTATTTATTTTTTACTCAAAGATGTAATGAAATTTGAAAAGAATGATTTTATTCATACCTCTCATATCAATATTTAGACCTCCGATAATAATTTTTATCATCAAACTTCCACTTTTGTCCTTTGTATTTTTTTTTATTTTTTATTTTTTACACATCCCTTACTTCCCAACTCTGCAACTCCTCTGGAGTCTCACCTCTTCGCACCCAGCTAGAGAGAGACCTTTGCTAAATTGGATGCATCTTCTTCTTGTTATATTAGAAATTGAACAAAAGTCAAACCAAAAATGAAACAACGAGGTTTTAAGATCGAAGCTTTAGAAGAAGAGGAGGAAGAAAACTAAGTGCAACCACAAGAATTCCACTCCAATCCCTTCAAAAACATGTCAACAACAAACATCAAATCTCATCGAAATATATTAGAAACATATGCAGTCACCAAAACCTCCTCTATCATCCAAACTAACATGTTAGAATATGTTTTGATCCGAGTACAGTGGATCCTGAGGTTCATAGTTTTTTTTTTCCCTTCAGTTTACTAGGAGGGCAAAATAGGATTTTAAAATGTTTAAAAATAAGAGGAGGTCCAAATAACCATATGGGAGGTATGAAGAGAAGCACTCATTTGAAAATTGAAGCGTTAGCTGGAATATAAGATTTTTATTTTTAATCAAAGTTAAACACGATGTTCCCTACAAAAATTCTGCCGGTCTCCCTTGCACAATGCACATCATATATTTAGGGTGATATTAACTATCTTACGGAGTTTAAGTACGAGATTTCATCTTCAAAATGATTATCTAGGTCTACGTCAGTTGTCATTCTCTAAAAATTTCGATTTGGATGATTAATTGCAACAACCGGAATATGAGGTGTTTTTTTGTGACTCACAAATAGTAGTACAATGATCATTAAAGAATAATTAATATAGGGACATATATAATTTGCTTCTCTCAAGTGCATGTTTAACTTCAATGATTGATTGTTAATGAGATAATGTTATCATTAATTTACGTCTTAAAGAAGCTACAATTTATTAGATATCTATTTCCATTCCTCTGATCTGGACTTTTCTCAAGGACGCGTTGTACTATATATATATATATATATATATAAGTTTGCTCAGGTGCGGATATCCGCACCGAAGAAAAAGGTGCGGATTTTCAGTTTTGACCCACTTTCCGATCACATTTTTACATCTTAGCCGTTCAGTTTTTAGATCCTAATGTATAGATCATCTCTGCAAAATTTCAGCCAATTTGATGATCGTTAACGCATCCAAAATTGCAATTTACACGAACGGACCGAATCTGTCGAACCGGAACCGTTCGTATCTATAATGGTAAATTGCAGTTTTGGATGCCTTAACGATCACCAAATTGGCTGAAATTTTGTAGAGGTGATCTATACATTATGACCTAAAAACTGAACGGCTAAGATGTGAAAATGTGATCGGAAAGTGAGTCAAAACCGGAAATCCGCACCTAAGCAAAAAGTGCGGACGTCCGCACCGGAGAAGCGCTGTATATATATATATATATATATATATATATATATATATATATATATATATATATGTTAAGTGCACAAGTTATTCTCCTAAACCAGAATCAAATTTACTGTACATAATAATGTCCTACGCCAGCAATTTGTATGTGAACACTGTGAATTAGTGAGTTTAATTAATTATATGCCTGTCTCCAGGTTATGGCACAATGCGTAAAGAAAAGGGTAGAACTTTGAACTTGGAAGGGTCTAGGTACCTAGCTGTCTAAATTGAAGTTGAGAGTTTAAAAGGACCCTAATTAAACTAGTCTGCAGTGGTCAAATTTATGCTATATATGTGTTCAAATTAAATGGCTTGGAGATTTGTTTGGTTATGTAGGATATAGATGTAGGTACAAGTTGAAGTTTTGGTTAAGACAAAGAAGTCAATTAAGTAGAATCTTAATCAATGATTTGGAAACTAATTCAACTCTCAATATGCTCCCGCTTGTTTCCTACTAGCTGGAATTTCGTGGAGGATTAGCAAACTTGGTAGAGGACAAACCCAGAGGCGGAGCCAGAAATTTAGTATAGGTGGGGCACTTAAATTTTTATTTTCATTAAACTTATATTATTAAATAAAATAGTTTCATCATTCTATTTTAGTTCATCAACACTCTTAACCACTTTTATGGAAATAAGAACTCTCCGCAATTATACAAATACATGCATACAATAGAACTCTAGTTAGCTAACACGCAAAATATTTTACTTAGCAGGAAAAAAGAAGAAACAATAAAGATAACTAGTTCTTTAGGTAGGTGCATAAGACAAAATTCACTAACAAATAACAATTAATAGTTTAGTGGCTGTGATATATAGCAGAACCACATATATAGTTAGAAACCAAAATTTGACTGGGGCACAGGACCCAGTAGGTCCTCACATAGCTCCGCCACTGGACAAACCTGAAGGTATTAATTAACTGTAATGTTTAAGATACAATACGTGGACAGATAATATGGTTTCATATTGGTCTTATGTTCAAATGCCTGTTGATTGGCAGTAACTAATTAGTTGCAAAAATGACTAAATTAATTTCATCAAAACTAATTCTATTTTTTTTTTTAAGAAATAGATAACTTCATTACTTATCTATGGCTAAAAGGCACGTACATCATAAGTTGTTTCATACCAAAAGTTTTAGATGGCACAAGCCGCTGAACAAATAACAAGTAAACCTCATTGAATGTAAACAAATGCGCACAATTAGACAAGCGACAAACAAGAGAAAATCGCAACCTAGTAGAAGATACATGACTCGAAGCAACTGAACAACAAGTAAGTTCGCCTAAAGACCTCAATTGGTGTACAAAAATACTAATAGATTGCAAAGTGCCTCCCACAAATGTAAGATCCAGCAGGTCACGAGATATGATTTGATGAAGACAAGTCCAAGCCACCAGTCCACTGTCCTGAGCCTGCACTTGAGTAAACCACCACATTCGAACTAAGGCCCAAACGACCTAAGCTCGATCCTCTCCTCCTCGCCCTTGAATATGACCTGAGACTACTCTCCCAGTGGAGGAACACCACCAAAATCCGGCAAAACAAAAGGGCATATCATTAATTCCTGGGTCCCAAACCCAGATCTTCTAGAGATCTCGTGAGTACCCCATCACACTGATCTGGACACCCAAGAACAAGGCACCCAGACTCAGTGCTTGACCAATCCCGTCGCCGCCGTCGATCTGCACCCACAACAGCCACAGTATTATGACCTTCCACTAAAGCAAGGCTCCGGCTCCATTCAACAATGACTCTGCTACCATTCCTATGCCTCCATCGAAGATCTTCCAATCCCTATAAGAAGGGAGACGCAGATGTAATTACAATTCATCAAAATAAGAACCCCCACAAATGTAATTACAATTCATCAAAATAAGATTTCTTTCATTGAAAAAAAGAAAAAAAAGACGATAGATATCTTGATCATCAATCTCGTCTTTAGTCTTTCTATACATACCTCAGTGCTATATCGATTTGCTTCGACTCATTTCAATATCTCTCTGACCCATCTTAATTCATGTAAAAATCATATATAGAACATTTCTTTGTGTTAAAGAAAAAGAAAAGTATAGTTTTATAATTATGAACTCAAGGAAGTCCAATTAATCATTCATCAATTTTATGGGAAGCTGAGGCAAATCTTACCAAACTATTTCAGAAGAAGAAGGAGCATCCACCAATTTCTTCTTGAGATTTCAGTGTATAATTATTATTTTGTTAGATGGTGAGTTATGTGTGATGTTGTCTAACATAAAGATCGAATCCTGGAACAAAGACTATACATTTATAAGGATGATCATATCCAATTTTAGCCGTGACCAATTTTAGCTTAAAAATTGCACACTTACTCCACCAAGAGTTTTTTAACCTCATTTACCCAATCTAACAGTGTTTGACAGTATTGCCCTCATTTTAATTTATAAATTACACTCATATCTCTCTCTCAGACTCTCTCTCTCATCCCTCCGATCTGCACGGTCCTCTCTCTCTCTCTCTCTCTGCCATGGCAGCTCCAGCGCCCCACCACCGGCTTCGGGCCAACACATCCATCAAGTCTCCACCGCCATCAGAGACGATCTCAACCGTCATGGGTCCCACCCCAAGCCAGCCCCAAGATCGGAGCACTGCATCCGGATCCGAATTGAACCTCCAAGCGCCGCCGTCACCCAAACCACCGATCCAAAGCCCATTGCCACAACTTAGCCCCAACAGGGATCCGATTCCGATCCCAGCCCGATTCAACTCCGCTCCCTTTACACAACCACGCCCCGACCACTCCTTCCAACCTAGAAAGACGAACACGACCCGACTCCAATCTCCCGGCCTGAGATAAGCCAATCACCGGCTAGTTCTCCAACCCAACCCGGTCGCATCTTCCGCCGCCCAATCCAGTCACGACCTCCAAACCGCCGCTGGGGAAGCATCGGCGAAAAAACCAGCCCGCCTCACACTCCGATGGGTGCCCAGAGCACTTTTTTTTTTTTTGGTATACTTTGAGCTCCGAGAATGAGGAAGGAAAAAAAAAAAAAGTGAACGTGTACAATTGAACATATAAATTGATCAATTGTGTCTGTAGTGTATTCATTTTGGTTTTGGGAGTTTATGCAATTCACTTGAGGGCAATAATAAGATTACTGAGGGGCAATAAAATGTTTATTGGGACAATAATAAAATTATTTATTTGGATAAACCTCCGAAAGCTTTCAAAATTCAAAACATCTTCATTTTTCACTAATTATTGATCCCCAATAACAAGTTTATTGGGGGCAATAATATGTTTATTGGGGGGCAATAATATGATTACTGGGTATTATTGGGGGGTAATAAAATCAGACGCCGGAATCCGGTCACCGGTCCGGTAGCTGGATTCGGGATTCCGGTCACCAGTCGCCGGAGTCCCGTCACCGGAGTTCGGCAAGGTCTCCGATCACTTCTCTCTCTAAGTGACAAAGAAGGAGAGGGCAAAATTGTCCCAAAAATAACTAAAAAAAATACTTAATTGGATATTAGGGCAATAATCTCTTAGATTGTTTGGGTAAGTGGGCAATTTTAAAGCTAAAATTGGGTAAATGATCATTTCCCCTAAAATTTATCTATTAGTCGTGATGATAAACCATTTTTTTTTTTTTTTTTGAATCAACCCAAAATCGGGTGCCAATATATTGCATCACAAGGCAGAATAGGCCATTACATACATTTCCGCAATAGACACAGTGGCGGAGCCAGGAATTTAGGTTTACTGGGGCACAAAAAAAATATAAATATAAAAATATACAAAATCAATAAATGTAATTTGTATATATTACAATGGTCAACCTATAGGCTTTGAAGGGATAGGAGAAGGGAAGAAAACACAAAGATGTTCACCCTTTTTAGGAACATGGCTCGTTCATTCACTTTCTCATGAACTCGCATCTTCACCAGAAGAGACGAAGGGGGGAAGCTGTCTACGAAGCTTTGCCCCTTGCTTTACAGAGATTTTTATGAACTGACTAAATGACTATTCTCCTTTTGTGCCGCCCCCTGACCTATCAGAGCTAAGGAAGCAACTCAAGGAGTTGATTGATGCCGCATCTTCTGGTCTTGGTTCCTTTCGGACGTGCAGGCGGATCCTATCTCCTTCCTTCTTTTGTTCTAGTTCCCGTGCGTGGTATTTTCCTCAATGAGATTTCATATTTTGAAATCGTTGCATGATAGTCTCACCATAAATACTAGTATCTCATACTAGAATTTATACCAGACAACTCCTCTACACCAGGATTTTCTTTTCTTTTAAAGTATCTTAACATAGTTGAATGAAAAATAGAGGAGAAGTTAGAACCAAAAGAAGCAACTACAACAATACACTTCACAAAAGAATTGATTGAGATTCATTACTTGATGACACACACACACACATGTTATTGAAGTAATAGAATATTTTTTTAATCATTTTTTATTTACTTGGTCCACATTTGGTATCTATCCTCCCTACATTTTTGTAAACATTTGTTTCCTATTTTACCCTCTAAAAATCTAAAAATAAAATAAAAAAATTAACAAGAAAAAAAACCAATCATGTATACCATCTTCATGTCCATGATTCTTCATCTTTCTTTGTTGGTTTTCTCTCATATTCTTTTTCTTTCTCCGAGACCTCTTTCTCTCTGTTGTTTCACTAGTTTGCCTCAAAATTCTCAGTAAGAACTTGGTGGTGTCTTGGTGATTACTAACTGCTATAGAATTGGGTGATTGAATTTTGCAAAAGTCCTGGTATATATCCAAAGCACTTTTGAATCCAATAGTCTTTTCTAAACAAAAACTTCTCACTCACTATCTTCATCGATATCATCTTCTTTGATTTTAGGTTTTCATAAAGGTGTGGGAGCGTTTTAATTTAGGAATTGGGAAGCTTTCAAACTGTGCTAGAGTGAAATATTTATCAACGATTGATGCTGGATTTCACGAGTTGGAGTTCTAGTTTTGTGTAAAATTGTAACATCTTGTTGTGGAATGAAGAATATACATGAATCATCTATATTAATTGATGTGGTTCAAGATTAACCCAATTCCAGATCATTTGAACTCAAACATAAATACAAAGAAAGAGAAAGAGTGAGCTGGGGAGAGAGCAGAGAAATAGAGGAGAAAGAAAGAAGACTATTAGAATATGGAGGTCTTTTTTGTCTCAAGGAATGTGGAGGTCTAAACAGCTTTTCATTTTGTGTTTTGATGAACTAAACTAAGGGTGATTCTAGTTGGACCTCCAACTTTTTTCAATTATTAATAGACTTTGTCAAGTTATATAAAAAGAAAAATAAGGACAAAGAGAGAAAAAAAATAAATAAATAAATAAATAAATACTCTTCTTACCTCCTCCAATCAAATATAACATTCAATTAAATTGTTTTTTTTTTTCTTCAAAATTTCCTTATATTGCCTATGTAGTTTTACAATTTACCTAAAATAATTAAGTAAAAATAATAATTTCTATACATGGCCCATCATTTAATACAAAAATAAATTCAAAACAATCTGATTTGGAATTTTTTAAAACTAAATTAATTGAATATTATGATATAGTTATTACTCGATCTTCTAACCCAAAGCCCTTGAAATCCTTCTTTTAGCAAATTCAAAGATATTCCAACAACATATCAAGATCGAGAACCAACCCTCTGATTAATTTTTGTGGAGGAGAGACTTACTCATAAGAGAGCAATATAATATGATTTTAATTCATTCTTCTTCTCGTGGTTGAAGAAAGATAAAAAATAGAGTAACAAATTGTTATATCTCATGTTCAAGGGCGTTTTGGTAAAAATAAAGAGGTCTACTTAGCTTTTTAAGTATTCTAAAAAGTAAATTAGAGGTGTACTAAGTATGTGAGGTCTAAATAGCAAATTTGGAGGTCCAACTAGAACCACCCCTAAACTAAATAGATAGTTTTACAGTTTTCTAAAGATAATAGGAAATAAATTTTTACAAAAATTTGGAGAGGTCCACATACTAAATATGGAGGTATGAATAGAAACACCCTTACTTGGAAATCTGTAAGTAATAAGGAAATAGAAATCGTTAATTATAACAAGTTCTATTATATATTGATGTCAAAAGGATTTAGGAAAGAAAAAATATTATATGATTCGTACAAAAAAAATATTATATGATATTAATAGAAGGTCAAACATGGGACCTCAAACAATCCCATCAAAGCCCATCAAAGAAAAAACGAGAAAAGAAAGAAGAGCATGTGAAGATGATGGAAAGAGTACATTCATCAGGTTGAGAAAATAATATAAAAATATATAATATAAACCTGATATTAATATAATATTAATATTATATATATATATATATATATATATATATATATATATTATGACTCAGTGGGCCCTTGCCTCCCACAGCCCCTAAGTAGACAAGAAGATAGTTGTAGTACATACAGTGGTACATAGCTATAGACCCACTCATTAGACATTTAAAACGTAAACATAGCGAGAACTCTCATTTGGTACTACTCCAAAGGCGCTAGAAGTACATAGAGTGTATAAAAATGCAAAGCTTCCTAATACAAGGAAATTGTTGTAATTAGACTAACTAAAAATATAAAAAAGGACTAGAGCAGAAACACCCAGCCCAAGAGGGCAGCCCCAAGAAAAGAGGCCCAAACTCAGGCCCAACAAAGATTGGCTTGACCCAAGCCCAAACTTCATCTTCCTCTGGCCACATTTACAATTCCAGTGTAGTTCCATCGGTCCCCTCCGCCGTGACCCAACTCCGTCCCGACCCACCCAGCCACAACCCTCGCCTGCACGCCCCAAGCCGCATCGCCCACAACAGAGCCGCGCCGCTACTAACCAGCTTCACCACGCTATCGTGCCCTCCGATCCAGCATCCTTCATCCCCGCCCAGTACCTCGCCGGACCTGGAAGGCGCGCCATCCTTGTACACACAATCACCGCACTTAAGACTACGTTTAGTACTCGTCGCCAAACCCATCCAGCCCAAACCCCGAGCCAAACCCTCTCCAAGGAGCTCCCAGGCATATAGTATTCAATTTCCCATTCGACAGTAGCCCCTTACCGGTGAGGTGAACCAACACCGACCATAAGCGCCGCCGGACAAGAAGAAATTTGCAAACCCTAGACGCAGATCGGTCCGAGTTTTGTGGAGAAAAAACGATGGCTTTGATTAGATCTTGATGATAAACCATTCTATACTACTATAGCATGCTCTTTAATATTCAACTCAACGCGCAATAAATCACTACTTAAGATAGATTACCCAGATTGTTTGCTCTAAGGCACAGAAAAGTTCTTAACAGTTCCCTATATAGAGCCATTCCACTAATGGATCTCTTTTTTTAGTCATTTTAAGGGATCCCTTGTGGGACCAACTTTTTGATAGCATTTCAGCATCTCGACCGTTCAGTTTTTTTATCCTAATGTATAGATCAAATCTGCAAATGTTCAGCCAAATTGATGATTGTTAGGGTATCGAACTAGTTTGAATTAATGGACGAACTGAACTGTCTAACCTGAACCGTTCATGTTTATAATTGTAAATCACATTTTTGAATGCCTTAATGATTATCAATTTGGCTGAAAATTTGTAGAGGTGATCTACTCATATAGACCTAAACACTGAACGGTGGAGATGTGAATATGTGATCGAAATGTGGGTCTAACAAGTTATCCCTTAAATTGCTAAAAAAATGGATTTGAGAGGACATCCTTAAATTGCTATATAGAGGCCCTTTCTAGAGAGGACATCCTTATTTTAAGAATTTGAGGATTTTTACTATTTTACACTAGTATGAGATCTAATTCAATCCTTTAGTTTCTTATGCAATAATTGTTGTTTGGACCCAAAATGAGCATTTTGGCCTGACAAGGCACGTCTTGGAGAAATTGAGCCAATGTCAGTGGCTCAAGCTATATATTGTCGACAAGTTCGAAATATATATTTAGAGGCTAAATAAAGCCTACTATGGAAGCATGGAAGCATGAAAGCATGAAAAGTCAACTTTAGCACATTTTCCTACTTCGGCTAGGAGAAACCGAGCTAAACAAGGAAGGAGGGGCGGCAGACTTACCAAACGAAATTCAAATGAGCTGAAACTTTCCAGATGAAATTTAGAAATCCCAAGGATAATTTCTTATGAAGAGTTCCAGAGCTAGTTTTGAGTGGAAGACCTTCAAACAATCAGTCCAATTTTCTTGTCTAGAGAGGCTTGGAAAACTGGACCTGTAAGAGGTCCAGCAGCGTTTTCGGCCCAACCACTATATCAAAAGCTCTGCAATTTTACCAGAGTGATCTACACTCATAGTGGAACATTTCTTATGAAGAATTCACAATCAAAATCTGAGTGCTTGATGGAGATAAAATTGAAGGAATAAAGGAGCAGAAAGTGCTTCCTTATCTCCAAAATTCATCATTCCTTATCTCCAATTATGCCTCCTTATCTCCTTATCTCCGAAATTCATCATGATTTATCTCCAATTATGCTTCCTTATCTCCAAAATTCATCATTTCTTATCTCCAATTAATGCTCCACTATCATTTGTTTAATGCTAAACACCTTGGCATGGTAGCCTATAAATAGAGGTTACAATGAAACACTTAAACACACAATTCACTCATCAATACATCTCTAAGATGATCTAAGTCTCTCTAGAGAAAACCTCTCTAAGAGCAACTCCTCTCCTTCTCTTTCTCTTACCGGTGATCACACTCCTAGTCCTAGTCTTCTCAGAAGCCGACTTTCAGTGTCACCAAACCCTCTGTCAACGTACTTCGGTCCTAGTCTCCTCGGGAGCCGATTGTAGTACCACGACCACAACGGTTATGGAACCAGCCAAGAAAGGGTAACGCCCTCGCAAACCAGCCAAGCTAAAGTCAGGCTTTAGCAAGTTCTCTCTACTTCCCAGTGGTTCTCGCTCTGCTCGATCTATAACATCGAGTATCGATTGTGATTTTCAAGAAGATTAGCAAAAGTCCTCACCACGAGGCATAAAGAATCCCACGACGAGGTTGGTGCTCTCCTCGTCTACAATTGCTTGAAAGAAGTCAGGTCAAGGGACACCCCCGACGACCGCACCCGAACGGTGCTGGCACGCCCGCGCAGAAAAGAGACTGTTGGCCAGCTGCAGCAAAATTGGAGCCAAACATTTTGGCACGCCCAGTGGGACTTACTGTGAGCTGTAAATCACACCATTATTAATTATGAAGTTGAGGTTAGTAAGGGGTTGTGAATCATAACGGAATAGGTGAAGTCTCTTTTGTTAATATTGACCTAAACTCCTTATTGGTACCTAGTTCAGTTCCCTTAAGGTTAAGGGAGGTTTTTATTAACACTTGTTTAACTGTCTTCACACTTATCATCTTTCTCATCTTAGTAAGTATAGCCTATGTGAAATGGTGTCTAGAAAATGGACAACGTTCATAACAGGTTATTGAATCCAGAAGTGCGTACAAATGGGCCTAAACCACTATGTGGGAGTAGTTCATGTCATAATGGATTCTGCCTCTTTTGTTCGCCCTCCCCCACCTGGCCATTTCAGTAAGGTTGCCCAAAGGATTTGAAAGAAAGTTTGTGTCTAGGCGACTATACTTGGGCCGCACGTCTAAACCTTGATTCACAGTGTCTTATTGAATTTAGCTACTTTCAATTCAGACTTCCAGAAGCCATTGGGAAGTCAAGCGCAAACCCTTATCAAAAGGTTTACGTTAACTGCCCGAAACATAAGACCTCCAGTTACAGACCGCACTCGCGTGCAGACTGTCGTGGTCTTTCCGAAGAACAAGTAATCCAAAGATTTTCTCCCCACCCTCCATCGACAGAGATGTCAACTGAACGAGGAGGAAATCAACATCCTACTGCTGAAGGCAAGAAAGTTCCCGCCGCCCAGCCTAATCAGGCTGGCGATACGTCTAGCATCACCCAGGTAGCCGCGAGCGCAGTTACAACTATTGACTTTGTGCCTATTCTCGTTCCAGAAAATGCGACCATAGAAGAACGGCTTAATATCCTTCAACAGAATTCTGCTGCATACCATGAGAAGATGGAAAGAGCCCTTGCAGAGGACCGTCGACAGCTTGATGAGTTCACGATCTCGGTCAAGAGGCTTGAGCTAGGGGCACAACAAACACAAGGTCAATTGGATGGCATGAACCAAAAAATGCAGAAGAACCACGAAGAGCTGTTGGTCGTAAGCAAACACATCGTTTCAGAAGTCGCGACGATTCGCAAAGAAGGATCCAACGTCGCGACCCAGATGGCCATGCAGAAGACTGACCTCGATCAGGCCAGAGAGGTTCTACATAAAACACTGGGAGATCCTAGCACCATTCTGGGCTCTCTAGGTCAGTCCCCCATATCTGGCAAGTACATACCACCAAATGCTCGAGAAAAAGCAAGCAGCGGCAGTACGACCACATCCGCTGCTGCCGCATCAGTCAAAGGTAAAGAGACTACTCCGGCAACGGGTGGGAAGAACAACGCCGCGTCATCAGTCACACAAGGGGCCAGGACTTTGAAAATCAATGAAGGGGCCCTTTCATATAATAGCCTGTTTCCCCAATACGATAGCGACGGGGTTGAATACGTGCACCACGATCAACCTCCAGCAAGCCATTATGGTATCGACCAGGTTGAAAGTCCAACGAAGGTCACAAAGGGTCAGCCAGCAGTGGGTTTTACGTCACAGACGTCAACCAGACACAAAATGACCCAATGAGGCGGCGTATCTTTGGTTAATCAGGCTTCACAGGAGCCATCGCTGAGCTGGCCAGTTGATGATACAGTGGCTCACCCACTTCCTCCTGATCCAAGATATATAAGGAGAGAGGAGGTAGAAGCAATGATCAGGGCCGCGAACCAGAGGCCTACCAGGGACCCTTCCCACCGCATATTACACAGACGCCTTATCCTAGGGGATATAAGAACATTACGTTCTCTACTTTCTCGGGAGAGGAAGTCAAAAATGTCGCGGCCCATTTGGTTAGGTTTCGAGTACAGTGTGGCCAGTACCAGAACGACGACAATCTGAAGTGTAACATCTTCGCTACTTCTTTATCGGGGTCTGCCTTTACCTGGTTCACTAAGCTGCAACCGGGATCAGTTGCGAGTTGGCCCGCGATAGAGAAGCTGTTCAAGGAAACCTTCGGGACTATCGAGCCGGAAGTAGATCTGGCTTCACTCACTCAGATGGCTCAGCAGCCAACTGAATCCGCTGTCATGTACCTTCAGCGCTTTCAGATCCAGAAAGGAAAGTTGAACGTGATTCTGCCGGAGAAAGAACTGGTGAAGTTGGCAATCAAAGGCTTAGAGCCCCGCCAACGCAAAAAACAGCATGGAAGCATGTTCAATTCCATGGGGGAACTTATCACAGAAGTAGGAAGTTTCGAGCACTTGCTCAGGGAGATGGACGCTATGAAAAACTCCTCGAAGGGAACATACATGCCTGGGAAGCATAGAATAGTGGCTGCGCTCAGCCATCAATCAAGTTCCTTTGATCCTTACTATAAGTGTGAGGAATCCGGCCTGGCAGAGGCTGAAGAGTCCGAAGAGGACGAGGTAGCAGCGCTCGAGCTCACTGGGAAGAAGGCGTCAACGCTAAAGCAGCTGAAGCTGTGTAAAGAGCCAATGAAACTCAAGTCGGTGGTCTTCACCAAACCTGAATTCGCAAGTTACACTTATAATCCGAATAAAGCTCATGAGATCCTAGATGAGATGATCGCTGCGAAGATGGTGAAGACCGACTTCGGACAATTCCCCAAACCGGAGCAATTAAGGGGGAAAAAATATTGTAAGCTCCACAATTTGTGGAATCACAACACAGCCAACTGTGTCAAGTTGAAGGATCAGATTCAGATCTGGTTGAATAATGGTAGCTTACAGGTTGAAGCGCCAGCAGCAACTGCGACGCTGGTAGATTTGAATCCTTTCCCAGACACTGGAGTCAACATGGTTGGCGTAGTTTGGGACACAAAGGATCAACAGAGGCTGAGCCCAAATCGTACCACTGGGGGCTTAGAAAAGGTGATGGAGCAGTCCGTGAAGCGGAGATCAAAGCCGGCTCCACCTGTCGTGCTATGTTCAAAGTGCAAGGAGGAATGTGATATCCAGGCGTTGCACAAAGAGGAAGAACAGACCGTTCGCTTTGGTACTTTACCACCAATAAAGTTACTAGCACATTCTAGAAGCTTCCAACCAAGTAGTCCGAGAATGCACGCTGGGTCAGGAACTTCTTATCCAAGGGACTCTAATTTGTTCAAGAAATTGAAGGTTGCGAGGGAAGAAGAAAGAGCAAACGAGCGGTCAGACGTTATGACCAGACCTTATATTCATCCGGTGCCGACGTCCACTATCAAGGAAGGGAGATGGTATACCCAGAAGAAGGGAAAGGCAGTGGAAATGAGCTCTTCAAGGAAGAGAAAACTCCAGCGGAGGTTTGGAGAAGCAAAGCGAACCTTGGAAGCGCTGGATCAGGGGTTGATTAAACCATCGCAGTCACTGAAACCTCCAGAAGAGTATCAGAGACAATTGGAGGCACTGGCCTCCAAGAGATTCGTTTCCCCGCAAGTTCAGAAACAGCAGCCCAAAGCATCGCACAAAGAGCAAAAGCCACGTGCCCCCAAGAGCAGCGCTCAGGAGAAGTCCCTAGTTCCCGCGAGGCAAGAACCACCGCCAGCTCGTAAAGTCAATGTTTGGCGGAGAGTATCTCGCGAAGGAAGAAATAGCGAGCCTTCCATCTTTGACAGGCTGGGGGGCAAAGACAATCGGTCAGCAATTGTGCAGAAAGTTCAAAGCTTGGTGGTCGCTCTCCTAGAGGAAGTGCCAGCGGCAAAACAAATTTTAGAGTCACTGAACCAGGTTCCCATGGTACAGGAGCACGAACAAGCCAAGGCGGTGATCCCCGCAGAGGAATCATTGGTTGCTTTCATGGTTAAACGGTTCAACGCCGATATCCCAGCAGATGAACCCAAGCTCAATCTTGATGATGACATGGACGAAATAGAAATGGTGGATACCTCTTGCAATATGGTTTATGTGCTCCCTGCTAAGTATGCCTTACCAGTCGCTGCACAGGAATGCGTAGAAGCTGACGCGATTGGAGAACAGCAGTTGCAGATCACTTCAGCCGCAACAACGCAGGTGAAAGAAGCAGTGTTCCTTGAGACTAAAGATGCTAACAGCAAGGGTTTCTTCATGAGCTTCACAAGACCCACACCCGCCATGGTGCAACACATGCGACCTTTGTATATCACAACAGAAATTAATGGGACTAAGGTCAGCAAGATAATGGTTGATACCGGCGCGGCTGTGAATGTCATTACTACCAGAACCATGCATCTGCTAGGGATCAAGAAAGAGAAGATCCAATCCACGTCCCTTACACTAAAGAACTTCGCAGGGACTGTGACCAAAACATTGGGTTTGATTTTCCTACGAGTCAAGGTGGGTCCAGTAGAAGGGGTTTACGCTTTCTTTGTTACAGATTGCTATGCGGCATATAGCGCCATTCTGGGCCGCGACTGGATCCACAGGAGTTATTGTGTCCCATCCACCCTTCATCAGGAGATGATCATGTGGGACAGACTCGCAGACAAGGCTGAAATTGTTAAAGCAGACCCGCGACCTTTTTCGGTGTCCGCCAGCTACGTGGACGCAAGGTATTACCTAGAACCAATCTCTCCTTTACAAGTCGGTGGTATTGATGATAAGGGCCGCCCCACAGGGGTGACGACCTCTGAATTGGCACAATGGGGGCTCGCGGTCGCAAAAAACGACCTCGAAAGGCCTGGATATGCGGTACCATCTCCAAATGTTAATTAATGGATCACGAACTCATGGAGGAAGAGGTAGAGGCCTTCCATTCCTTGTACGAGAGGCTATCCTCATACATGGTGGAAAAAGAGGCTTATGATCGAGTCGCGACCTTAGAAATTGTTAATGAAGAGGTCACGGACCAAGAAGAGGAGGAAGAAGAGATTCAGCTTGCTCCAGTGGCATTGGATGACACACCTCCGAAGGTTAGGGACCCTACTGAAAAGGTCAATCTGGGAACAACTGATGAGCCTATAGAAGTGGCTATCAACACTTACTTAGAGCCTAGCGAGAAACAAAGGCTCGTCGAATTATTGCTGGAATTCAAGGACTGCTTCGCGGAAAAATACGAGGACATGCCAGGCCTATCACCAGACTTGGTATGCCACCAACTATCGACGCTGCTTGATAAGAGGCCTTTGAAGCAAGAGCCGCGAAGAATGAACTCGGAGACCCAAGTTCTGGTCAAAGAGGAAGTCGAAAAGATGCTCAAGTCGGGCATTATCAGGGTAGCCAAGTACAATTAGTGGCTGTCCAATATAGTGCATGTTCGCAAGAAGAATGGCAAGATGAGGATCTGCGTGGATTACAGAGTCCTTAATTTGGCTACACCTAAAGACATCTACCCCATGCCTGTTGCGGACATGTTGGTAGACGCAGTTGCAGGGCATGAACTGTTGTCTTTCATGGACGGCACAGCGGGATATCACTAGATTCCGGTCGTGGAAGAAGATAGACACAAGACCGCATTCCGCTGCCCTGGATTCACTGGAGTTTTTGAATATGTGGTCATGCCTTTTGGATTGAAGAATGTCGGAGCAACATATCAGAGAGTCATAAACCTGATCTTCCACGACATACTTGGGAAGATCTTAGAAGTTTACATTGATGACGTCGTCGTGAAGTCTAAGAAGAGTGGAGATCACTTCACGGATCTCAAAAACGTTTTCGAGCGCATGCGGCTACGCAAGCTCAAGATGAATCCCGCCAAGTGCATTTTTGGAGTTCAGGCAGGCGATTTCCTGGGATTCATTGTCCATCAAAGGGGCATTGAGGTCCCTGAGGATAAGGCAAACGCAGTCATCAACGCATCTCCCCCGCGAACGAAGAAAGAATTACAGCGACTACTGGGTAAGATCAACTTTTTGCGACGATTCATTTCTAACTCTGCGGGCAAAATCCATCCGTTTTGCCCATTGCTGAAGTTGCAAGGACAGAACGAGTTTGTGTGGGAACCTAAACATCAAGAGGCTTTCGACAAAATCAAGGCCTATCTGGCGAGCCCACCAGTGCTTGTTCCTCCCAGAGCTGGATTTCCATTAAAGTTGTATGCTTCAGCAGCTGAGGCTTCCATTGGCAGCCTCCTCGCTCAGGATGATGAAAAGGGTGTCGAACATGCCATCTTTTACCTCAGTAGGACACTCACAGATTGCGAAACAAGGTACACTCCAATGGAAAAGCTGTGTCTTACATTATACTTCTCAGCATGCAAGTTGCGGCATTACATGTTGTCCTTTACTACTTGCATCATTGCTCAAACCGATCTAGTCAAGTATATGCTATCGCGACCTATCCTGAGAGGCCGTATTGGCAAGTGGGTGCTCGCCTTATCAGAATTCTCACTACAGTATGTCCCACAGAAAGCAGTAAAGGGGCAAGCCATCGCAGACTTTCTGGCACATCACCCTATGTTGGATGTCCCCGCGGTTAGAGATTTAGAGGTCGCTGCCACAACTTTAGATCACCCAGATTTGGCGTGCGTACCAGAGTACGCTGTACTGCATCAAGGCACAATCTCACTCCAGCCCTGGGTGTTATATTTTGACGGGTCAAGAACGGATACACTAGTAGGAGCAGGAATTGCACTGGAGAATCCGGCTGGAGATCACTTTTCGTACTCATTCCAATTGGAGTTTCGATGTACCAACAACCAGGCAGAATATGAGGCCTTAATCATAGGCCTAGAAGTACTGATGGAAATGGGAATCAGAGATGTACAAATACTTGGCGATTCTCTTTTGGTTATCAATCAGTTGTGCAATGAGTTCAGATGCAATAGCTTCACGTTGATCCCTTATTGGAACAGGGCATTACAACTGTTGGACCAATTTGATAACGTACATCTTGAGTACATTCCTTGCGAGCGAAATTTTGCCGCAAACGAGTTGGCCCAACTGGCAACAGGGGTAACATTAAGATATGGCGTACAGGAGAGAATCCTTGAAGTTGAGCGTCGCACGCTTCCTTCATGGATGGCGAGAAGAGATCCTCCAGACGATACCTCAGTCGCGACCCTGGAATCCATTGACGTGGATTGGCGCATCCCTTTGATCAATTATCTCAAGCATCCTGATCAGACCACAGATAGAAGGATTCGCTATCTTGCCCTCAACTACTTCCTTAGAGGTGATGAACTTCGTAGACGAGGAGAAGATAGTGTGGATTTCAGATGTGTTTATGGCCGCGAAGCGAAACAACTCATGCGCGAAGTTCATTCTGGCATTTGTGGAGCTCACCAAGCAGGTCGAAAGATGTGATGGTTGCTCAGACGACATGGATATTTTTGGCCCAGTATCTTGAAGGATTGTATCGCGTTCGCTAAAGGTTGTTTGGATTGCCAAGCTCATGGGCCGGTCCAGCATGTTCCTAATATTCCAATGCAACCCATTATACAGCCTTGGCCCGCAAGAGGATGGGCGCTGGATTTAATTGGGATCATTCACCCACATTCATCACTTCAACACAAGTTCATCATCGTCGCGACTGATTTCTTTACAAAGTGGGTTGAAGCAGAACCTTTGAAGGAAGCATCTGGTGGCACGTTGCGACAATTCCTCTTCAGAAACATCATCTGCAGATTTGGGATCCCAGAAGTTTTTGTTTCGGACCAGGGGGCAGCTTTCATGGGTGGTGAAGTTGATAAACTGGCAAGAGAATGGGGAATACAGTTCATCCATTCCAGTCCATATTATGCTCAGTCTAACGGTCAAGCGGAGGCCAGCAACAAGATCATTATCAATTTGCTGAAGAAAATGTTGGAAGCTAATCCACGACAGTGGCATGAGACACTTTATGAAACTCTTTGGGCCTACCGCACCTCTAAGCGGAATCCCACCGCGACAACACCTTATGCTTTGATGTTTGGCCATGATGCAGTCCTGCCGTTGGAAGTCAACGTCCAATCATTACGAGTTCGAGAGCAACTTCATCTCATTGGAGAAGACTACGTTCAGGCTATGTGGCAGGAACATGAAGACCTTAGCGAAAAGCGCTTGGAGGCTTTAGATAATTTGGTCATGGAAAAGCAACGAGTCGCTCGCGCCTATGACAAGCGGACGCGGGGAAGGAGTTACAGCGAAGGAGAGTTGGTTTGGAAAGCAGTTCTCCCGCTTGGCGAAAAATTAAATGGTCGCAGCAAATGGACTCCAAGATGGGAAGTCCCGTACATCATCTATAAAATCTTAGAGAAAGGAGCTTTTCATCTCAAGGACCTGGATGGAGATGTCCATCATAACCCTATCAATGGGAGATACTTGAAGAAATACTTTCCCAATGTCTGGGACTCGGAGGAGTCGTAGACAGTTTATTCGCATAAGACATGGGGGACAATTCTAGTGTTCCTACACTCGCAAAGCCCATCCATGAAGGCCTGTTTTTGAGGCCCATAATCATTTCTTTGCTATGCCTAGCAACACTAGGGGGGCAACACTATACAATACTAAGCCCATTTAGCCTAGCGACACTTCAATAGTAATTGTTTGTTTATATTCATATTTCGGTTTTTTGTTCTTCTTTGTTCTTTATTTCGTTGGTTGTTTTTTTATTATTATTAGAGTCAAAATGAATTTTGGGTAAATATCTTCTTCATAGTAGGCGCATCCAATGGGATGTAATGTCTAAGGTCTAGTTTAGATACGAGAAGTGCTGACAAAGGGTCTCGTCCCCTGTCAATCAAGTGAGCTGAGCTCCGCCAAAGTCGTTCCTCTCTTCACCTAGTCATATTCCAAAGGAGTTACCAAAAGGAGAAGAGAAATATCCCTAAGTCCAAAACGTTTTTTCTTGTTTGTTGCGTCATTTTATGTGTTGTTCTTGTTTTTATTTTGTTTTGAGTCTTAGGATGCCCTTTCAATTGTCTATGTTGAGTTTTTTGTCTCCAAAATTATGGCTAAAAATAAAAATAAAATAATAATAATAATAATAAAATAAAAATAATAAAATAAAATAAAGTAAATACAACTCTTAGGGGGCAATTTTAAGTGTTCCTACACTCGCGAAGCTTCTAAGCCGTGTCAGCGGCTCCGGAAACTTTTTCCAGCTTTGCCTTCGCAGGAAAGGCTGAGCTCAAGGGAAATGTGAGAGCCACCACCGTGACCGCCACCTTCATCGGAAGTAGTCTTCATGTTGTCAAAGATGTCTTCACCATGCACGGGAAACAGTGAAAGGGTTTCAATCTCCTGGTGATCTTCTCCTCTTTGTTCCATGAAAGTTTGTTCTACATTCATGTCAAAGAAAGTAGAACTAGTTCCCCCTCCAGCTGAGATTGAACAATCCCTAGCACTCTTCTCCATGTTCATAGATCCATAACCACCATAGTTCCCCATCTGCCCGTTAACAGCAATCATCACACCAGCGGAAGAAGCAGAAGCAGGTGCAGAAGATCCAAAGTTAATATACTGATCCTCATGTTTCCAATTGGTAACATTGTCATCACCAACAAGCCCTGATCTTTGCATGGGCACATGAACATCCGAAGTGGACTTCTTCTTCTGCTTCTCCCGAGCCCTTTGGTTCACGAACCAAAAATAGACGTTCTTGAATTCGATCTTGCCGTACCATTTCAGCTGGAGATAGATCCTCTCAACCTGCTCTATAGTTGGGGACCTAACTCCCTTATTGTAGAAAAGCTCCTTGAGGATTCTTATCTGATCTGTAGTGGGAGTCCACCTGCTCCGCTTACAAAGCATGTTAGTACTACTCCCGGCTGCTTTGTTGTTTCCTCCATCCTCGGTTGGTTGCTGGGTTTGTGGTTCCATTGGTGATGGATTGAGAGAATGCGAGAATTGAAGAGTGATGATGATGAGTAATTAAGAAAGATTGCTGTTAGAAATATTCGATTTGATGAAATGATTTTGGGATTGGAAATTTGGGTTTATAATGTGGAGGAAGATATAGGCATGCAAATATCCACCCTTGGATGGACGGTCAAAGAGGAGTCAAATCGATGTCAGTAAATCGAGATTAGTGATTCCAAATCTAGGGAAAAAAGGGACTAGCAGCATGTGAGGAGCGGTTTTTGAGGAGTTAGCTATTATTAAAGGATTAATAGCATGTGGGGAAACCGAACGGTTTTCGAGGAGGTAACTGTTCTTTTCACGAGCTTATTTTTCACGACTGTTGTTTTTCAACGAGTGATTAGTGCCTTAAATCTCGGAAAAGAAGGAGTTATTGACGCTAAGAGTTTTGAGTTGGGAGCCAGCAAGTGGATCCAAAAGATACATATTTTCTCAAAACCCTCGCCGCGAGGCTCTTTTTGACGCGGAGCATATTTTAAAAGTTCATTATTTTCAATATACAACTATAGGGGCCTATATTTGGGGCCTTGCGAGACACAATTATTGGCTTCTCACGGATATTTGATAAGAAAATATTATTGTATTCATAAAGTGGTTTTGCGGCCAAAAGCAGTATATTCATTACAAAGCCAAAAGTGGCTACAATACAAAACAGGAATCTTCGGATATCTTCTGAATCTTTTCTCAAGTGGAAGCAGCTATGGAATCCAACGCCGGGTTGAGCCACGCCATTATCTCAAGGAGGAGCAGACTTCAGGGAAGGAAAAAGAGGAGTAACGAAGCCCCCGCGCCCCCTTTACATGAAAGCGGCAGAGGAATCCAATATAGGCTTGGCCAACACCATTATCCATGAGAAGGGGAGACTCTAGTGAAAGAAAATGGAGCCCCCGAGCCCCCTCAATTGGAAGCAGCTATGGAATCCAACGCCGGGTTGAGCCGCGCCATTATCTCCTGGAGGGGCAGAGAGTGAAGGAACCGAATATCAGCTTGAGTCTCTGCACCCCCTCTAGCCATGGTAACCACCATTAGTTGGACGTGAAGTATAGGAACAGCCATTCTGTTGCTTGGACCCATTCCTTCAAAGAGTCCATCCCTTCTCATCCGTCCAAGATTCTATCAAGAAGAGAAAGGGGGAGAAGGAGGTGAGAACCAAAGCCCCTTCCATCTGGAGGGCACAACACGAGCCGGGTCCAGAAGGAAGAAAACAGATGAGGAAAGACGAACCTCAGAGTGGTCGTCCTCCCTTTCTCCGTTTCGCTCCGCGTGTAGGATTATGACAAAGATGATCTCGCATGATCGTGGATCCCACACTCGGAGCCCCCTCACGTTTCTAAACCAATCTGAAGCCTGGCATTTTCCATCCAGACTCCCAGAAGGACGAAACAAGGGGTTGCCTAAGATTACGCCATGAGGCCTAACCCAGGCTTAAGATTACGCCATAAAGCCTAAAATTTAGAGGCTAAAGGTCATTTCATGAGGGGGAGATTTGTGAAGAATGAGAAAAAGAAGCAAGGACTGAAAGGCCATTTCTTGAATATTTCAGAAACGTTGTTGTGAGTATTCCCTTCCCGAAATACAACTATTTATAGGGACTTCAGGCAAATCCCCACCCTTGGATGAAGCTCAATTTCAAAACCAATGTCAGTAAATCGAGATTGGTGATTCCAAATCTCAGGAAAAAAGGGACTAGCAGCATGTGAGGGCCGGTTTTCGAGGAGGTAACTGTTCTATTCACGAGATTATTTTTTCACGGCCGTTGTTTTTCAACGAGTGATTAATGCCTTAAATCTCAGAAAAGAAGGGATTATTGACGTGTAAGGAGACCGAACACTTTTCGAGGGGGCCTACAGAGATTGGCCCATGAAGCTCAATTTCAAGCAAAGTTCCTCCACGCGGAGTTCCGCCACAATGGCACCAGCTTCGGCCTAAGTGGCCCGTTCTCTGGCACGGGCCAGGTTGCGGCCCATTTCTTCTGAAGCAGCCAAATGTTCATCGAGTTGGACTTCTTCTGCAGCAGTCGCATTCTCAACAGAGAGCTAGCGAACAAGGCAGATACTTGTTGCTATACACATGGCGAAGCTACCACCAAGGAAGAGAAGGATCCTCATTCGCGATTAAAAGCAGTCTCCTTCGCATGGGGGGCACGCTAAAGTTCTGATCTCCTACAACCTGCCCAAGTTTCGCCAATTCACTGCATACCAGACATCAGATACATGGGGGCAATAAAGTTGGCAAAGAAAGCGTCAGTTCATGACAAAGGCAATTCAGATTGTGGCATTCAAGCTTTATGGCCTATTTAGAGGCCTATATGGAATCAGTCAAGTAATTTCAGTCAAGCCAATAAAAGTGGCTTTGAAGCAACAACATTATAAGAGCAGTGCTGATTCAAGACCTCTTCAGTCAAGACGAAGACCTTTGACTTCGAGGTCTGGGGGGCAATTTTTGGACCCAAAATGAAGCCTACTATGGAAGCATGGAAGCATGAAAGCATGAAAAGTCAACTTTAGCACATTTTCCTACTTCGGCTAGGAGAAACCGAGCTAAACAAGGAAGGAGGGGCGGCAAACTTACCAAACGAAATTCAAATGAGCTGAAACTTTCCATATTAAATCTAGAAAGCCCAAGGATCATTTCTTATGAAGAGTTCCAGAGCTAGTTTTGAGTGGAAGGCCTTCAAACAATCAGTCCAATTTCTTTGTCTAGAGAGGCTTGGAAAACTGGAAATGTAAGAGGTCCAGCAGCGTTTTCGGCCCAACCACTATATCAAAAGCTCTGAAATTTTACCAGGGTGATCTACACTCATAGTGGAACATTTCGTATGAAGAAGTCACGGTCAAAATCGGAGTGCTTGATGGAGATAAAATTGAAGGAATAAAGGAGCAGAAAGTGCTTCCTTATCTCCAAAATTCATCATTTCTTATCTCCAATTATGCCTCCTTATCTCCTTATCTACGAAATTCATCATGCTTTATCTCCAATTATGCTTCCTTATCTCCAAAATTCATCATTTCTTATCTCCAATTAATGCTCCACTATCATTTGTTTAATGCTAAACACCTTGGCATGGTAGCCTATAAATAGAGGTTACAATGAAACACTTAAACACACAATTCACTCATCAATACATCTCTAAGATGATCTAAGTCTCTCTAGAGCAAACCTCTCTAAGAGCAACTCCTCTCCTTCTCTTTCTCTTACCGGTGATCACACTCCTAGTCCTAGTCTTCTCAGAAGCCGACTTTCAGTGTCACCAAACCCTCTGTCAACGTACTTCGGTCCTAGTCTCCTCGGGAGCCGATTGTAGTACCACGACCACAACGGTTATGGAACCAGCCAAGAAAGGGTAACGCCCTCGCAAACCAGCCAAGCTAAAGTCAGGCTTTAGCAAGTTCTCTCTACTTCCCAGTGGTTCTCGCTCTGCTCGATCTACAACATCGAGTATCGATTGTGATTTTCAAGAAGATTAGCAAAAGTCCTCACCACGAGGCATAAAGAATCCCACGATGAGGTTGGTGCTCTCCTCATCTACAATTGCTTGAAAGAAGTCAGGTCAAGGGACACCCCCGACGACCGCACCCGAACGGTGCTGGCACGCCCGCGCAGAAAAGAGACTGTTGACCAGCTGCAGCAAAATTGGAGCCAAACAATTGTGTCTACTAAAAATTAATCCAAGATCATTTGATCATTCAAAATTGTGTAAACAAATGTTGTCCGTTAGATAAAAATAAATTGAACATTGTGCTAATCAAATGGTTAAACGTTTTTTGATTTGGCTAATATTTTGTATGATTCATATGTGTGCATGTAACTAGAGAATGAATTATTATTAAATTACATGCTAAAAATAAAAACATCATCACTTTTCAAGTTTAAGGAGGTCCTCTCTTGATGCTCCCTATATATATATAAAATTTCTCAGGTAAGGATATCCCTACCTAAGCTTATGGAACGGATTTCCAGTTTTTGGCCACTTTTCGATCACATATTCACATCTTAACCGTTCAGTTTTTAGGTCCTAATGTATAGATCATCTCTGCAAAATTTCAGCTAAATTGATGATCATTAAGGCATCCAAAACTGCAATTTACACGAACGAACCGAATCTGTTGAACCGGAACCATTCGTGTACGTTGTTTTAATCTGCAGTTTTGAATGCCTTAACGATCATCAATTTGGCTGAAATTTTTCAGAGATGATCTATGCATTAGGGCATAAAAACAGAACGGTTAAGATGTGAATATGCAATCGAAAAGTGGCCAAAAACTGGAAATCCGTACCTAAGCTTAAGTAAGGATGTCCTTAGCCAAGAAGGACTATATATATATATATATATATATAGTCCACTTCCATTACTTAAGTAATGCTAATTAGGAGACTTCCAAAACGGAGGCTGTAGGTATTAGATGCCCAACTGCCGCCCCCACAATTGTTGGAAGTACTCAATTTTGATTGTTAATCAGTCTCACATAACCAGACAATTATGCAATTTGTAAGTGTACTACATCTTTAATTTTAGGACGTTGTAGATGTGTACTACAATATTATTCCAAAGTTGTTAGGCTTTCAATTGACAACTTGAAAGAATTAGTGGCTTTTAAAAAACCTTCAGATTCATTTTGGCCTAATTTCACGGATCTTGATCTTGTTCTTTTTTTTTTTCCTTCAGATTATGGAACCTACATATAACATCCGTTCGCGTTTTTCAACTGATGGATTTTCACTTCACGTCTACAATCTTAAGACAAGAGATTTTTTATTTTTTATTTGATTTTTTATAGGGTGCGACTATTTACACCCTACTGAATGTTTTGTTCACCCTACAAACAAATTTTTTCTTTAAATATCTAAAATTATCCTTAAGTACAATTATTAACAAAAAAAATAATTGTAGTTCAGCACAATTTTATGGATAAATAAAATTTTATCCAACAGACATCCCAATTATCATCTCAGCTTTCTATACCAAAAAAAAATTATCATCTCTAGTCTACCAAACAATTAGTTAGATGAAATTTTCAAGCTATAGCAGCAAGTGAAAAGAATTGTTGGTTATTATTTTATTCTACTTCATGTTACTCGGGTTTGATTCTACATCACAGTAGCTGATGAAGGGAGAAGATACATAAGAGGAAAAAAAAAACCAAAAAGTAAAGAAAAAAAACTAGAAGGCATGGGGTTGCACCACGATAGTGTGCTTATTTTCTTTTTCTTTTTTCTTTTCTAGTTTTACATTTTCAATAGTGATATCTTTTTTTTTATTTTCTAAATTATTTGAGGGTGAAATTGGAAGTTTTAGGGTAAAAGTTTAATTGTAGGGTGAACAAAGCATTTGGTAGGGTGGAAATAGCCTCACCTTTTTTTAATGTAATAATAGTTATTTAATTGCAAAATCTCTACTATTAGAAATGGACGTGTTTTTATCAAATATTCTCTTATACTCTATTATCAATGCTTCTATTCTTGACCTAGTTTTCTCTGAAACCTAGGGTAGAGGTCGACGGCTAGGGTTTAGTCAATCTAAGGTATTTCATAGTCGAGAACGAGGTTCTTGCAGATCGGAGTCGTGATGGCCGAGGCTATGGCGGCTCGACTGGCGGCAGGACCTGCGCTGACGGATGAAGCGGTGGTTGAGTTTGGGGAGGCTGGAGCAGCGGCTGTTGCAGTGTCGGGTTTTTCTTTGGTGGGGCGTTATGTTGGCGCCTAGGGTGGAGGCTGATGCCGGATTGCCTAAAGCGATGGCGGCGGTGTGGGACCTGCGTGATCGCCTCTCGATCATGAAGGTTGATGGTGACCGGTTCCAATTCCGGTTTTCGGTGAAGGAGGAGGGTCAGACGGGTCTGAAGATCCGGATTTGGGATCCGGGTCGGATCTGGAGTTGGGCCTGGGGCTGGGTCTGGCTTTGGATGCCAGGTAGGATCTGGTTTTGGGTTTGGCAGTGGGCGTGGATTTGGACTTTGGTGTTAATTTTCATTTGGTTTTTATTTTCTTGGTTCATAGGTCACTTTGGTGGAAGATTGATCTCTATTTGGCGTATTTCTTACGTGGAAGATGTCTGGATGGTCATATTACCAGTTACATTGTTAGAAGATTGCTCTCTCATGGTCGGTCACACTATCAGTAACATAGGTGGAAGATTGTTCTATTTTCGGCGTAAGTTGTACGAGGAATATGCTTGGTTGGTCATACCACCGGTTACTTTGATAGAAGATTGGCCTTTTATGGTTGGTCATACTATTAGTAACTTTTCACATAGCACGGTTTACACCCGGTGCGTCTTCAGATGCAATTTTGCATCCCATCGTATCTTCACTAGGTTTTATGTTCATTGTTTTATTTCTGTATTTTTCATTTACGATGTAGTATCTATATCTCTCTTTTGTAACCTTTCTTAATTATTATTAATGGAGTTGACACCTATTCTCAAAAAAAAAAAAAAAAAAAATGGACGTGTTTGGGTTAATATCAAAACGTTCACGAAAATTTGAACTTCCTATATTACTCATGACATTAATAAAATTTAACTAAAATAGAAGATATCAAGGAGTGTTAGTAGTGTCAAATACCAAAAGCAAATGAAAAGAATATAAAATGAAAATAAGATTCTGGAGAGGGAAAAAAAGAAAAGAAAAATAAGATCTGCGTGCAATTGCACACGAACCGTTAGGAAGCGGCGCATGATCTCAAAAAACAGAGACTGAGGACAACGTAGGAGATTGGAGTAGATATGGCTTCATCACTATTCACCCTTCTCTCAATTTACAGTTCGTACAAAAAGAGAAAACAAATACAAAAGAGGAGCAGAGCAAAATCAAACCCAAAAAAAAGGAAGAAAATAATATCAAAATCGAGTCAAAGATGGCAAATTCACATAATTGTTATTGGGTAATTTGAGATTTCGTTTTCCATATTTGAGTTTTTGTTATGTTAGTTTTTCTTAAAAACTTTTTATCCCCAATATATGCTAGATTTCTGAATAACGTTATGGTTTTGGGTGTTTCGTGAAGGTTTTCTTGATGAGGTCTCCTTGATTTGTTTAGGTCTCTGTAAATTAGAGTAAAAAATGTCGAACACAAAAAGTACGTACGCGTGGGTTTGTTAAATTCATCGAGGGAATAATTATCATACCCAAGATATGCAACCACAGATTAAGATCTAACAACTTCTATTTTATATTTTAGTCCTAACAAATTTATTCTCTATAGTCAAATATCTCACCTGAAAAATCAGGTATGTATCAACAGGAATAGATCACATCAAATGTCTCGCTTGGAAAATCAGGTTTATATTGACATGTACAGATCACATTATTATATATCTTCCCATCAGAATGTATCGATGTACCTACGTAAATACATCATGAACTTATACATGTATAAGTAGGTATGAGTGTCTGGTATAAAATCTGTGGGAGATGATCGATCGGTGGAAGAAGAAAAAAGCTATACATTCCAGTCGGAACAGTTGGACTTTGTCCCTTCGTTCAGAAACGACAAAGACAGATCGCTGATTCATAGAATCATATAAGCTAGGCTTTGCTAGCTCAGCTATACAATCAAATCACATATAGCTCAGAAATGATCATCACATCATTACTACAATTATTGCACCAGGATGAAGACTAATCAGTTTTGACCCTTAGCTAGCATTAGTAGTGTTCATGCTTTTGAATTTTGTGCAACTACTTGCTACAAACAAACCAAATCAAAAAAAGGTGCATTGAATTATCGATCCCACCCTTTATTTTTCTTCAGAAGTGGAAACCCAGGAGTCACCTCATGACCTTTTCGATCTCATGCTTTTCTTAACCAATGATACTTGTGATATTTGAATGATCAAAGAGTCTTGTGTGCACCTTGGTCCACCTGCACCAACTCACCGAGGCAAAAAATCAGCATTTTTTACACCCAAATGCCCCATTTTGCCCCTCAATCTTGGTCCATAGTAGAATTTTTGGTGCTTCAGCATAAAAAAGAACTAATTAGCAGATCAAGTAGTTTGTAACTTTGTATCTTCCCTCCACCTACCCCCACACGCGACTATAGATACAATCATTCAACAAAAATTCTACTATGGACGCCTTGGTGCACCACTATACTGATTTGAAAATTCAAAGGCGGTTATGGAAAGAAAAACGTACAGCACTTTAAAGCTACTTCATGTGCGATGTCTATTAGAGCGTACAAATCTTATAAGCACTATATATGGTACAATGTTTTTTTTTTTTTGCAAAAGAAACGTATATAATATATATTAGAGATTTCTTGATGACAATGGTGTTGGGTTTTGCTTCTGTTTTGTGTGACAGCTCGAGTGTGGACATCAATGGAGCACGTAACTACGTATGACAGATACTGGATATTTGAGATCTCATCATTTTCGTCGTTACATGCATATCTACTGCCTTGGATTTGATATATGTTGTCTCATTCTTTTGTCCAAGAATGCTCACCCGGTCAATTTTCCTCAACCCCATACCAATCAACCTTTATTCAGACTAGTCAGAGTGCTCTTGTTTCTCCAGAGTCTTGTTCCTTTGGAGTCCGGACATTCATGATGCGTTATCGCCCGGAAAATTGAAATATCGAGAATTTTGTTTCTACGTGGTATATTGCTAACTTGTTGATTCAGAACTTAGTGAACCATTACGACATTAAATTAATTATATGATTTATGTAATATGGAGCAATAATTTATTGTAAGGGAAGTAAAATCTACACTATCTAATTTGTAATAAATACTTTATTTTTTCTTCTTTGATCAAAATGTTTATGAAAAATTTAAGTTATCAAAAAATGAAACATGGAGTGTAGATTGTAAAATGGAGCCTTTGGATTTCACTCCCTTATTGTAATAGCTAGATTTATAATCAACTAAATAACATATACAATTTTTTGAATAATATCATGTCGATATATTAATATTACTCAGGCCAGAAATGATCATTACATATCCTCCCTTTACAATCTCTGGGCATATAAAGAGTTTGTGGGAAAACCACAACGATACATAGATCATGTCCGATCATTTGACGGTACATGTGCTCACTTATTCAAAGAAAGCCTATAAACTATAAATAACATATACAATTAGTTTGACTTATGATTAATATTCTTACAAATGACAATATGTGTTCTGTTTTTATTCCTTTTTAATAGCGATTATATTTGATAACCATTTCAGAGTGTCATTTTGTGATTTGTTTATCCAAATCCAAAACAAGCTTCTGGTTTACGCATTGGAGAGAAGACTTTAGGTATTGTGATTGCGACCTATAAAGGGTAGATCTATAAATGGACCGGATTTTGATCCGGACCCGCTCCGGATCCGTAACTATTGAACGGGGTTTGATTGAAAATTTTGATCCGTTGATCCGAATCCGTTAATGATCCGGTCCGGTTTCATAATAATAAAATATTATTTTTATTAATACATTATTATTTTTTGAAAAATATAAAATATCAAGAATTTCTTAATACAATTTTTTTTGCAAAAACCAAAGGGACGGTTTTGGTAAACAGAATTCATCAGTCCGTTACCCAAGAAGCATTAATTATTGATAAAGGCTTTGCAAAAATCTAAGGGACGGTCTTTGTTTAGTTTACTATTGATAAAAGTATTATTGATAAATTTAATATTACTATTTAAAATTATAAACGGATCAGATTAGTGGATCGGGTATCCGTTAATCCGGCGGATACGAATTTGGATCGAGCTATCAACGATCAGTCGGGTTAATGAAGCGGGTTCGGGTTGAATTTTTTATTAGTAAACGGATTTGAATTTAGGTCGATCCGCTCCAAATCTAGTCCATTTACAGGTTTAATAAAGGGTAAATTTAAAAAAGTAGATGGAGAGATACACATTTATAAGGGAAAAAATGCTTGAGATCCCAAATAATTATACCAAATATCAATACCAAATGATGTGGCAGGTGCCATATCATCAAACTATTTTTAGCATGTATTCTTATATTTTATTTTTATTCTTTAAAATGGAAAGATCAATAATTAAAGTTATTGTTGTTTAATTAGAAAAAAAAAATGTATATGATAATCAACAACAAAATGAATGAATAACCCTAAACCAACCCTAATGAAGAATCCTAAACCAACCCCTTAAATCATGGAGACTTTAACATGCAACCGTAGGAAAATGCCATCAACCAAAATAGAGTAAATAGAATAAAAAGTTGTGTATGGCTTAATTCATTAGTTTATTGGCAATTGAATAATGATCTATTATATACTGTTAGTGGTGGTGGGTTTCATCCTGCTGGAAATAGAGATATGTTGTGATGGAGTAAATGAGAAATGGTGATTTTCAATTGATGGCCAAATCCATCTTTACTGGGTTTCAAATGAGTTTCAAATGAATTTAATATGAATTCTCATATTGTTAGAGGGAGAAAGAAATAGTTGTACTATTATAATATTATATATACAGTCTCCCAGATTTGATGTAATTTCTTTGCTCTATTCTCTAGATTTCTATGCTCTTTTGATTATGCAGATGTGGTTGTTTTGTTTGAGGTAGGGCGGTAGCAGATCTGGTTGTTTGGTGAATCACGTTCTTCTTTTTTGCTGATTAATTAGTTTTCTAGATAAAATCAATGAAATTTGCTGGAAATTATTAAATTGAATGTCATGACACGTAAGACGCCAACTCAGACGCCATGTCATTTGGTATTGCTTTTTGGTATAATTTTTTTGGTGTTTGTAACACTGCTCTTATAAGGGTAAACGTTCCAAATGAGGTCTTCTTAACTCATAGGCAATAGGTTTTATATTCATTTCGATTCTCATCTCAATGATAGGTGCTCTGAACCAAGAGGAAACTACAAAGACGAAGATCTTCATATGAGATTCATAGATAATAGTTATCTCTCAAATTGAAGTTTATAGCCCACCGGACATTGACATTGACACCTTTTGGTTTCGAATAAGAGAAAGAGGTCGAGCGCGGTATTAGAGAAAAGAGTCAAAAGACTATAGAGGACGGGATATGTCATGTAAACTTTTCTTCGCTACGAATACTGATAGTACATATCAAAATAAAACTCTGGACACCGACTAGTGCGAATGATATTTGATTAATATGTTTACAGTTTAGTCCCATTCAGCATCTTTAATTTAGTCGTATAAAATAACATTTGATCGAAAAGAGAATTTTATTTCTTGATATTTTTAATTATTTTAATTTAGTTAATATATATCCTAGTGGCAGGATGAAATTGAGTGTCGCCGGATTTATTTCCGTGTGGCAACATAGTGGAAAATCTGTGCTATTTGTAATGATGCTTCTTCGTTATAGAGTTATCTTTCCGGTATGTCACCGCTATGTCAAAGCAAATGAGTAGTCATTCGTGCACTCTTTGCTAATTGGTGCTTGTTAGAATACATAGATTTTGTGGAGAATCCTGCTATTATTTCAGGATGTTATCTTTATGCTTATTGTAATCTGAGATTCAGGCTCTACGTCTCCCCCATGTATTATGCAATTTCATTAATAAAGGCTTAAGGGCAGCCGCACCAGCCCCATTTCAAAAAAAAAAAAAAAAATTAGTTAATTCAAATGATGCCGATTTACATAAATCCCGTTAGTCATATTATCTTAAAGGTTAAATACTGTTTACTTCCTGAACTTTCAGAGAAAAAACAGTTCAGTCCATCCCTTTTTAATTTCACATGTTTACTCCCTCATCTCTCAATTTTGGACCAATAGGTCCATCCGTTAACTTTCCGTCTAAAAACTCTGTTAAATTGGTGACGTGACAATCCTTCCGCGTCAAAAAGTCTATTATACCCTCACTTTTTTGTTTTTAGTTGTTTTTATTATATATATATATATATATATATATATATATATATTTTTTTTTTAATCTCTTCTTCTTCCTTCTTTGAGCTCTCTCTACTCCAGATACCTCCCTTCATCTCCTCCGCAACCTTCCCCTTCTCCTTCAAGTCTGAGACTTGTCCAATCTCAACAACATGTCGTCCTCGTCAATTCCTACCCTCACCCTAATCTCACTTGCTCCTTTCCGTACTTTCCCAAGCTCATGACACAGTTTGCATCGTCGGCGCCGGCATCGGTGGGGCTGTCTGGCAAAGCCTGTTCCCCTCCGACACTCCCCTCGCCGCCACTACCCCCAACACTTCCTATACCCCCCTTTCTTACCTCTCTCTCCCAAAATCCATATATAACTCCAAGGTAACCCATCCCCACAGCTCTCTCCAATCTCCATCTCTGACCTCCTTCGTTAGGCCCAGGATCCGACCCCTCGACTCCATTTCAGCCAACACCGCTGCTGTCAAATCGATTTCATTAATTTCAGATTTTGGAGCTCCCAATTTTCAATTTTGATTTCATCGCTCCCCTCACTCTCTTCCTACTCATTTCCCCATCCAATTCTATACTCCTCTATTTCTGCAATTCACTACTAAGCAACCCATCATCACTCAAACAAAATTAGCCTCACTGCCTCAAGCTCATAACAAGTTCTACAGAGAGAAAAAATAAAGAGCAACATTCATCTTCCTCTCTCTCTCTCTTTTCTCTAACTAGTCAATTCACCGAGACCAGTTCATAGCTCAAAATGACAAGCAACACTCCCTTCACAATTCACCCGCCATGCTTAAGCTTCGAAACCCTAGATTAACGGTGGAGGGAGAGGAGATCGGAGTACTTGGACTGGCGGAGCTAGGCGGCGAGGACGAAGTTGACGATGTAGATGGTGCGGCGGCAGTTAGAGTAGATGGAGTGGCGGGTGTAGAGGGCGGCTTCTTCATTGCGGCAGATGAAGAGTTTACAAATCTTCTGTGCCATAACAGGCTGAGGAAAACGATGAAGAGCACAACTCCGCCACCATCGAACTCACTGAGGTGGGATCAGACCAAAAAAAAAAAATTGGGAATTTGTTTATGGAGAGAGAGAAGAGAGGAAAAATACATTTTTACCCTTGATTTAACGTCAAATCTTAACGGATGGACCCATTGGTCCAAAGTTGAGAGATCAGGGAGTAAACGTGTGAAATTAATCAAAAAGGGAGGGACTGAACTGTTTTTTCCCTGAAAGTTCAGGGAGTAAACAATATTTAACCCTTATCTTAATTATGATATATCCACATATGATTATTAGGAAGTCAGAAAGAAAAGAAAAACAATCCTCACACACCACTAATGTTAACTTAAGTAAGCCTATAACTTCCAAAAGAGGAGCAACATCAGCAAAAGGAGAGTTAAAAAATCTGCGTCCATGGCCTAAGCTTGCTAACAAACATCAACTACATAGTTTTGTTCTCTATACACATGGTATGAGACACATTCTAGTCTCTATTCAGAATCTCTTGTCAATTTACCACAAGGCTGAAGAGGGTGAAGTTGCTCAATGGGATCGAGAAACCATTTTGATAGCAACAAGAGAATCCATTTGTATTTCTAGTCTCTAGTCAGCTTCTAAAACTTGACCAATGCCTGAGTAGTAGAAAATTTATTCACCCATTTGCCCTTTTCATTTCTAAGAAATTTCTCCAGTACATATAATTTCAAAATATGTGTACAAACCGCCATCAACATATAATTCATGTCAATTCTTAGTCAAAAGTTACCAAACAAAGATGAGACATACACATGATGTGCAGGTTTAGAGTGGAGGAAACCTTGTTTGCTTCTACAATAGATTGTTGTAATTTATAAATGGACTGTACATACATGTACATTTGCAAGCATAATTAGCTCTAACGGGCTACGCTCATTCTACCGCCAAAGGTACTAATTCCAACCAAAGGAATGACATGCAGACACACCGCCAGGCGGGCTACAGCCCCAACGTCGGACCACCTCCAGAGCGCCGCCGACGCGCCGCCACGCGCCGCGCCAAGATGGCACCAGAAGTTTCTGAAACTGGGAACTGAAGCATATCAGTCCCACATCGAAAACAAAGAGAAGATCAACCTCTTCATCACCTATAAAAGGTCCTCTCCTCTCTCCTCATTAATTACGCATTCAATACTTACCTACTGTTACTTTGTCAACATAAATACATTGACTAACTTAGGCATCGGAGAGTTGAAGACCGCCCAACGCGGTCTCCCTCTGACGCCCTTTGTATTTTACTTGACAGGTAGCGGAGGCTTTGAGAACGTCACAAGTATCGATCCGCCCACCGGATCAGCGTTAACAAAGGTTCAGCTACCGCCGAACTTTTAGACATTAACATTGGCACCGTCTGTGGGAATCCTTGAACAAAAGGCCATCCCACCACAATTACCATGACTAACGGTAGCGGGGGAAACGCTGAAGAGCAGGCAGACCATCCCGCCGTCCCTCAACCTCCCGACCCAGCAGTAGGCGTTAACCGCACACTATTCACAACCCCGGCCAACCCCGGCGGTGAGACAAATCCGAGCAGCAGCCGCCCGCCGGGCCAAGATCTCGTCACTATGTACGAGCTAGCACTGGCGGATCTTCACAAGGCAAACAAGGAACGTGAGGCGGAGCGCAAGGAAAAGGCTGAAGCCCAGCGGCAGGTGGCTACGCTCATGACACGTTTCGAGGAATTAAAAAAGACGCTGGAGGCCACCGCCCGCCCAGCACAGAGCGAGCAGTCACATAGCACCAGGCATAGCCGACCCGGCACCGGAACGTTGGGACCGGGGCCGGTCATACAGATGCAGGTACCGCTGAACCCACCCGAGTTATTGGGAATGGGACCACCGCCCATACCCCAACCCATGTTAGAACAAGAGGCGGAATCACTCCCGCACACCAACCACTCGGAGGCTAGGGCAAGGACCGAGAATATTCCGCCTGTGCCAAGGCGCAGGCTGTCCCAGCGGGTTGTTCAGGCTGATTCCACCAACGATGCAACCGCCCAGATATTGGAAAGAATGCACCAGCTGGAGCAGAGGTTGATCCGGGCGGAGTCGGGCGTCCCAGCGCCAACTCAGAATCCGCTCTTCGCTTCCAGACCCGGGCCCTTCACCGCTGCCATTCTGCAGGCTGTCAGACCGGCATATGCAAAAACCCCAAAGATGGCGCATTACGGTGGAATGTCTGATCCCTTCGTCCACATGGACACCTTCAAGAAGGTCACCAACAACAAGGGGTTCGACGACGCCACCTTGTGCCACTTGTTCAGCGAAACATTGGATGGCGAGGCAATGAACTGGTTCTTTGAGTGTCCGCCGGGGTCTGTCAGTTCATTCAATGCACTATCCCATGCTTTCCTTTCTCGGTTCATCTTATTATCCGCTGGTCATCACAACACAAGTCAGCTGTTCAGCGTCAAGCAGGGGGAGGACGAGTCACTGAAGGCCTTCGTCACAAGGTGGCGGGCGGCAGCATCTCAGTGCCGTGACCTAGACAAAACGATGGCGTCAGCGGCCTTCAGGAAGGGACTGCTCAAGGGACCGTTCCTCTATCACCTCAACTACAATCATCCCAATGCGACGTATGACCACGTCATGAGTGAGGCGGTCATTCACGCCCAGGCGGAATTCATCACATACGGAGAAACCCCACCGCCACCACTAACACCAAAATCAACACAGCCATCTTCCAGTCATCAGGAAACCGCTAGCAAGACCCCCTCAGCACCATCAACTGACAAGAAAAGGGAGTGGCAACAGGGCCACCACCAGAGCAAGCGGCAGAAGGACCAGCATTACCATAAGGGCAACCGCCCAACCCATGGGGATAACCGCAACAAGCAGGCGGAGTCCTCGCAGCGGTATGCAGTTTTCACGGTCCTGACTGCCTCATATGAAGACATCTACAATCAGTGCAAGGATCAGATCCCACCGCCACCCCCTCCAAAAAACCCAAAAACAGGCAAACCCAGGAACACCGGCAAATGGTGCAAATACCACGAGGACAGCGGCCACAATACCAATAGCTGCAATGCTCTCAAAACGGCCATCGAGACCTTGTACCGTGACGGCAAGTTGGAGCAGTTCAAGGTGCGTCAACCACCACCAGTAATTGCCAACGTTGAGACCTTGGGCCGCATCAACACCATCGATGGCGGTGCTCCAATCACCAGCATGTCTCACAGGGCAAGGAAGCGCTATGCACGCGCTAATCACCCAAAGGAAGTCTGCAACATTCGCTACGAAAGATCCGCCAAGCTCCCAAAATCAGGTTGGGAACCTATTACCTTTTCGGAGGAGGAAGAGCGCGGAGTGCATTTACCCCATGACGACCCATTCTTGGTCGATGCCATTCTGGGCAAATTCTCGGTGGGGAGAATTTTGGTAGATAGCGGGTCCGCTGTCAACGTCATCTTCAATGGTTGCTACGACCATCTCAAGCGGAACAAAAAACTACTCCAGGATCACGAGCCACTGCTCAGCTTCTCCGGTGACGTCACACAACCGCTGGGGTCAGATTACATGCGGCTGGTTATTGGCACTAGCCCCTGCATGGCGGAGGTACATACAGAATTCATTATTGTCGACTGCTTCAGTTCGTACAACGCCATCATTGGTCGACCAGCGCTTAACAAGCTCAAGTGCATCATTGCCGGGTACATGCTTCTCATGAAGTTCCCCACACCCAACGGCACGGGCTGTGTCAGGGGAAGCCAACAGCTGGCACGAGAATGTTACTCAACGACTATAGCGCGGTCGACGCGCCGCCATGAAATTCTGACAGTGGGTAGTGAGGCACCGCCACCAAACATCTTTGAGGATCCTAGGGATGAGGAGGAGAAGTATGTACGGAAAGAGCCGGTCGACCCTGACACGTCGCTAAAGGTTGTCTGCCTCTCGGACGAACACCCTGAGCGGACAGTCCGCATAGGCGCCCATCTAAACCCAGAGGTGGAGGCAGAACTCACTCAGTTCCTACGTGATAATGCCGCCGTCTTTGCATGGTCATACGCGGACATGCCAGGTATCTCTCCTGAAATTATCACTCATAAATTGACCATCAAACCCTCCTTTTATCCCATCAAGCAGAAGCGAAGGGCCTTTGATGAGGAAAAATACCGGGCAATCAGAGAGGAGGTCGCCAAACTCCAGGACATTGGGTTCATCCGCCAAGTCATCTATCCCCAGTGGATCTCAAACCTGGTAATGGTCAAAAAGGCCAGCAGCAAGTGGCGGATGTGTGTCGACTTCAAAAATCTCAACAAGGCATGCCCAAAGGATAGTTTCCCGCTACCTCGTATCGATCAGCTAGTCGATGCAACTGCCGGACATGAGCTCCTCAGCATGATGGATGCTTTCTCCGGATACAATCAGATCAAGATGCACCCCAGCGACCAGGAATGCACCACCTACACCACCGACAAAGGCCTCTACTGCTACAATGTCATGCCTTTCGGTCTGAAGAACGCCAGTGCAACTTACCAGCGGTTGATGAACGCCATGTTCGCTGAGCATCTGGGAAAAATCATCGAGGTCTACGTGGACGACATGCTAGTCAAGAGCGTAAGGGCCAGCGGACATGTGCCAAACCTCAAGGTCATAGTAACCATTCTCTTGGCCTACGGCATGCGCCTCAACCCAGAGAAGTGTTTCTTTGCGGTCACCGCAAGCAAATTCCTGGGCTACATCGTCAGCGAGCGAGGCATCGAGGCTAACCCAGACAAGGTCCAGGCCATCCTTGACCTGGCAGACCCTGAATATAAGGTACACGTCCAGTGCCTCCAGGGCAAGTTAACCGCCCTTTCTCGGTTCATCTCTCGACTCACTGATAAGTGCGCCCCATTCTTCAAACTCCTCAAAACAACGCACAAGAAGGTCATCGATTGGAACCCAGAGTGCCAGGCGGCGTTCCAGGGCTTAAAGGAATACTTGGCGGCAGTCCCTCTCCTTTCTGTTCCTGTGCAAGGAGAAACACTATTCATCTACCTGGCGGTTTCGGCATCGGCGGTAAGTTGCGCCATTGTCCGGCGGGAAGGCCAAGATGAGCTTCCAGTGTTTTACGCCGGCAGAGGCATGAACGGAGCAGAAACAAGATATCCTCCCTTGGAGCAACTGGCCCTCGCACTTATCGTTGCTGCCAGACGCCTCCGGCAATACTTCCAGGCTCACACGATCCATGTGTTAACCAATCAGCCGCTGCGGCAAGTGATGCAGAACCCTGAGCACTCGGGGCGCCTCAGCAAGTGGGCCATTGAGCTCAGCGAGTTCGACATAGATTACAGGCCAAGAACCGCCATGAAAGGCCAGGCAGTGGCGGACTTCATCGCTGAGCTAACCGAGCGACAGCCGGAGCCCGGTGTTGAGACAAGGCCCGGAACAGAAATGGTGACCGTTGAGGAGGTAGCCCCCCCACAGTCAGATTGGAACCTGCATGTGGACGGCTCCGCCAGCGCCAAGGCCAGCGGCGCTGGAATCATCTTAACAGGACCCGGGGGACTGAACGCGGAATATGCGTTAAAATTCAACTTCAAAGCTTCAAACAACATGGCGGAGTACGAGGCACTCATCGCCGGTCTACTCCTCGCCATTGACTCGGGGGCTGACAGCGTCAACATATTCAGCGACTCCCAGCTAGTCGTTAACCAGGTCAACGACAGCTTCCAAGCCAAGGACCAGCAGTTAGCGGCATATTTGGGGTACGTCAAAACGTTGCTAAAAAAGTTCAAATTTCACAACATCACACAAATCCCCAGGGAAAAGAACGCCAAGGCTGATTCATTGGCGAGACTGGCAACCGCCCAGCCACATCAGAGTCCAGCGGACACAAGGGTAGAATACCTTGACAAGCCAAGCATCACAAAGACCCTGGCGGAGATCTTCAACATTGAAGTCAACTCCAGCTGGATGGACGAGATCATTGCATATAAGCGCAACGGCACATTGCCAGAGGATAAGATCCAGGCAAGACAGCTCAAGCGGAGAGCAACCCGCTACAACATTCAGAATGGCAAGCTGTACCGTCAGGGGTTCACCTACCCCAACCTCCACTGCCTAACCCCAGAGGAGGGAAAGATCGTCCTGGCGGAAATCCACGGCGGAGAATGTGGAAACCACTCAGGTGCCAGATCATTGGCCAACCGCACATTGCGACAGGGCTACTTCTGGCCCACACTGGGTGATGACGCCCGGAAAATTTCGAGGTCTTGCCACAAATGCCAACAGTTCGCAGATCTCCCACATGCACCGGCGGAACCTCTGTCAGTCATCATCGGCCCTTGGGTTCACTCCACGTGGGGCCTCGATTTGATGGGAAAATTCCAAACCGCCAAGGGCCAATTCAAGTACATCATTGTAGCCATCGACTACAACAGCAAATGGATAGAGGCGGAGCCACTAACGGCAATTACTACCGCCAAGGTCATTCGCTTCCTTTGGAAGAACATCTACTGCCGCTATGGTGTCCCACACACAATCATTACAGACAACGGTACACAGTTCAACAACAAGGAACTCATATCGTTCACCGCCAACTTGGGCACCAAGTTAAGTTTTGCATCTGTCGCCCATCCCCAAACCAACGGCCAGGTCGAAGCAGCAAACAAGATAATCAAGAAGCTGCTAAAAAAGAAGCTCGACACCGCCAAGGGTTTATGGGCGGAGAAGCTTCCAGAAGTCCTATGGGCCATCCGGACAACTCCAACTACCGCCACCGGCGAAACTCCTTTCTGCATGATGTTCGGCACAGAGGCGGTCCTACCTATTGAAGTAACTCAGCCTACCGCTAGGGTCGAGGGCTACTGCCTAGACACCAACGGCGACGGCATCAACCTGGACAGGGACCTCCTAGAAGAAAAAAGACTCAAGGCCCATTTGCGCAACTTGCAAAACAAAAGGCTGGTATCGCGTTTCTATAACGCCAGAGTCAAAGCCCGGAACCTCCAACTGGGGGACTGGGTAATGAAAGAAGTCATTCCACCACCAACAAAGCTCCGCCCAACTTGGGAAGGCCCATACAACATTGTGGAAGTCGTGAGCCCAGGCACCTTCTACTTAATAGACAAGGATGGCGTCAAATCGGCCCACCCTTGGAATACTGAACACCTTCGGTATTATTACAAATAGTCAGACCGCTACCCAGGAGCATCTTGACTTAGCTAAATTTTTGTTTAATATTTAGCTAAGGGAAGCTACCTAACGGGTACTACCCCACTTTTGTACGCTGATCAATCAGCTATCAATGAAACGAGGAATTATTCAAACCATTGTTACCAAGTCTAGCACTGAGGGCAACTGGCAACGCCAGCGATCGTCAGCGGACCTCGTCCGCTACGAGGTGCACTTGGACCAATTTTAATTCCTTTAATGTGTCATTGATTGACAAAAGCAAAATGTAACTCAAAGTACTAACGGTACAAACACATGGGGCAAACACAAACTCAAAATTTCATATTATTCAGCAAAACATTACAAAATGGCATGCCTCAACGGCTACAAAAGAAACAAAGTTGAAAAATCGGGAGCGGTCCAAACTGGCCTCAGGGGTGGCCTTCGACATCTTCTGCTTCGGCAGGCGGCGGCACGACCGCTCGACTCGTTTGATCGGATCCTCGCGTTGTCGGACTTGGAGTCTCGATGGTGCCATCCGCACGGGTGTGCGCCGCCAGGAAACCAGCGCGCGACACCTCCGATGGGGTGGGGTTGGGAGTCTGCTGGGACCCTTCCGCCGGATGCGCACCACTTTCCCCGCTACCTGACCGGGCGCCTCCCGCTGGAACGGCCACGCCGTCTCTCTCCGTGGGGGTACTCTTGGCTGGCGGCGCATCAGGCTGCGACGCTTTGGCGAAATCAATGGCACCCTTCCGCTTCAGCATATCTATGTTTGCCAGGGCCCCGGCCTTCGCCGACTCGGTCATCGCCTTCTTAAACTCTGCAGACCGCTTGAATGCCTCGACAGTGGCTGCCGCAGCGGTATTCCCTTCAGCTCTCAGACGAGCAACCTCACCTTCTAACCGCTTCAACTCCGTCACCCTGGCGGCGGACTCCCGCTGTACGATAATAAGTTTTTTGTCCTTGGCGGCAATTCGCTCCTCCAGCAACGCAACGTCCCGCTCCAACTTGGAGACGCGGTCATTCCTCTCCAAGTCACGCTCAATGGCCACGCGGAGCTTACCGCGGGCATCGGCAAGGTCACACTCTGCCTTAGCCGAGCGCCGCTCTGCCTCTGCCAGCTTCTCCGTCTCCTCCGCCAACTCCCTCTGGAGACCTTGAATTTCCTCCCGCAGCTCCCCCTCGACCATGGGCTGCTTCGACGCCGCCACAAACATGTCGTACAGTCCCGCCGATATTTGCCCAAACGCCAGGTTGAAGGGCGATTGGTCAATTGCTGTCGGGCGCGAGATACCCGCTAGGCCGCCGAACCCTAGCCGTTCGCATAGGTGGAAGAGAAATTCCCGCTCCCCATCTGTCATGAACGGTGCGTACTCGGCAAACGAGTCTAGCTCGCTACCGACGACCTCTTCTCCCTCCACCACAACAGTCTTCGACGGAGCTCCTCGGGCCCTCTTCTGTCGGCGCAAGCCGATCACCTCCACGTCCTCCCCCTCTTCCTCGTCAGGGGAGTCAGCCTGCCGACATTTTCTCTCCGGCGCCCTCTGGTTCCCGGCGGCAGTCTTCGTCACCCTCACCGGCGGTTCCTCCCTTGCTGCAATGACAGTATCCGCCGGCGGCACCACCTTTTCCTTTTGGGGGCCACGCCTGTTGGCGGGCATCCGATCTTTCTGCTGCCCAGCCGCAACGCCTCCCTTCTTCCCGCCAGCCACGGGGACTCCCGCCTGCACTACCGGCAGGCCATCCTCACCAAGATGGGAGTGGTGCGGCATTGGCAGCACTACCGGAACCTCCGACTGGCTCAGCGCCAGTGTCTCGGGGTGCACCAGCGTCTGTTGGGCCGCCAGCCCCTCGGCGTACATGGTTTCCAGATAATTGTCCACCTCAGCGCGGTCCATTGCTTTTTCGAAAGCGTCGCGACTCGACTTATTTCCTGGCGGAGTTTCTGGGAAAATGCACATAAGCCAGTCAGTCTCGGCTACTTATTACAAAGGAAACATCGGTCTGACGGAAATTTCTTACCAACGGAGCGAGTAAGTTTCTGGTCGACTAGCAACTCCCAGCCAGTCAGAAGTCTAAAGTCCAGCAGGTTACGGTTCCGCCAACAGCCTCTAATACGAGCAATGCGACACTCCTCCTCCCGCGTTAGGTTGTACCGCAGTCCCGCTGCACAAACACAAGTGGATTAGTAAGAATACAAAGTCTTCAAGATAAAAACCCCGCCGGCTACCGCCAGCGGAAATTGGTCACCAACCTCGGATAGGTTGGAATTCCGACTTAATCCTAAACGTCGGCCCTTCTTCGTTCGCTCCAGCCTGGTACTCCCATCCCTCCGTGGCGACACAGAAGGTCCCCCGCCAATAGGACATTGAATCCCTTAGGTTTTCTATCAGCTTCGGTGCTCCCTGACGGCGGCTCAGGTTCACTTGCCCTCTGCAACCCTGGCGCTTCACGTACACCAGCTCGTAGAAGTGAAGCACTTCCGCCACGGTAGGCCCCTCGCACCCGGACAACCGCCACAAGGAGTTCATCGCCAGCAGCAGACGCCACATGTTGGGACAAACCTGACCGAACGCAAGGCCGAATTCACACACCAGGATTTGCAGATTCGGCACCAGCGGTAATGTCACTCCTTGGCGGAGTATCGCTTCGTGAACGGCCGCAAATCCCACCGGGAGAATCGACGCCTTCTCATCCGCAGTCGGCGGGTGCAGCTTCACAGAGCCCGGCAGCCGGAACGTCCGCTTCATCTTGCTAACAGCGGCGAGAGTCATCCGCCCTCCCGCCTCGTCGACGGGGGTGCCATCCCGGAGGAACCACGCGGACTCAGCGTCCTCCCCCGCTGTTTCCTCATCCCCAGCGGATCCGCTGGCGGCACTGTTGCTCGCCAAGCGCTCGTCGCGCCTAGCTTTGGCCGCCGCCACCTCACCCGCCTTAGAGCTCTCCGGACGTGACGTACGACCCATGGCTATTGCCCAAGGTATGGTCTGTAGCGGCTCAACCTCTAGCGGTTCCGGCAGTGAGGTTCCTACATGGGCAGACGGACGCAACGAGTCAATAAATATCCTATCCGCCGCGCTGAACGACACGTCAGACCCGGAATCCTCACTGCTCAATATCTCTATGACGTTAGCCATCCCAAACCCTAAAACCCACACCAGTTAGCACAAACACAGATCTAGCCTATTCTTACATCAGTTATCGACAAGAACATCAGTCACAGTTTACCCAGAAATCACAAAACCAAGAACAAATAACCAACAAACACTGAACCCAGATTCGACCATCTAGCAAACCCAGAAATCCCAACTGTCAAAAACACCAAAACCCATCCCCCAAAGCCCACTTTACACACTCAGAACACCCCAAATTCACAAAACCCAGAAAACTGACAACAACAAGTACATAGAAATTCAATGGAACAAGGATAAGATTCAGAGAACCAACCTTACTGATGAAACCTTTGCTATGATTGCAAGCGCTTGTCCTCACCAATAGAAACCTCGTTCCCAAGACCCGGTGACTCCACAGCTTTCGCCCTGCAGAACTCTATTCGCAAATCGCAGAGAGCTTGAAGACGACGACTCGGGTTTGAAGTTTTCACAAAGTGTCAAATCTCGCTAAGGTTCCCCCCCTTTTATGTCAAAATCAACGCGTTCTAGGCCGTCCGCTAAAATACGACATCACACACCAGCCGTACACGTGTCACCACTTTTCACTTACTCTCCGGATTAACCGAGGCGTCGCCTCGGTTACGAAATCCATCATTACTATCATTAATGGCGAGAAGACGGCTACGCTTAGGGGACAGGCCTGCGCACGCTAACCCTCTACGGGTTCAACACGTGTCAACCACCGCCAGACGAAGCGTCTGGTGGGAGCAACCATTTGGGAAGAGTTCCCCAATCGTCCGAAGTCTCCGCTGAGCGAAACCCCGCCAGCGGAACTTTTCCCTTGTCATCTGCCAAGTGACGAAGTTTCCGCTGAGCGAAACCCCGCCAGCGGAACTTCTCACTTGTCATCTGCCAAGTGACGAAGTTTCCGCTGAGCGAAACCCCGCCAGCGGAACTTCTCACTTGTCGTCTGCCAAGTGACGAAGTCTCCGCTGAGCGAAACCCCGCCAGCGGAACTTCTCACTTGTCATCTGCCAAGTGACGGAGTCTCCACTGAGCGAAACCCCGCCAGCGGAACTTCTCCCTTGCCATCCTGCAAGCTGGGCATCTTCCGCTATGAACCTCTAGCGGAACCTCCTTTTCAGCTTGCTAGCTGCGTATGTTGTTCTGCACTATCGCTCTACAAAATACCGCCAGGCACGTCTACCGGACGCTGCTTCCTACTGCATTTAGCGGGGGGATATCCGCCAAACGGCGAATCCCGAGGCCACGCCTCACTCTGACAACGACTGCCACGCGGCGTTACCGTCAGACCGTCCCTACGGGACACGGGGACTTGTCAACAGTCTACGACGGCCCTGATCAGGCACGTTGACCCCCGTCATTTGGGTCCTAAAGCTTGGGCTCGCTACCCAACACCCTCTGCTCCGTGCAGCTCCCCCTCAACAAACAATTTGCCGACCATCCGGAGGTCTATCTTAGCCGGGGAGTAGGGGACTCCCTGGGGGGCCTAGCAGGGGCCCACCCGAAAGGGTATTGTTAACGTTAGAATCCGAGGGGACTCTAGTTAGCTATAAATAAAGAGAGAGAGAGAGTTGACACGAGATGTATAGTGGTTCGCCTCCGCATGAGCGGGAGACTACGTCCACTTGAAAGCTATACTAGTGTGTCGAGCCTTGCGGCCTAACAAGATTACAAGAGATGTAATGAATGTGTTGAGTTGTGGGAGGAGGCATTCCTTTTATAGATGAAGGAATGCTTCTCCTTTACTTATTCTTCGATGTGGGACAAGTTTCCACATATTTCTAGTCTAGAAAGCCTAGAAGCATGTAGAAGGCTATGTTGTGGTGGCATCTTGGCAAGGGCGGGAACACGACTTCCCGGTGGCGGATTTGCGACTTCCGGATACCGCCGCGTAGCCTGAACATAGGGCTACATGATGTATGTCTCGGTTGGGCCTTGCCATGTCTTGTGGATGTCCCAAAGTGGGTGTTACTTATGCTTGGTGACGTAGTAAATACTCCATATTATTGGAGGTATGTACAAGTCCCCGAAGTCCCCGAGTAAGAGTAGCTTCTTGGTTGGGGAGTTCAAATCATGAAGTCATCAAGCATAAGTAACCGGGCGGTACGGAGCCCCTACAAGTCCCCGAACTCCGTAAGCAAGAAGGGACTCGTTAACCTGCACCATAAAAACAAAAAGCAGGCATACGTAGAAAGCTCGTTGCATTGGGCAAAAAATGTGAGTTGCATTGATATGCGTTGGCATATATAAACGTATGAGGTGCGTGATACATGTTGATGTATACACGCGAATGGCGTCGAGGACGATCGATTATGACGTACAATCTCGAGAGCACGTATGGCCGTGTGAGCATATGGATTGCATATGATAAATGTAAGTTGTATGAGCGCTGCGAAGGTAAGCGTTTGTAGCGTGTAAATGATGAGTACGTGAACGCTTGTGTTGGTTTAGGTGTCGCTCGTATTAATGGAACGCGAAAAGAATTCAATTTGTCGGGAGCGACAAATGGTAGAAGAATTCCATGTTCCATTAACGTGTGGTATGTCGAGTAGACATGAATGTGAAGATTGGGAATGCCGGGAAGGCGTGAGCGGGAAGCTCGAGGATTGCCGGGAGGGCATGAGCGGGAAGCTCAAGGGGGATGAGCGGAAGCTCAATGGGTTGCCGGGAAGGCATGAGCGGGAAGCTCGTGAGCGGAAGCTCAAGGGGTTGCCGGGAAGGCATGAGCGGGAAGCTCGTGAGCGGAAGCTCAATGGGTTGCCGGGAAGGCATGAGCGGGAAGCTCGTGAGCGGAAGCTCAATGGGTTGCCGGGAAGGCATGAGCGGGAAGCTCGTGAGCGGAAGCTCAATGGGGTGGGCCCCTGCTAGGCCCCGCTAGAGAGTCCCCGACTCCCCAGCCATGTTTGTTGAGGGGGAGCTGCACGGAGCAGAGGGTGTTGGGAAGCGATCCCAATCTTTGGTACCCAAGCGTCGGGGTTAACTGCCGGATCAATGGCTGCCGTAGGCTGTGTTAACTAGTCCCTTGCTGCCGGATCAATGGCTATTATGAGGCGTTGCCTGACCGCTTGGCGGTTTTGGTCGTAGACCGTGGATGTGTACAGTATGTATTTGCATGAAAAATGACAAAACACACAGAGCAAGCATGTATAGACATGGCATGTGCGGTAGCTCAAATTGCAAGAGCGTAAGAGATAAGATGAAGCTACTTATCTGGTGCCGGTTTGGAGGCGAGCGGAGTTGGCCGAGCGTTCCGGTCCATTGCTTTGGTGGGTGCACCGTCATGACGAAGTGTGCAAATAATATGTATACACTTGAAGTATTGATTTTGAATATAAGGCAATCTCCGATAGGAATAATTTGAACCTCCGTAAATCAAAAGTAAATTATTAGTATGAGTCTATAACTTACCACAATAATATCATTAGTTTAAGTAAGCTTATGAGGTAGACAAAGTGATTTTGTCATTATGAGCAAGTTTAGCACACAAGCAGTGGTGTAAATTAAAGAATTCTCAAGAAGAGGTAGTGCACCAAGCAAAGTCTTTTGCTGATATGTATGTGGATGGTGAGCAGCAGACGTTCAAAATGATGGTAATGGTCAATTGTAGACACATCGTATATATGCAATGATTATTGACATAAAGAAGATATGAACTTCTGACCAAACCCACCTAAATTTAAGATGCCAAGATGGTGCAAGCTAATGTTGGAGTTATGTGCATGCAAAAGGTTTGATTGACAAACAATGTTATCAAAACATTTGGGAGACTGCATGTAGCATGCCCATTATGAGTTTTTGCATGTTTTAGTGTGATACCGTGAGGAAAAAATGATGCTGCAAATAACATATATTTCTCCATGTGAATGCTTGTAAAACATTTAAGTCATTCATATGCCGAGTACTGTAGGTGTCTAGCATGTATGAGCAGCAGACAATACGTGGGCAGAGAGTTGGGATAAGGCGGCCAATCTTCTCTGTCATGTTTCTAATGGTAACGACAAGGCCATTAGGTAACTAAGTACTGACCAGGTGTCTAATATATATGAAGACTATTATAGCTGGGTGGCTGAAACATGCATACTCTGCTTTATGTGGGGTTCATATATATGAACTTAAGCATATATATAATGATATAAAGCTATGTATGAATGACGGAATAAAGCGAAGATGTGAGGTGTCCCGCTGAGAGCTTGAGCATATGTATGCCACACAATTTATTCATAAATTAATGCAGAGCATGTATAAAGTACTGATAAATATATGCACTATGTCCACAAGCCCACAATTATAATATGCGTTCTTGCTCTTAAAGATAAGAATTTCTCTGTTTCGCAAATGAGCATGTGGTGTGCGTAAGAGTGAGAACAGCATAAAGCGAGAAACTTAGCTTATATGGTTGGTCTGGCCGCAGGTGAAGTCTGTTCTGGTGAAAGCATTGTTTGAATCAGGAAACTCAAAGTTGCTACTCAGGGAAGAGACGAGTCCAGACGCCAATACCTGGGTGTCCACTGAAGCTTGAGTGCATAATCGACCAGAGTTGCTCATTGGGTGCCCAGAGTAAATATAGGTGTGATGGTATTGCCCAGAATAGAAGGTCGATTGCAGGTGTCCAGAGAGGCTCAACGGAGGAAGTTGGGCGGTGGTTCCCCAGCGGAGGAAGTTGGGCGGTGGTGCCCTAGTCAGCTGGAGAAGAGCTTTGGCCAGCGGTTGATTTTCCGGCGGAGCGGAGCATTTTCTTAGCGGTAGCCCTTGGCCGGCAGAGGTGGTTGGCGGAGAGGGCTTTTGCCGCTGAGGTCTGCGCCGAAGTTTCGCCGATGAGATTTTCTAGCGGGAGATGGTCGGTGGGCTGCGCTGCTAATGGTGGTGCACTTCGGCGGACGGAGTCTGGCGGAAGGCTGTCCGGTGGTGAAGTTCAGCGGTGATAATGGATTCAGCGGAGGTTTGGCTTGCTAGCGGAGGAGGGCCGCTGACGGAGACTAGCGGAGCAGTTGAAGCTGGCGGGGCCGGCTGCCTGTACTGGTTCCGGCTACTCTTGCAACTGACGGAGCCCAGCGGACCAGAGCTGCCGCCGGCGGAGCCTAGCGCTGAAAGTGGTGCCCAGTGGTGTCCGTTGGTGCTAGCGGCGTTTTGAGCTGGCGGTGCTGGCTTGGCTGGGAGTTAGCTGCTAGCCCTGCTGGTAGCGGATGATCGATCTAAAACTGCGGCAGATGATTCGCTGGCGGAGGGGTCGCTGGAGGTAGGCTCGCTAGCGGATGGAGCGCTGGCGGATGCTTAGCTGTTGGATGTAATCGAAGAAGAAGGCTGGGTACCAACAGCAAATTCTTGGGTGTCCAGAGAAATTTGGCGCCCAAATTTTTTTTTTTTTTTTTTTTTTTGAAGTGTTGACTAAGTGAATAGTTCAGCGTTGACCTTCATGGGTTGGGCGTTGACCAACCTTGACTGGTGCTGACCGAAGGTGTGACCAAGCCTGATGGGCGTTGACCAACCCCGCCTGGCGTTGACCAACCCCGCCGGGCGTTGACCAAGCTTTGACCGGGTGTTTCTGCAAGTTTTGACCACTTCTTGGGCGTTGACTAACTCCGCTGGGCGTTGACCACGTGTTGACCAGCCTGCAAGGTGCAAATTTCTGCACACTCTGCTCTAGTTGCCGCCAAGAAACATTAATTCAAACATAAACTCAAAGAAGGAAGGAATTTCTTCAAGCTCCGCTGAGCAGACTTAGCTCATGGTAGGTGACGAAGCCAATGTGTTGGCTTCCCACAGACGGCGCCAATGTTAACGTTAGAATCCGAGGGGACTCTAGTTAGCTATAAATAAAGAGAGAGAGAGAGTTGACACGAGATGTATAGTGGTTCGCCTCCGCATGAGCGGGAGACTACGTCCACTTGAAAGCTATACTAGTGTGTCGAGCCTTGCGGCCTAACAAGATTACAAGAGATGTAATGAATGTGTTGAGTTGTGGGAGGAGGCATTCCTTTTATAGATGAAGGAATGCTTCTCCTTTACTTATTCTTCGATGTGGGACAAGTTTTCACATATTTCTAGTCTAGAAAGCCTAGAAGCATGTAGAAGGCTATGTTGTGGTGGCATCTTGGCAAGGGCGGGAACACGACTTCCCGGTGGCGGATTTGCGACTTCCGGATACCGCCGCGTAGCCTGAACATAGGGCTACATGATGTATGTCTCGGTTGGGCCTTGCCATGTCTTGTGGATGTCCCAAAGTGGGTGTTACTTATGCTTGGTGACGTAGTAAATACTCCATATTATTGGAGGTATGTACAGGTATAAAGCGTTTGCTCAGTAAAACCAACGGTTGACAACGCACTGACGCTAATTATGCTCTTGCAAGTCTAGCGGAAGAAAACGCTTCAAACCGCCGAACAACTCCCCAACCAAGATTGCCCTCCTTGACTGGGGACTTGGGGGACTTGTACATACATGTACATTTGCAAGCATAATTAGCTCTAATGGGCTACGCTCATTCTACCGCCAAAGGTACTAATTCCAACCAAAGGAATGACATGCAGACACACCGCCAGGCGGGCTACATCCCCAACGTCGGACCACCTCCAGAGCGCCGCCGACGCGCCGCCACGCGCCGCGCCAAGATGGCACCAGAAGCTTCTGAAACTGGGAACTGAAGCATATCAGTCCCACATCGAAAACAAAGAGAAGATCAACCTCTTCATCACCTATAAAAGGTCCTCTCCTCTCTCCTCATTAATTACGCATTCAATACTTACCTACTGTTACTTTGTCAACATAAATACATTGACTAACTTAGGCATCGGAGAGTTGAAGACCGCCCAACGCGGTCTCCCTCTGACGCCCTTTGTATTTTACTTGACAGGTAGCGGAGGCTTTGAGAACGTCACAAGTATCGATCCGCCCACCGGATCAGCGTTAACAAAGGTTCAGCTACCGCCGAACTTTTAGACATTAACATGGACAAAATACTGTTTAGTCCCTATACTTATAGGGGTTCGACGTTTCAGTCCCTCGCTTTTTAATTTCACCTGAAAACTCCCTAAACTCTCTAATTTCACAGATTTGGTCCTTGCCGTCAACTCACCGTCAAAAACTCTGTTATTTTGCTGACATGGCATCCATTTCACTCTAAAATGTCTATTTTACCCCTACTGACTCTTTTTTTTTCTTTTTCTTTTTTTCTCATCTTCTTCCTCGGCAGCCTCTTGAAGAACACAAAAATCTCACCTTCATCGCACTGAGATTTGTCAAAATTGGCCTTCATTATTAATCAAACTGAGATTTGTCATCTCTCCCACATCTTCCTCTTAGCTCAACATCAAAACCAAGCTTCTGGGTTTCAATTACAGAGAGTTTGAGGAGAGAGAAAGTAGATCTGAGTCTCTCTCCTCTCCACCACTTATTTCCAATCACCGTCGCAGCTCACCTCTACCACCACCACACTCACAGGTCTCAGGCGAGTAGAAACCAGCTTTCACGTCGACTGGTAGCGTCTGCAAGTGACCCACGCGCTGACGCCTGCGATACCAAGATCTGATCTGGACACCCCAAATCAACCTCCTCCTTCCTCGCTCCTCCATCCATAGCACGACGCCATCAAGAACTCATTTCTCCTCTGAAAAATTTCTCTCACACAGAGACTCTGCGTTTCGTATTAAATAAACAATATATAAAATCTCTCTCTCACTCTCTCACTCTTTCTCCTTGTATCTCTCATTTTAGGTTGGCCTTGTTTCCGTGCAATGTAGTTCAGTTTAGTACTACTAACGAAGAAGAAGAAGCTACTCGATCATACCAAATAGGCAAGTGTCACCGCAACCACGTCAGATCTATAGTCCTAGACCATCCCTCCACCACCGCCCACTCCCGCCTCTGGTCTTCCTTCTCTGGCGCCTCATTCTGTCGCTTAATCTTCGACGTCGTTAGCTACGGCGCCAGCTCCCGCTACCGCCACTGACACTAAATTGACGCCGCCGCCAGCCCTCCCACTCCTCCCGCCGGATCAAACGTCAAGCAATCCAAGCAATCCAAGCAATCCAAAGAGCCGAAAAAGGCGAAGCCGAAGTCCAAGAAGCTCTCGGATCTTCTGAACCTGGCGGCGGAATGGTTAGAGGCCGAGAGCGACGCGGTAACCAAGTGACCAAGAAGAAAGTGGAGGCATTAGAGGAGCTGAAGCGCGTGGGAATTAGACCCATTCGGAAGAATTAGGCAATTGCTAAAGGAACAATGCAAAGCAAAACATGGGATAGCTGATAGAATTAGGCAACAATAGGTGCCAAAATAGTTTCATTTAATAGAATCCCTATTGTTGCCAAACATGGGATAGCTTATTTTGCACTAGATAAGGATACCCAATCCTATCCAATTCTCTGTACCAAACATGCCAAAATAGTTTATGGAGTGAGGAGACAATAATGCAGGCCTAGCTAGAAAACATGGATCACCAACTTCAACCAACTTACTGGGCTCATTGCACTAGTCTATGAAATACAACCAACCCCAGTTCACCAAATTTTTTCTGAATTAATTGTTGGATAACAATTATAACCCAGAATGCTCATAATTACAATAATTTTAAGCATTTCATGTGATGGTAAACTAATATAGATTGGTATTAGTAATATGTCTATACATAACATACTAAGGACAACACCCATTTGGGAATATGAGGTTCCTTTTAGAATTGAGACCCTAAGAAGTAAGAAGCAAGAATACCTCGTAAGGTTCAGTAAGAATTTGTCTCTCCAAAGCACCAATACGTACTTCAAATTAGTGTTGTGTCGCGTGACTCCTCCAACGCATATGTCATATTAAAGCATAGTATGTGTTTTTTGCTTTGAGATATTATCACAAATGGTGTATGAAATATGGATGATTCTACACTTTGGTGTATGAACTTTGAAAACTATCAGAATGGTGTATGAACTTTGCATTTCAACATCATTTTGGTATATGAAACTAACACCGTTAAGTTTGACCGTTAAGTTCTACTATTTGGAATACTGTTGGAATTTTTGCAAAAATTTAATATATCATGCAGATGAACAAAACCCTTCCCACCTAAGGACTAGCCTTCAACATGCCACAATTCACCTAACGACCTCTTGTCTAAGCAGTTACTAACAGGGCGGAATCACGGCTGCCTTAGTGAGTAGAAATATGGTAAATGCAAGATATTTTAAAACTAGTTGCTGGTCTTCTAACAGATATATAAAGACTAAAAATTATATAGAACAAATATTTTTGTGACAATATAATGGCCACACACTAGAATTTATTTATTGAACATAAATACAGACTAATAAACCCAGAGCCTCACTCTTGGGTAAACAGCTAAAAGCAGTTTAGTTATTCATGACTAAGTTTACAAGTACTTACTTGAAATAAAAGCACACTCCACACTGGAGCTTATAGGAAGAGCACACTGCTATTACGACTTTGGCTTTCTTTACTCTTTTGAGAGAATATGATTCTGCTCAATTTTCTGATGCCTTACAAATTGACTCAAATGCTCCTTTTATAGGGGGCTCACTTCAAACTGGAATTCAAAACAAAAAAATGTACAGAACAACTCTATTATTTTCTGCTTTTGTGAGTGCTCCGGATGATTGAGGTCGGCCGATAAAAAGCAGATTCCTTTTGGTGAAAAGTTTTTCACCTCCGTCTTTTTGTTGAAAAGCAAAAGCTACTTTTGAAAAAGCAAAAGTTGCTTTCGGTGCTTTCTACACCTGTTGCTTCACATGTTTTCATCTGTTTCTGAATTGTGGCCAAGGACAAAAGAGTTCCTTTCCATCCTTGCTTTGGTTCCATTTTCCTCCACGTCTGTATCTGCATACATCTTGTAGTGGTTGTCATTTTCAAGATTCTCGATCCACTGTAAGCATGCTAAAGTGGAATCTATCTCTTTGTTTTGAGAGATAGGAAAATGTCACTGCTAACAACTTCAGGATGGTCATAAGCAGTAACAATAATTTTTTCTCTTGTTGACAGGAATGTGTTTTCTATATCTTCTTCAATGATCTTTTTGATATCTTCCAGAGACAAAGCCTTCATCCAAGGGATGCTGGAATTTGGTTAGCCATTGTATCCTACGCATGCAGGCTGAAGATATCTTCCTTGAATAATTCTCACATAATGATATGGAGAAATATACTCAACTTCACCATTTCTCTTCTAAACTCATTCTAGTAGAGTAGATCGATATGAACTTCAACCTAAGAATGCAATCATTTTTCCTGACATTCTTGACAGTGTTAACAATGATAGGTGGCAAACCCTTGAGATCTTCATTGATTTTTGTCCAGAGATTATGGACAAAACCATTTTCAACAAGCCAAAGCTTGTGTTGCGGATGTTCACTCTGAACATTGACTACATATCTTCCAACATAAGGTCGAGGGACGATGAAGAGGGTTGGAGGAAGACATGAATCAGAGTTGTGACTTCCAATAAGATTATGAAAGTCAAACCAATCTGCTTCGTTTAATGCTAAAACAACAACTCTAGCATTCTCAGGATCTTCAAGATACTGGATTTTTTTCATTCTGCACAGCACTCTGCTGTATGTTTTTGTAAACTTCTTCAAACTGTGGTCTGGCATTTTCATGGAGTTCTTCAGCTAGGGCAAACAAAGCTGGGAACATGAGTCCACTGTTTCTTTCCTGAAAAGCATATAAAAGGTTATCCAGAATAGCCTTCTGGTGGTACGCTAATCTCCTGCCAGTTCGAAACACAGGGTCTTTGAAGGTTTTCAATTCTTAATTAAAAACATTTATAACTCCAGATGGAGTTGTTTTTCTTTTTGGCAAAGTAACAGCCGTCAACGGTCTTGATGAGCCTTTACCGTCTGCCGTTTGAGACGGGCTAGCCAATCCTTTACCCTGGGATTGATCAGTTGTGGCTAGTCCTTTAGGACGTAGCAGAAATCTTTTGAGGATTTTTTCTTTTTGATTCCTCAGCATGTTCAGGTTCTTTTCCTGTTCTTCTGTTTCTGGGGTTGCGACCTTCATCGCTTTCCCTTCGGCTGAACATCGCCATTTCTCTTGTCAGGGTGTCTGGAAGATAGTTCTTGTTTCCTGCAATTAGTTCAACATTATAATCATATTGGTTAAGAAATAATTGCCAGTTTGCTAATCTTCCTCTATCAGCAGCTTTATCTAGTTTAAAATTTTTAAAATTCTTTACTCTAGCATAATCGGTGCGTACAGTAAAGGGTTTTCCTAGAAAAGCTGGAAAATTTAAAATTGTTTTCTTGACAGCCAAAATTTCTTTTTCTTCGGTAGGATAATTTTGTTCTGCAGGGCTGAACTTGCCACTACAAAACTTACAGATCTTTTCAATGTTGGTTCCAAGTGTTTTTGCTAGAACAACACCGGACCAATAATTATCACTAGCATCAATTTGGAGTATGATTTCATCATTCTCTTCTGGTTGTTGTAAAGGAGGGAGATTTTTGCAGAGATAATTTATCTACTTCACAATTTTTTCATCATCTTCTGTGAAGTTCCATTTTCTTTTGGAACTTGTTTTAGGGGATATCATTGCTGTCATTGCTGTTAGTCCTGAGATTTTGGGATTTAGTGACTCCTAAGAATCTCTCTAGACTCTTAGCATCAGGAATTTTATCTGGAAATTTCCACATTTTCTCAAGGATGTGTGGTTGGTGCTTTATCACTCCATTCTTGATGTTTATACCAAGAAAATCAACTTCATCTAGGATAAAAAAAAACTTTCTTTTCTCCTAGGATAATTCCATGCTGAACTATCAGCTTTACCTTCATGAAGGTGTTTCATGTGTTCTTCTCTGTTTTTGGAGAAGACAAGGATGTCATCAATGTAGACGACACAGAATTCAGCAACATGTTTGAAGATGTCATCCATCTTTCTCTGAAAAATTGAAGCGGGCTTGTTTTAGGCCAAAGGGCATTACTAACCCTTCGTAATGACCTTGTGGTGTTCCAAATGCAGTGAGAGGAACACTATCTAGATGCATCTTGACTTGCCAAAAACCCGACTTTGCATCGAATTTTGAAAAGACTTTAGCTCCTTTGAGCTGATTGATCAAGACTCTTGCTTGAGCTATTTGATAACCGTCTTTAACGGTCTTCTTATTGACATCTTTGTAGTCAATAACCATTCTAGCTTTTCCTCTAGCATTTTCTGCATGGTTTCTTAAGTAGAAAGCTGGAGCATGATGAGGGCTAGTGGATGGTCGAATTAATCTCTTGTTCAGGAGATCTTCTATATCTTTTCTGAATTCTTTTTTATCTTCCTCTTTATACTGAGGAATGGATTTCACATGACATATAACATTCATATCATGTAATCTTAATTCACAAACCACTGGGTCTTTTTCCCAAAATTTCTGAGGATCGACATCTATATTCTGTTCGAGCATTTTCTTGATTTTATCAAGAGTAGGAATTTTCTGAGATTCAAGCTTGTTTTGGAAATGCTTGAGATTATGCTCATGAATGAAACTACCTTCTTCATCTTCACTAGTTCCTTCTTCTTCTTCTTCTTCTTCAGAAGAATCTTCGATAAGCAATTCTTTTTTATGTTTGATTTGAAGCACAGGTTCAAATCTAGGCTTGTAGGGCTTATGATCACCACTATTTCGTTGCGATATTTGATATTGAGTAGTAAAGTTTGGTCCTACTACACTTTTTTGCTTGGGTTAGTCTATCGGCCCAAAACATTTTGTCTCCTTTTCTGAAGCCCATAGCTTCTTCATCTTGAACAAATCTCTGTTGGAGAAGGAAATCATTTCCCAACAAGAAATCTGATCCTTGGCCTTCTGATTGCCAAAGAGTGTTGATGACAAATGTTCCTCCATCGATGGTGATATGAACATCTCTAGCTACCTTTTTCATGGTTAGGTGGCTTCCATCAAACTGGACACCCGTAGCTATTCTTTTATTATCTTCTTTCCAGATAGAGTTCTTTCTGGAATTGCAAATCTCTTTGCAACTGTGAATCCTGATCAATTATCTACAAATGCATGTAGATGATATTTTCTGTGATCAGGGAATTTCAATCCAATCTCTATGTAGTTGCTATATCTACTAGTAGAGATGACTTTTGATTGTTGAAGCTCATTTTCTTGAGCTTGTTCTTGTGTAATGAATGGTTTACATTCTTCTGGAATGTTTCTGGTTCAACTAGTTCAACCAGTTCTATATTTTCATAGATCTTTTCTTCCTTTTCTTTTAAGGAAGATTCAACAATTTCTTGGAACAAAATTTCTATCTTTTTCTCCTTTTGTTCACTGAAATATTCTTCATATTCTTGTTCTACCAGTTGGCTGATAAGGCCATTTTAGGTTTTTCTTCTTGCTTCAGCTATGAAGCATTCTTTGTGATAAGTCTTTTTCAATTCTTCACAGAACATGGGAAGCCCATTCTTTTCATGACATAGGCAATAGTCACAAATGAATGTACTAGGGTTAACCTGATATGAAGACATTAGGGACTTTGAGAACATTCATCTGTCTGGATTCTAAATATTTTATTTCAGAATCTATTTTAGAATCAGACGAGGATTCTTCTTCAAACCAGGCAGAGTATACTGACCTGTCGTCATCTTCTTCATCCGAATAAGCTATTTCATAGCCCTTCATATTTGTTGTTTCTACTATAGGCTAATATTCCTCAAATAGAGCTTTTGTAGATCGTTTATTTTTCTCTGGACATTCTGACTTGACTCATAAACTCTCGCAAGCGTACGAATTGTTGTCAAGTAAGGGAACTATTATGCCCAAAGTTTATCGTACCACGGGGATTAGTGGCTAACCCACAATCCTTGGGTAATCGGAAATAAAGACACTTAGCAAACAAAGAAAAGAAAAAGAAAATAAATAAAAATGTTAATCTAAGGCACCAAGCCTTAGTAATGCTCGGCTTTAGTTTTCACCGAAGCCTAATCAAAACTAAGAGCCTAGTGGTGGATATAAACAAATGAGTCGAAAATTGTAGGAAGTTTTGAATTGTGAATTAATTAAACTAAACGCAACCGAAAAGTAAACTAAACAACTAATTAACGAACTAGAAAATTAAATTTGGGTTTTCAAATTAATGGGAACATGGGAGTGTCGGGTGATTCACACTAACTATCTTGCAAATATCAATGCCAATTTTACAAATACATGCATTTCCTATATGTGTCAAGTCCCGTATCTAGTACCGGTTAAGGCTACTAAACCAATTATCCTTTCGGTGTATCGATTATGCCGGTTAGGGCCACAATCAACTCTCTAATTTGGGCATTACGCCGGTTAAGGCCGCAATATCAAAAATTAGAGGCCTAGAGTGCAAGATAATAGAGACTCAAGCAAGCTTAGCTACAATTAAACTAGCTAATGGTTACCACACTTAAATCCTAGATGCAACAAAACCAATAAGTTGTCAATTTATCAATCCATTCATCACAATTGCCCACAACATAATTTCAAAGGGTGACAAAGCCTAGAAACATGCTTCTAAGGACCAATAAATTCGGATTTAAAGCATACACAATGGAAATTGCATTTATTAAAATTAAAGCATCAATATTTATACAAGATGAGTTAGGGCTTCACAACCCTAATTCCCAAAATTGAACTACTCACTATCCATTGTCAAATACATCATCAATAGCAAATAAAATTATGAAATAGATAATAAGGAAGAGAGAGGAGAGTTAGCTTGGTCACTTCTAGCTATGAACTAGTATGAACCAAGTAATTTCTTCACCCAACTACCCATAATAGAGGTGTGGTGCTCTTGATGATGATTCTTTGAAGCTTGAGTGAGAAATCCTCCAAATACCCACAAGAAAATAGAAAGAAATAAAGAGGAAAAATGGAGGAAGAAGATGGGAGAAGAGAGCAGCCCAAAGGGCTGCCCTGTTTTGGTGATGTGCGGCTACTGTTGGTGTTCTCTTCGAAGAGTCAGTTCTTCAATTAAATGGGGTGCTGGTCATGAAGGGAGAGATGGATGATAAATGGACGGCCATGATTGAAGAGGGAAAAAAATATCTGGTCCGTGTCCTTTGAGGCTGGGATAGAAAGGAGAGAAGAAAAGATCTTTTCTTTTTTTAGCTACGTGTCAGCTTGTAATTAGCTCAAGCTAATTGAACCACCATTGCTTAATTGCTGCACGTGATGGAAGCAGTGGTTAATTAAGCAAATGGTTTGATTAATATTAATTAATCAAACCAATGATTAATTAATCAAACTTCTTTTTCTTCAATTTTCTTCTATTCTTCCTCGAAATTAAAATACTTCCGCACACAACATCATGACTAGTGAAGTTCCGCTCTCTTGTTAGCGTCAACCACAATTGACCGGCATCGACTATTTCGTCATTTTGTCAGAAACTCCAATTGCTCCATTTTCGCACATTTTCTTTCGATTTCCGCAACTCCGCTTATTTCCTACAAAGTAAATAAAAATGGATTACTTACATAATAATTGACTTAAAGATTAGCTCAATTCTAGTATTTAGAGTGCAATTACGCGCATAGAAATGCGTGTAATCACACCCCCACACTTGAACTTTGCTTGTCCCCAAGCAAACTAAATGAAATCTAATCCAAAAATGTACTAACTCACAAACATAAAGATAATGTAGTATTTGCCTTTCCAACCATAAACCTCGGAGAACTAATTATGTACATGACCATGAAGTACACGTAAGCACAACATAAGATTTTTGAATTTGTAAGGCAATTGAGATGCACATGTAATAGATACTCAAGTATATGCATGCGTTGACCATGTGTCATATCAATCCACTATAATCAAATAGGCTTATAGACGACCCGACATAACCCACTAAACTCACATAGGTTCACTAAATATTACCGCTCAAGTGTTTAGGGGCTATATGTGTTTCACTCAAAAGCAATTTCACAACATGCGCCGCCATATGCTTGCTCTTCGATCTCATCTCCGCATGGTAACCCACAACATTCAAGATCAAAAGGTCTTTTATTTGGTTGTAATGGGGCTAAGGGCAAGTGTCTATAAGAAATGAAGGATAGGGAAATACAAAGTCCATGGAAGCCCGTAAAGCAACTCTCTCTTGTAGAGATATATGACTTTTGCTTTCGAATGCTAAGTCACTCACTCTAATCCCGATATACAACCCACACTACACTATACTATACTTTACTTTCTTTCTATTTTTGGATTTTCTTCTATTTGACTTTTTTTTTTCATTTTTTTTTCACCCTTTTTCTTTTTTTTTCTTTTCTTTTCAAACAACTTTTTTTTTTTTTTTTTTTTTTTTGAAACTTTCCTTTCTAAACAAAATCGCTCATCCCCACACTTATTCTTTTGTAACCTCACACTTTTGACTTTTCTCTTTCTTTTGAAGCATCAAACATAAAGTCATTCTCTCGAATCGCTTCACCAACTACCATAGAAGGGTAGGATAAAAGTGTATAGGCTAGGTAGGGATTTGTGGTGGTAATGAACAAAAAGGCTAAATATATAAATAGGCTCAAAGTGGCAATCTAGTGGTAAATATCTTTGGGCACATGCTTCTTTGGCCATGGTGGTATATAGTCCTAATGCCTCTATCCTTTCTATCATGTCGCAAGCTACAAGTAGCCTCGAGAGGTCTCAAGCAAGTTCTAGATACGCAATGTCATGAAATTGTACACACATGAAAGAATAAGTGAATGAACGATGCATACACTATAGATATAGGCACAAAAGCTCACAAGTAAGGGCATGCAAGTCAATCAAATCATCTATATGCTTCTCTAATTATGATGAACCAACCTAACCATAGGCTATGTGCACACATATAGTCAAGCATAGATCACATATATGCTCAATTACAAAACAAATTTAAAGTCCTAGGTCATGCTCAATCTATCCACAGTCATAACAAGTTAAGTCCATGTCTCGTCATTGGGGTTGGAAAATGCATTAACCACTAAATTCTAATTACAAAAAGCTAATCTAAATTTTTTTTTTTTTTTTTTTTATAGGCGCTCGAACCCTCACCCCCACACTTAAAACCAACATTGTCCTCAATGTTGTCAAGTGAGCTCGAAAGCTAAAATCCATGTCGGATTTAGGCATGAGAGTGAAGTCCGGGCGAAGGCACAAAAACTAACTATGAAAATGAAAATCTAAATGCGGAGAAAATATACGAAAAACCCCCTTTGTTGAACCTCCATTGCTCACGACCTTCGGAGAAGACCAATAAGAGACACCAACCTCAAGGCACAAGGCCTTGACTTCCTTAACGTATGCTCCATAACAGCTCAAGGTGCTTAAGAAAGATCGACTCTATTGAGAAATATATAGTGTCCAAAGAGCAATGCGTCACAAATAGGCCACCAAAGAATAAGGACAAGGTCCTCCATTAAGATCATGGCCTTGACCACATCCAAAAACTTCACGACTGCCCATACATTAACCTCCATTGAAGGATTGAAGTGCAAGAAGTCCAACCAACCCGAGTGAACAAAACTAGTGAGTGCAGAAGACTTCCAGCAATGACCTTTCTGTCTTCAAATGCCCATATCTCAAACTCAGAAATAGATAAATAAGTGAGACCTCATGGAATAGAAAGTAGACTCAGAGAGCTTTCTATCCATATAAGGTAAGCCACCTATCTCCAATTGAAATGAAAATTAAAGCTGGTCAAACTTGCCAATCTGTCAAGAAGTTTTCTGCTGACCCTCAGTCACCAAAACTGCAATATCTGAAGATCCAGAGGTGCAAAGAGGGTGAGACCAACGAGATATGAAACTAGACTCATAAGGCTACCTTAAGGTAAAATTTCACTGAAATATAATTTCTGAGTCAAAAATCGTTGGCCTCCAAACTCACTAATCTGTTCTGCAGTTTCTGCTGTGCCCTGTTTCTGGCCCCTGTTGCTTGGAACACCATATCCGAAGCTAGAGAGGCTCAAATAAAAAACTGTTGTACCACCATATAGAGGACATGTGAAGACACATCTCTGGAAAATTTGAGCTCCAAATAACTTAATATGTAGAGGGTGTAGCTTCCCAAAATCACTCTACAGTAGCTGTCTCTGTTCTGACCTCCATGCATTGACCATTGAATAACTGGAGTTACAAGGACTCAAACGGTCTGAAATTTTGGCACAAGACAGTAGACACATAGTGGAATGTCTACAGAAAAATTCAACTCAAAATAACATGTAAATCTGAAAATTTATTCACCCAAAATGAACTGCAATTTCTGGACAGAAACTGCTCTCTATCACATTCACTCTTTTTTCACACTTCCAACTCCGAACACCTCCCATCCTCCCAAAAACAACCAAAAAGCTTTATTCACCACAAAAAGAAACTACTAAAGGAAGAAATTTCTACCGATGATGTGCTAGGGTTGCCTCCCTAGCGAGCGCTTTGTTTAAGGACTTCATTGCCGGTCCATAGATTGTGATCTTTGTTAAGGTGGATACTTCTCAAGTACGACCACCCTATTGTTTGGGGCTAAGGGACTCATTGACGTATCATAGAGGCAAGAACAAGAGATACATACGAATACTCCAATTGGTTCCCGAAAATAAAGCTTCTTAATCTTCCCCTTCTTCTCAATTTTTCTTCTAGGAGCTATCCTTGCCTTCTCCTTCAAAAGTGGTGTAGAAATAATGCTCATAGGAAAAATAGGTGGTAGAAGCTCTTGAGAGTGATGGGAAAGGGTGAGTGCAAGTGCTCCATTTCCTTTCCAATCCATCACCTCATTGTAGAAACATTGGCCACTTAATGGTGGATTGAGTGGTAAAAGTACCTTAATCTCAACCTTCTCATAAAGAACATAAGTGCTCAATGTTCTACAATCCACCTTGGGAAGCTCATGATGGATCTCCTTGGATGTGGGAGGAGAGAAAGTCTTTGGCTCTTCAATTTCTTCATCATCACAAGGTAGTGAAAGACTCTCTTCCTCGATGGGAATATCGACCTCAATAAATAAGGGATTATGGTGTATGACTTCAAGCTCCGCATCCTCCTCAATGAACAAAGGATTATGGTGTATGACTTTGAACTCCGCATCCTCCTCAATAGACAAGACATCCTCCTCTTCGGAATCATCTTCAAATATCTCTCCTCCATTTGGAAGCTTAGATTTCCAATATTGCACCCATTCCTCCGAAGTGTAGTCTCTCACCTCACTTGCATTGAAACTTTCATAACCAAGCTCAATTTCTTGTACATCAACATCACTATCATCATTTTCAACTTGCATAAAGGACTCTTGCTCAAGATGCTTGATATGTACCTCTTCTCTTGAAATAGACTCCACTTGGTCAAAGAAAGACTCATGCCCATAAATGGTGAAGGGTGGCTCTTGTGCGAGACTAGCCTCAAGTTGCTCATTAGTATGTATAAGTATTTCTTGAGAAGCTTGCAATCGAGCTTGGGACGCTTGCAATTGAGCTAGTAATTCTTCAAGAGAAGGCTTCCTAGACTCAAACGCTTGCTCATGAGGATATGCTTCCGACACCATGGTCTCTTGTGAAATCCTAACTTGAGAGGCTTGTAAAAGATCTTGGGAGGCTTGCAATTGAGCTAGTAGTCCTTCAACGAATTCCTTCCTAGGCTCATAAGCTTCATCTTGTGGATATGCATTGGGTACAAATGTCTCTTGATACATGTACTCACACTCTTGCATAAAATTTGGGCATTCAAATCTCAAAGAGCACTCAAAACGTGAATGCCATGGAGAATTACACAAAGCACAAGTTTCATTGCAAGAGGACATAGAACCGACCGCATGAGAATTCCACACTTGATGACCTCCACCATAGAAAATTTCTTGCTCATATCCCCTCGGATCATCCCATCCATAGTTCCATCGATCCATAGCTCAATATGATAAGAAAATAACCACCTATGAGTTCCCAAAAATAAAATTAGTAACCAAAATTTAAAAAGAAAATAGAAAAATGAGCACACAAAACATAAATAACTAAATTAAAATAACAACAATTTTTTTTTTTTAATAAGAAATAAACAAAAATATGCCAAAGTGACCTAGAACCGATTTACCAAGGGATTAAGGCTATTAAACCCTAATCCCCGGCAACGGCGCCATTGACTTGACTCATAAACTCTCGCAAGCGTACGAATTGTTGTCAAGTAAGGGAAATATTATGCCCAAAGTTTATCGTACCACGGGGATTAGTGGCTAACCCACAATCCTTGGGTAATCGGAAATAAAGACACTTGGCAAACAAAGAAAAGAAAAAGAAAATAAATAAAAATGTTAATCTAAGGCACCAAGCCTTAGCAATGCTCGGCTTTAGTTTTCACCGAAGCCTAATCAAAACTAAGAGCCTAGTGGTGGATATAAACAAATGAGTCGAAAATTGTAGGAAGTTTTGAATTGTGAATTAATTAAACTAAACGCAACCGAAAAGTAAACTAAACAACTAATTAACGAACTAGAAAATTAAATTTGGGTTTTCAAATTAATGGGAACATGGGAGTGTCGGGTGATTCACACTAACTATCTTGCAAATATCAATGCCAATTTTACAAATGCATGCATTTCCTATTTGTGTCAAGTCCCGTATCTAGTACCGGTTAAGGCTACTAAACCAATTATCCTTTCGGTGTATCGATTATGCCGGTTAGGGCCACAATCAACTCTCTAATTTGGGCATTACGCCGGTTAAGGCCGCAATATCAAAAATTAGAGGCCTAGAGTGCAAGATAATAGAGACCCAAGTAAGCTTAGCTACAATTAAGCTAGCTAATGGTTACCACACTTAAATCCTAGATGCAACAAGACCAATAAGTTGTCAATTTATCAATCCATTCATCACAATTGCCCACAACATAATTTCAAAGGGTGACAAAGCCTAGAAACATGCTTCTAAGGACCAATAAATTCGGATTTAAAGCATACACAATGGAAATTGCATTTATTAAAATTAAAGCATCAATATTTATACAAGATGAGTTAGGGCTTCACAACCCTAACTCCCAAAATTGAACTACTCACTATCCATTGTCAAATACATCATCAATAGCAAATAAAATTATGGAATAGATAATAAGGAAGAGAGGGGAGAGTTAGATTGGTCACTTCTAGCTATGAACTAGTATGAACCAAGTAATTTCTTCACCCAACTACCCATAATAGAGGTGTGGTGCTCTTGATGATGATTCTTTGAAGCTTGAGTGAGAAATCCTCCAAATACCCACAAGAAAATAGAAAGAAATAAAGAGGAAAAATGGAGGAAGAAGATGGGAGAAGAGAGCAGCCCAAAGGGCTGCCCTGTTTTGGTGATGTGCGGCTACTGTTGGTGTTCTCTTCGAAGAGTCAGTTCTTCAATTAAATGGGGTGCTGGTCATGAAGGGAGAGATGGATGATAAATGGACGGCCATGATTGAAGAGGGAAAAAAATATCTGGTCCGTGTCCTTTGAGGTTGGGATAGAAAGGAGAGAAGAAAAGATCTTTTCTTTTTTTAGCTACGTGTCAGCTTGTAATTAGCTCAAGCTAATTGAACCACCATTGCTTAATTGCTGCACGTGATGGAAGCAGTGGTTAATTAAGCAAATGGTTTGATTAATATTAATTAATCAAACCAATGATTAATTAATCAAACTTCTTTTTCTTCAATTTTCTTCTATTCTTCCTCGAAATTAAAATACTTCCGCACACAACATCATGACTAGTGAAGTTCCGCTCTCTTGTTAGCGTCAACCACAATTGACCGGCATCGACTATTTCGTCATTTTGTCAGAAACTCCAATTGCTCCATTTTCGCACATTTTCTTTCGATTTCCGCAACTCCGCTTATTTCCTACAAAGTAAATAAAAATGGATTACTTACATAATAATTGACTTAAAGATTAGCTCAATTCTAGTATTTAGAGTGCAATTACGCGCATAGAAATGCGTGTAATCACATTCATTCGCATAGTGTCCTTCAGCTTTACATAACCAGCATCTGCAAGCTTTCTTGCCTGGTTGTTTATTCTGATGGTTATTTTGGTGATTCTTCTTTTTCTTGAAGAATTTCTTTTTTGGATCTCCATCTTGTTTCTTGAAGTTGGAGCTTTTCTTAAACTTCCAATCTTTTTTGTTTTCATTCTTTCTGAACCGTTTTGAGTAATATTTTTCTTTTCTTTTCTTCTGAAACTTGGATTCATGACAATCCCAGTTGGTTGGCATATCCAGTATTCCGTAACAGAATTTTTCTACTCCTTTGAGCTGCTTCTTGGCCATTTTGGCTCTAAGATTTGCTTTGCATTGTTCCTTGAGCTGCTTCCGACCATACGGAGGTCTATAGCCAGGAGTGGGGGACTCCTTGGAGGGCCTAGCAGGAGGCCCACCCGAAAGGGCATAAGCATTTGCTCCGACCAATTCTAGATGGACGACGCACTTGCACTAATTATGCTCGAAATACGGCACAAAGCCACGCTTTGGTATCAACCCCGCTGAAAACCCTCCTTGACTGGGGATTTCGGGGACTTGTACATACAGCCCAGCATAATTAGCAACGGTTACGCTCATGCCTCAGGGCATCACCTTCAAGCTACCCGTTGATGCCTCACGGCATCCCCGAGCTTTCACGCTCTTGCCTCAGCGGCACCGCCGAGCTTTCACGCTCTTGCGTCAGTGGCATCGCCGAGCTTTCACACTCTTGCCTCAGTGACACCACCGAGCTTTCACGCTCTTGCCTCCGCGGCATCTCTGACCTTTCACGCTCTTGCCTCAGCGCACCAAGCGTCCCGCTCACGAGCTCTAACGTTCACGCCTTCGCGCCACCCCTGAGCTTCTCGGTCTCGCCTTCACGGCACCCCCGAGCTTCGCGCTCTTGCCTTCACGGCACCCCCGAGCTTCCCGCTCACGCCTTCGCGACACCCTTGAGCTTCACGCTCATGCCTTCATGGCATCCCCGAGCTTCTGCTCACGCCTTCCAAGCACCCTCGAGCTTCGCGCTCTCACCTTCGCGGTACCCCCGAGCTTTCCGCTCACGAGCTCTAACGCTCACGCCTTCGCGGCACCCTCGAGCTTCGCGCTCACGCCTTCGCGGTACCCTAGAGCTTCACGCTCATGCCTTCACGGCATCCCCGACCTTCAGTTCACGCCTTCACGACATCCCCGAGATTCTGCTCACGCTTCCCGGTAACCCCGAGCTTCCGCTCACGCCTTCCCGGCACCCCCGAGCTTCCCGCTCACACCTTCACGGCAACCCCGAGCTTCTGGTCATGCCTTCCCGGCACCCCCGAGCTTCCGCTCACGCCTTCCCGGCACCCCCGAGCTTCCGCTCACGCCTTCCCGGCAACCCCGAGCTTCCGCTCACGCCTTCCCGGCACCCCCGAGCTTCCCGCTCACGCCTTCACGGCACCCCCGAGCTTCTCGCTCACGCCTTCCCGGCATTCTCGAGCTTTACACTCATATCCCCTCGAAATAGTACACGTTAATGGAACATTGAATCCTTCTACCATTTGTCGTTTGCAACAAATCGAATTCTTTTCCCGTTCCATTAACACGAGCAACAACCAAACTAACATAACATTCGCGTAGCCATCGTTCATGAGTTACAAACTCTTGCCTTCATGGCACTCATGCAACTTACACCTCACGAGTGTAACCTCGTCAAACTCGACCTCGCTCGTTTTCTCGTGCGCATCACGCATTTATCATATGCAATCTGTATACTCATTCTTAGTATGCTCAAACAACCATATGCGTTCTCGAGCCTATACATCATAAACGATCATACTTGACGACATTCACATGTATACATCAACATGAATCATGCACCTCGTACATTCGTATATGCCAATGCATATCGAAGCAACTCACATACGTTGCCTAGTACAATAGGCATTCTACATGTGCGTGTTTTGTCTTTATTGTGCAGGTTAACGAGTCCCTTCTTGCTTACGGAGTTCGGGGACTTGTAGGGGGTAGGCACCTCTCGGACATTACTTATGCTTGATGACATCATGTTTATAACTCCCCAACCAAGAAGATCCTCTTACTTGGGGACTTGTAGATACCTCTCACTAGCATGACTAATTTGCTACATCACCAAGCATAAGTAACACCCTCTTTGTAGGCCCACAAGGCATGGTGGAACCCAACCGCGACATGCATCCCATAGCCCGATGTAATAAGTAAATAGTGGACAAAGGAGTTATTACCCGTAAAAGGTGGTTGAGCTAATGCCTTTATACTCGAGCATGGGAAAGGAGTCTCCCCTATCTTCGATGTGGGACGCAGGTTTCCCTTCTGATGCCATATCAGCCCTCCTATTGTGTAAATCGTTGGGCTGTGCTGGCCTGTCCCGGGCCCTGGGTGCCCGGGGTGGTATCCCATATGAGCCCCGCCATGGTGGGTCGTGAACCCGGCCCATGGCATAGTACCTGGGAGTACCGATGGGGCCCAGCCGATAGTGCCAAACTTAGTTGAGACTCTCCTAGTATGTACACTAACATTAACACATTCTCTCTCTCTCTCTCTCCCCGACTACCTTTTCCTCTCACATCTCTCTCTGATCCTTTCTACCTTACTCGTTTGTTTTCTGGATTGGGTTCACGACTGGGCTTCTCTCCCAGCGTCGATCTGATCTCGATCTTCTCTTCAATCTCTCCCATCAATCCAAAGTTCATGGCAACAAACGAGAATATCGCAACAATGATGGTGACGGCGCTGGCCATCTAAGGTGAGCAGCCAAGTTTTCCGTAAGCTGTTGGAGGAGGAGGATGGGATTGATGTTTTCTTGGCCGCTAAATCACTAATTCGAACACTAGGTCTCTCTGTTGTAGGGTGGCGATCCGTAAGCTGCCTAACGGAAAAGGGCATGTGGTTCTACAAATGGGCAACGATAGTGCTGGGTGACTAAAGGCCTAGCGGACATTCACGTAGTTCCTCTGAACTGCTTGCTGGCGTGAGTCGAGATGCAGGGAGTGCAACCAGTATTCATGTCTGCTGGCTCGGTTTAAAGGATTGGGTTTGTGTTGGAGTCAGTCTTGCATGTTGACTAGCGGTGCTTGGATAGTGAGGAAGTGATAGGTGTTTTCGTGGTCACGGATCTGGACCAGCCATTTTGCCACTGTGAGAGGTATCAGTTTATAGGCTCATCGTACGTGGATTGTGTTCGAAGTCTGGGAGGCTGGGGCATGGTGTATTTATGATGTTGCCCCACTTGGTGGATGGCGGGCTTTGGCATCAGTGGCACCAGCTCTGGCCCTATAAGTACTATTTCTCCTACTGTGGTTGGGACTGGTCCAATGCATCGCCACCTCTACTGCCATTGGGTAGCCCGGCAGGCACTTTTTCAAAAGTTTCAGACAGCAAAGCCCAAGGCTTCCATGGCTTCACCTCAGAAAAAAAAAAAAAAAAAAGGAAGCTAGATGGTCTTATTGCACCACCTAGTTGTACGGAGGTGACTCGATTGCCTCGGTTGGAGGGCATTTTGACTGGTGACGTTACTCCAACGATTGTGATATCTTATTTGCCTAAATCCTCATCTAGGAAAAAACAGATGAACAAGCCAGTTGGTGGTAATCTCAAGTCTAAGGGAGTGTCAAGCTCTAAGTTGATAGCTTAGATTTCTTCTACAGGGAAAAAATCATCCTGCCAGCAAGGAATCATTTTGTGTTGGGAGGCACTCATCCCTTAATGGCCAAAAAATCAACATTTAGGATGGTAAGTAAAGCTCTGCAACAAGTTTTGTTGGATAGGCTGAATGAGAAAACTTATTTGGCATAATTGTCAAAATACACTCAAAACTTGGCAATAATTATCAATTTACACCTCCAACTTATAATTACTAAAAAGGGAAAATTTCGCAAACAGTACATCAAGTAAAGGCCACTAATAATTCTTATACATAAAGTTCCAAACCAATCATTTCGGTACACGAAATCTGAAACTCGACCCACTATCAGTACACGACGTCAATGACGCCGTTAATTTGACACCAAAATGTCTATTATGCCCTCAGTTTTTTTTTTCTCTTCTTTTTTTTTTCCTTCGTTTTTATCTCTTTCTTCTTCGTTCTTCCAGCTCCACGAAACCCACCTCTGTTCTTCATGTGAGAAGAAGCCCGAGCTCACCCACTTCGAAACCCACCTCTGTTCTTTAGTTTTCCTTTCTTTCTTTCTGATTTTTCTTCATCTATTCGATTCCTCCTTCCTCAGATCCCTCTCTCTCTCTCTCTTTCTTGCTGTGGATCCGGAAGAAGGAAGAAGAAAGAGATAAAAACGAAGGAAAAAAAAAGAACAGAAAAAAAAAATTATTAAAAAAAAAAATTGAGGGCATAATAGACATTTTGGTGTCAAATTAACGGCGTCATTGACGTCGTGTACTGATAGTGGGTCGAGTTTTAGATTTCGTGTACCGAAATGATTGGTTTGGAACTGTACCTACATGTACGTTGCAAAGCATAATTAGCTATAATCAGACACACTCATCGTACCGCCAGAGGTACCAATTATCGTCAAAGGAGTAACCCACAGATAGGCAGCCAGGCGGGCCACGGCCTGAGCACAAGCGTTCCCCAGGATCACCGTTGACGCGCCGCCACGCACTCTGCCAAGACGGCATCAGAAGCTACTGAAACTGGCTGAAGCACTTCAGTCCCACATCGAAAACAAGGAGAAGATCAGACCTCTCCTCACCTATAAAAGGTCCTCTCTTCTCCCTTCATTAAATTACGCATTAACTCTCATTTATTACTATGCTGCCTATATATCAACTGACTTAGGCATCGGAGAAGTGAAGACCGCCCAACGCGGTCTCCCTCTGACGTCCTGTCTTTCACTTGGCAGCTAGCAGGAATTACCAAGTATACAGAGTAGCGGTCCGCCCGCCGGACCCGCGTTAAACGGAGGTTTGGCTACCGCCAGACTTTGAGCATTAACATTGGCGCCGTCTGTGGGAACCCTTGAACAAGAGGTCATCCCATCACAACTACCATGACTAGCGGTAGCGGGGGAAACGCTGATGAGCAGGCAGACCAATCCGCCATCCCCCAACCATCCAATCCAGCGGTAGGTGTTAACCGCGCACTATTCAACACCCCAACCAACCCCGGCGGTGAGACGGATCCAGGCAGCAGCCGCCCACCAGGCCAGGACCTCGCCGCCATGTACGAGTTGGCACTGGCAGACCTTCACAAGGCAAACAAAGAACGTGAAGAGGAGCGCAGAGAGAAGACCGAGGCCCAAAAGCAGGTGGCTGCGCTGATGTCACGTTTTGATGACCTGAAGAGGACGTTAGAAAGAACCGCCAACCCGGTACAGAGCGAGCATTCGCATAGTACAAGGCGTAGTCATCCCAACGCTGGTACATTGGGACCGGAACCGGTTGTACAGATGCAGGTCCCGCTGGACCCCCCTGAACTACTAGGGATGGGACCACCGCCCATTCCCCAACTCATGTTGGAGCAGGAAGCAGAGTCGGTACCACGCACCAACCGCTCGGAAATTAGGGCAAGAACTGAGGGTGGTCCGCCTGCGCCAAGGCATAGGCAGACCCAGCGGAGTACATATGCCGGACCCGCTGGCGACGCAACAGCCCAAATTCTGGAGAGGATGTAGCAGTTGGAACAAAGGCTGGTCCGGGCGGAGTCGGGCGCCGCGCCGTCAACTCAAAGTCCACTTTTCACGTCCAGACCGGGACCTTTCACCGCTGAAATCCTACAAGCTATCAGGCCTGCGTACGCAAAAACTCCAAAGATGTCGCACTACAGCGGTGCAACCGACCCCTTCGTCCACATGGACACCTTCAAGAAGGTCACCAACAATAAGGGATTTGACGACCCCACTCTGTGCCACTTGTTCAGCGAAACATTGGACGGAGAGGCAATGAATTGGTTCTTCGAATGTCCGCCAGGGTCCATTGACTCATTCAACGCACTGTCACATACCTTCCTCTCCCGGTTCATCTTACTGTCCGCCGGACATCATAACACGAGTCAGCTGTTCAGCGTCAAACAGGGAGAGAATGAGTCACTCAAGGCATTCGTCACAAGGTGGCGAGCGGCGGCATCTCAGTGCCGCGATCTGGACAAATCGATGGCATCGGCGGCCTTCAAGCAAGGACTCCTCAAGGGACCATTCCTCTATCACCTCAACTACAATCACCCAAATGCGGCATATGACCATATCATGAGTGAGGCGGTCATTCACGCCCAGGCGGAATTCATTACATATGGAGAAGTCCCACCGCCACCGGCAACGCCAGCAAAGGCAACACAGCCCACCTCCAGTCAGCATGAGACCGTTAACAAAGCACCCGCCGCATCACCAACTGATAAGAAGAGGGAATGGCCACAGGGCCACTACCAGAACAAGCGGCAGAAGGATCAATACCACAAGGGCAACCGCCCAACCCAGGAAGATAACCGCAACAAGCAAACGGAGTCTTCTCAGCGGTATGCAGTGTTCACGGTCCTCACAACCTCGTACGAGGAAATATACAATCAGTGCAAGGATCAAATCCCGCCACCTCCTCCAGCAAAATACCCAAAGACGGGCAAACCCAAAAACACCGGCAGATGGTGCAAATACCACGAGGACAGCGGCCACAATACCAACAGCTGCAACGCACTCAAGACGGCAATTGAGACCTTGTACCGTGAAGGCAAGATGGAACAGTTCAAGGTGCGCCAACCGCCACCAGTGATCGCCAACGTAGAGACATTGGGCCGCATCAACACAATCGACGGCGGTGCTCCAATCACGGGCTTGTCTCACAGAGCCAGAAAGCGTTACGCACGCGTTAATCACCCAAAGGAAGTCTGCAATATCCGTTACGAGAGATCCGCCAAGGTCCCAAAGGTTGGTTGGGAACCTATCACATTCTCTGAGGAGGAAGAGCGCGGGGTGCACCTACCCCATGATGACCCCTTCCTGGTCGACGCCATTCTTGGTAGGTTCTCAGTGGGGAGAATATTGGTAGATAGCGGGTCCGCTGTCAACGTCATCTTCAGCGGTTGCTACAGCCATCTCAAGCGGAATAACAAGTTGCTCCAGGATCATGAGCCACTGCTCAGCTTCTCTGGTGACGTCACACAGCCGCTCGGTTCTGACTACATGCGGTTGACTATGGGCACTAGTCCGTGTATGGCGGAGGTACATACAGAATTTATAATCGTCGATTGTCTCAGCTCATATAATGCCATCCTCGGACGACCGGCGCTCAACAAGCTTAAGTGCATTATCGCCGGGTACATGCTTCTCCTGAAGTTCCCCACGCCTAACGGCACAGGCAGTGTGAGGGGAAGCCAGCAGTTGGCACGCGAGTGTTATTCAACGACTATGGCACGGTCAACACGCCGCCATGATGTCCTAACGGTGGGAAACCAGGCGCCGCCACCAAATATCTTCGAGGACCCTAGGGATGAGGAGGAGAAGTATGTGAGGAAGGAGCCGGTCAACCCAGACACATCCTTGAAAGTTGTATGCATCTCGGACGAGCACCCTGAGCGGACAGTCCGCATAGGCGCCCAACTAGATCCAGAAGTAGAGGCAGAACTCATTCAATTCCTACGTCATAACGCCTCCGTCTTTGCATGGTCCTACGCGGACATGCCGGGTATCTCCCCTGAGATTATCACTCATAAACTGACCATCAAACCCTCTTTTTATCCCATCAAGCAGAAGCGGAGGGCCTTCGATGAAGAAAAATACCGGGCAATCGGAGAAGAGGTCGCCAAACTCCAGGACATTGGATTCATCCGCCAAGTCGTCTATCCCCAGTGGATCTCAAATTTGGTGATGGTCAAAAAGCCCAGCGGCAAGTGGCGGATGTGTGTTGACTTCAAAAACCTCAACAAGGCGTGCCCAAAGGATAGTTTCCCGCTACCCCGTATCGATCAGCTGGTCGATTCCACCGCCGGACATGAGCTCCTCAGCATGATGGACGCTTTCTCCGGATACAATCAGATCAAAATGCACCCCAGCGACCAGGAATGCACAACCTTCACCACCGACAAAGGCCTCTACTGCTACAATGTCATGCCTTTCGGTCTGAAGAACGCCGGTGCCACTTACCAGCGGTTGATGAACGCCATGTTCGCGGAGCATCTGGGAAAAATCATCGAGCTCTACGTGGACGACATGCTAGTTAAGAGCATAAAGGCCGGCGGACATGTGGCAAACCTCAGGATCATAGTAACCATTCTCCTGGCCTACGGCATGCGCCTCAACCCGGAAAAATGTTTCTTTGCAGTCACCGCTAGCAAATTCCTGGGATACATTGTCAGCGAGCGGGGCATCGAGGCTAACCCAGACAAGGTCCAGGCCATCCTTGACCTGGCGGACCCAGAGTACAAGAAGCACGTCCAGTGCCTCCAGGGCAAGTTAACCGCCCTTTCTCGATTCATCTCTCGACTCACTGACAAGTGTGCCCCATTCTTCAAACTCCTCAAAACAACGCACAAGAAGGTCATCGACTGGAATCCGGAATGTCAGGCGGCGTTCCAGGGCCTGAAGGAATATCTGGCGGCAGTCCCTCTCCTCTCCGTCCCTGTCCAAGGAGAAACCCTATTCATATACCTAGCGGTATCTGCATCAGCGGTAAGTTGCGCAATTGTTAGAAAGGAGGGCCAGGATGAGCTCCCGGTGTTCTACGCCGGCAGAGGCATGAACGGAGCAGAAACAAGGTATCCCCCCTTGGAGCAACTGGCCCTTGCACTTATCGTTGCCGCCAGGCGCCTCTGCCAGTACTTCCAGGCCCACACAATCCATGTGTTAACAAATCAACCGCTGAGACAAGTAATGCAGAACCCTGAACACTCGGGGCGCCTCAGCAAGTGGGCCATCGAGCTCAGCGAGTTCGACATAGAATACAAACCAAGAACCGCCATAAAGGGCCAGGCAGTGGCGGACTTCATCGCTGAACTCACCGAACGTCAGCCTGAACCCGGTGTAGAGATGGTACCTGGAGCGGAAGTGGTAACCGTCGGGGAGGCGAGTCCCCTCCAGTCAGATTGGAACCTACATGTGGACGGATCCGCCAGCACCAAGGCCAGCGGCGCCGGAGTCATCCTAACAGGACCCGGGGGACTGAACGCGGAGTACGCGTTGAAATTCAACTTCAAAGCTTCAAACAATGTGGCGGAGTACGAGGCACTGATCGCCGGTCTACTTCTCACCATTGACTCGGGGGCAGACAGCGTCAACATATTCAGCGACTCTCAATTAGTCGTTAACCAGGTCAACGACAGCTTCCAGGCAAAGGACCAGCAGCTGGCGGCATACTTGGGATATGTCAAAACGTTGCTCAAAAAGTTCAACTTTCACACCATCACACAAATCCCCAGGGAAAAGAACGCCAAGGCTGATTCCCTGGCAAGACTGGCAACCGCCCAACCACATCAAAGTCCAGCGGACACAAAGGTGGAATGCCTGGACAAACCAAGCATCACGAAAACCCTAGCGGAGATCTTCAACATTGAAATCAACCCCAGCTGGATGGACGAAATCACTGCATACAAGCGCAACGGCACACTACCAGAGGATAAAGTCAAGGCACGCCAAATTCAGCGGAGAGCAACCCGCTACAATATCCAGAATGGCAAGCTTTACCGGCAGGGGTTCACTCACCCTAACCTCCGCTGTTTAACCCCGGAGGAGGGAAAGCTCGTGCTGGCAGGAATCCACGGCGGGGAGTGCGGAAACCACTCGGGCGCCAGATCCCTGGCCAATCGTACAATGCGACAGGGCTACTTTTGGCCTACGCTTGGTGAGGACGCCCGGCAGGTGTCAAGATCTTGCCACAAATGCCAGCAGTTCGCCGATCTCCCACATGCGCCGGCTGAACCACTTTCAGTCATCATCGGTCCATGGGTCCACTCTACATGGGGCCTCGACTTAATGGGAAAATTCCCAACCGCCAAGGGACAGTTCAAGTACATCATTGTCGCTATCGACTACAACAGCAAGTGGATAGAGGCCGAGCCACTGACGGCCATCACTACCGCCAAAGTCATTCACTTCCTCTGGAAAAACATTTACTGCCGCTATGGCGTCCCACACACAATCATTACAGACAACGGCACACAGTTCAACAATGAGGAGCTCATTTCATTCACCGCCAATCTGGGCACCAAGATGAGCTTTGCCTCTGTCGCCCACCCCCAAACCAACGGCCAGGTCGAGGCGGCAAATAAGATAATCAAGAAGCTGCTAAAAAAGAAGCTCGACACTGCCAAGGGCTTGTGGGCGGAAAAGCTTCCAGAAGTACTCTGGGCCATCAGGACGACTCCATCCTCCGCCACTGGTGAAACCCCCTTTTGTATGACGTTCGGAACTGAGGCAGTTCTGCCCGTCGAGGTAGCTCAACCCACCGCCCGGGTCGAGTGCTACCACCCAGAGACCAACGGCGATGGCATCAACCTAGACTTGGACCTCCTAGAGGAAAAACGACACAAGGCCCATTTGCAAAACCTGCAAAACAAACAACGAGTTTCGCGTTTCTACAACGCCAGAGTCAAGGCCCGGAACCTCCAACTGGGGGACTGGGTAATGAAGGAAGTCATTCCCGCACCAACAAAACTCCGCCCAACTTGGGAAGGTCCGTATAAAATAGTAGAAGTCGTTAGCCCAGGCACCTTCTACTTAATGGACAAGGATGGCGTCACTACGACCCACCCTTGGAATACCGAACACCTTCGGTATTACTACAAATAGTCATGTCGCTACCCAGGAGCATCTTGACTTAACTAAATTTTTGTTCAATATTTAGCTAAGGGAAGCTACCCAACGGGTACATCCCCACTTTTGTTAACACTGACCAGTCAGTTATCAATGAAATGAGGAATTATTCAAACCATTGTTACCAAGTCTAGCACTGAGGGCAGCTGGCAACGCCAGCAATCGTCAGCGGACCTCGTCCGCTACGTTGTGCACTTGGACCAATCTTAATTCCTTTAATTTTTCATTGATTGCAAAAGAAAATCCTAAGTCAAACTCTAGCGGTATAGACATATCATCACACAACGTCAAAAATTCCATATTTCATATATTCAGGGCTGGGACTCCCCACCCAAAAATTGTTCCTTACATTCAAAAAAAAAAAAACAACACAAGTACATATATTTTCAGCCTCAGCGGCTACACAGTCAAAACAGGGCACGTCCGGCATGTCAGGGGTTGGCCTCGGCGTCGCCTACTTCGGCCTGCGACGGCTGTTCACGGCTTGCTTGGTCGGTCCCTCGAGCGGTGGGACTTGGCGTCTCAATGGTCCCATCCGCCGGAGTCTGATACCCACTGCTTGAGCTGCCACCTCCTGCGGGGGGACTGGGCACTGGCGGGGGTCTCTTCGTCGGCGCTGCATTTTTTGCCTGCGGCGCCTTGGGCAGGGACGCCTTGGCCCAATCAATTGCACCCTTCGCTCGCAACAGCTCGACATTCGCCAGGGCGCCGGCCTTCGCCGCTTCATTCAGCGCGTTTTTATATTCCGCCGACTGCTTGAAATTCTCCACGGCGGCAGCGGCGGCTCGGCTTCCGTCATCCCTCAGCCGGGTCAACTCTCCCTCCAATCTCTTCACTTCCCCTTGCCTGGCGGCAGACTCCCGCTGCAGGATGTCAATTTTCTTCTCCTTGGCGGTCACACGCTCTTGCAGCAAGGCCTTGTCTTGCTCCAGCTGGGAGACCTGATCATTTCGTTCTATGTCCCGCTGGATGGCGACGTCTAGCTTGCCTCGAGCGTCCGCCGCGTCACAGTCTGCCTTCATCAGGCGTCGCTCCACATCCACCAGCCTGTCCTTGGCCTCCGCCAGCTCCCTCTCCAGCCTCTTCACCTCCTCCCGGAGCTGTCCCTCAATTCGAGGTTGCTTGGAGGCCGCCGAGAACATTTCGTGCAGCCCAACCGCCAGATGCCCGAAGGTTGAGCTGAAGGGCGACTGCTCGATCGCCGTTGGCCGCGTCATCCCTGCCAGACCGCCGAACGACAACCGTTCGCACAAGTGGTAGAGAAACTCCCGCTCGCTGTCGGTCATGAACTCGGTAAAGGCAGCGAACGAGTCCAGATCGCTCACGGGTCTCTCTCTCTCGGCCGTCACAGGAGCCTTCGACGGGTCTTGTCGGCTCCTCTTCTGCCTGTGAACCTCGAGGGTCTCGTCCTCATCCTCCTCCCCGTCCGAATCACACTGGCGCCGCCTCCGCAGGATCGACTGGGTATCTCCAGTGGGCGCAGCCCTGGTCCCCTTCGGCGGTTGTCTCCCCACCGCAGCGGCGGCAGCCCCCACTGGAGCCACGACCTTTTCTTTCTGTGGCCCGCGTCGAGTGGCAACCACTCTTTCCTTCTGCGGCCCGGCAGAGGATCCCTTTTTCCCCCCGCCCGCTTGTCCATCCACCTGCACGCTGGGCAGACCGTCGGCCCCTAGGTGCGAGTGGTGCGGCATGGGCAGCGTCACCGGAACCTCGGATGCGCTCACCTCCAGCGTCTCGGGGTTCACCACCGTCATCTGGGCCGCCTCGCCTGAAGCATACATTGTCTCCAGGAAGTTTTCTATCTCCGCACGGTCCATGGCTTTGTCAAAGGCGTCACGGCTCGCTTTGTTGCCTGGCGGAGTCTCTGAGAACATGCAAACGCCCGTTAGCTTTAACCAAGTTATCAAGAGATACAAGGTGGCGGAAATCTCTTACCAATAGCGCGCGTCAGCTGCTGATCGACCAACAGCTCCCAGCCGGTGAGGAGACGGAAGTCCAACAAATTGCGGTTCTTCCAACAACCTTTGATGCGCGCAACCCGGCACTCTTCCTCTCGCGTCAGATTGTAGCGCAGTCCCGCTGTAAAACAACAGAAGGTGTCAGTCAAACGATTGCAACATATATACATTAAACCGCCAACTATGTTCAGCGGAGATCGACGGACAACCTCGGATTGGCTGAAACTCCGACTTAATCCTAAACGTCGGCTCCCCCTGGTTGGACTCCGCTTGGTACTCCCACCCCGTCGTCGCCACGCAAAACGTCCCCCGCCAGTAGGACATCGAGTCCCTCAAATTTTCTATCAGCTTGGGCGCTCCCTGCCGCCGGCTCAAATTTACTTGCCCCCTACAACCTTGGCGCTTAATGTACACCAGTTCGTAGAAATGCAAGACCTCTGCCACCGTCGGCCCCTCGCACCCGGATAGCCGCCACAAGGAGTTCATCGCCAGCATCAACCGCCACATGTTAGGACAGATCTGCCCAAACGCGATGCCGAACTCGCACACCAGGATCTGAAGGTTGGGCACTAGCGGCAACGTTACCCCCTGGCGGAATATTGCCTCGTGAACGGCGGCGAACCCCGCTGGAAGGATTGAGGCCTTCTCTTCCGCCGTCGGTTGACGAAGTTTCACCACTCCCGGCAACCGGTATGTCCGCTTCAGCCGGTTGACCGCGGCGGCCGTCATCCGCCCTCCCGCCTCGTCGACGGGGGTCCCATCCGGGAGCACCCACGCCGATTCCGTTTCCTCCCCCGTCACGTTTCCCCCGTCAGCAGAACCACTGGCGGCACTATTACTTGCCCGCCGCTCCTCACTCTCCCGCGCAGCAGCTTCCTCACCCGCCCTAGAACTCTCCGGACGCGACGTACGACCCATGACTACTTCCCAGGGTATGGTTTGCAGCGGCTCGATGTCTAACGGCTCTGGCAGTGAGGTTCCTGCACGGGCAGACGGACGCAACGAGTCAATAAAAACCCTATCCGCCGCACTGATTGACACGTCAGACCCGGAGTCCTCACTGCTCGAGATCTCTACGACGTTGGCCATCCCAAAACCCTAAAACCCAAATAAGTTAGCCCACAGAAGGATCTAACCTATCCCTATATCAGGTATAGCACAGAAACACCACGAACAGCTACCCAGAAAATACCAAAATATGAACAAACCCCCCTCAACCCAGATTCAACCATCTAGCAAAACCCTAACTGACAACTCTCTGTTAAACACCGTCCCCTACCCTCAAATTTCATCTTACACCCCCGACGAACATCAAGAAACCCAGTTCAAACACCAATACCAGACACAAACACCAAACCCATAAATCGACAAAAACACGAAACCAAAGAGAAGGATAACCAGAACACTCACCTCAGTCGTGAACTCTCTGGCGTGCTGTTACTCGCTGTGCCCCGACGACGGAACTTTTTCGTCTCTCCGACCACGACAACTCCACCACCGCACGGCACTCTCTGCAAATCTCGGCTGGGCAGAGCTTGAAGACGACAAACAGTTCGAATGGATTTTCTAATCTCCTTTCTCAATACGTTCCCCCCCTTTTATGTCAACGTCAGAGGCTGTTGGGCCGTCCGCTAGAAAACGACATCACACCCTAGCCGTACACGTGTCCCCTGTCCGCACTAACCCTCCGGGTTAACCGAGGCGTCGCCTCGGTTACGAAATCCATCATTACTCGCATTAATGACGAGAAGACGGCCGGACTGAGGAGACGCGTCTCCACACGCTAACCCTCTAGTTGTTTGCCACGTGTCAAGGCGTATCACGAACGCAATCCACGGTACGCCCTTCTCCAAGTGAGTCTCCGCTGAGCGAAATCCCGCCAGCGGAACTTCTCACTTGTCTTCTCCAAGTGAGTCTCCGCTGAGCGAAACCCCGCCAGCGGAACTTCTCACTTGTCTTCTCCAAGTGAGTCTCCGCTGAGCGAAACCCCGCCAGCGGAACTTCTCACTTGTCTTCTCCAAGTGAGTCTCCGCTGAGCGAAACCCCGCCAGCGGAACTTCTCACTTGTCTTCTCCAAGTGAGTCTCCGCTGAGCGAAATCCCGCCAGCGGAACTTCTCACTTGTCTTCTCCAAGTGAATCTCCGCTGGGCGGAACCCCGCCAGCGGAACTTCTCACTTGTCCTCTCCTAGTGAGTCTCCACTGCGCGAAACCCCGGCAGCGGAACTTCTCTCCAAGTGACCATCTCCGCTGGGCGGAACCCCGCCAGCGGAACTTTTTCACTAGCTGTTATTCACGAAGTCTCCCAACCACGGAACTTCTCCCTTGTCATCATACAAACGGGGCACCTTCCGCTACACACCTCTAGCGGAAACCTCTTTTATCTGGCAAGTCGCGTACTTTGTTCAGCGCGGTACCGCTCAATAAATTAACGCCAAGCACGTCCACTGGACGCTGTTTACTGCTGTGAACCAGCGGGGGGACTCACGCCAGCAGCGGATCCCGAGGCCACGCCTCATTCTGACAAATGACCGCCACGCGACATTACAGTCAGATTGTCCCTACGGGACACGGGGACTAGTCAACAGTCTACGACGACCCTGATCAGGTACGTTGACCCCCGTCACTCGGGTCCTAAAGATTGGGTTCGCTACCCAACACCCTCTGCTCCGTGCAGCTCCCCCTCACCAAACAAATTTTGCGACCATCCGGAGGTCCATCTTAGCCGGGGAGTGGGGGACTCCCTGGGGGGCCTAGCAGGGGCCCACCCGAAAGGGTATAAAGCGTTTGCTCAGTAATATCCATGGTTGACAACGCACTGACGCTAATTATGCTTCTGCAAAAGTCTAGCGGAAGAAAACGCTTCACACCGCCGATCAACTCCCCAACCAAGATTGCCCTCCTTGACTGGGGACTTGGGGGACTTGTACCTACATGTACGTTGCAAAGCATAATTAGCTATAATCAGACACACTCATCGTACCGCCAGAGGTACCAACTATCGTCAAAGGAGTAACCCACAGATAGGCAGCCAGGCGGGCCACGGCCTGAGCACAAGCGTTCCCCAGGATCACCGCTGACGCGCCGCCACGCACTCTGCCAAGACGGCATCAGAAGCTACTGAAACTGGGAACTGAAGCACTTCAGTCCCACATCGAAAACAAGGAGAAGATCATACCTCTCCTCACCTATAAAAGGTCCTCTCTTCTCCCTTCATTAAATTACGCATTAACTCTCATTTATTACTATGCTGCCTATATATCATCTGAAGACCGCCCAACGCGGTCTCCCTCTGACGCCCTGTCTTTCACTCGGCAGCTAGCAGGAATTACCAAGTATACAGAGTAGCGGTCCGCCCGCCGGACCTGCGTTAAACGGAGGTTTGGCTACCGCCAGACTTTGAGCATTAACAGGAACTTTATGTATAAAAATTATTAGTGGCCTTTACTTGGTGTACTGTTTGTGGAATTTTCCCTTACGAAAATTAACCACCTGAACTTGGCAAAAACTGCTGATTTGCAACCTCTCAGTCAAATCTAAGATTTTTCATCCAAATATGAGGGGTAATATGATAATTTTCTATTTCTTTTTTGAATAATAAAAATAAATGAAAAAAAAATTCTTTAGAGGGAGATTCATGCCCTTCCATCTACTTATTTATTTATTTGTACAATTTCATCTACTAATTTACTTATTCACTTTAGGATTTTTTTTTGGGCAAAATTATGCCTACATTATATTATTTAAATATAAGAAAAATTAAGTGGAGAAATAAAAATCAATACTGCAGTTTTGGACGGAAGAGATAAGCCTATCTTTCCAAGCCTTGAGAAATTGAGGACTTACCTTATGCTAAGGATGGCAAAGCAAAGATAAACCAAGTTAAATTTTTATTTCTCCACATAATTTTTTTCTTATTGAAATATTATATTATAGGCATAATTTTGCAGAAAAAAAAAATCGTGAAATGAATGAGTAAATAAATATATAAAATTGTACAAAATAAATAAATAAATATACAGATGAAAGGCATGAATCTCCCTCTAAAGATTTTTTTTATTTGTTCAGTACCATTTGGTCTAGTGGCATAGTCTCCCCTTCGTAAATGGGAGAAAAAAAAAATTATTTATTTATTTTTATTATTAAAAGAAATATATAAAATAACCTTAGGGGTCATCATGGGACGGGCTAGGGTTGGCCCTACCTAAATTTTAGGGCTTAGGGTCGGGCCGGGCTGGACCTAATCAAAGTCAACAAAATTTAGGTCCGGGTAGGGTCGGGCTGGAGCTTAAATATACTAACCCTTATCCGCTCGTAGGGCCCGAGTCGTTAGGGCTGAAAGGGCCGGGTCGGTTTGGCCTTCCGAATATGGCCAAATAGGGCCTTATTTTGTTTAACAAAAAGAAATACATTATTTTTATTTTTTTCCTCAAAATGTGGCTCAATGGTTATATAGGTAATACAAGACTCATTATTTTTTGTTGATCAAATTTAATATATATATATATATATATATATATATATATATATATATTGGAATTCACTTATAACATTTATAAATATTAGTTAAGGTGGTTATATTCAATTAACTATCTCCCAAAATTAGTTGTTTTTTAACAAAGAAAATAAAAATTAAAGAAAATAAAGCTTAGAAAATCAATTAGAAAGAAAGAGATAAGTTATATATTATAGAAAAAAAGAGAAACATATTTAAAAAATAGAAAATTATTAGAGAAAGGGTCGGGCTTCGGCCCTATGGGCCCAGCGGGCGGGCTTAGGGCTGAAGGGCCAAATGATGACCCCTAAATAACCTTATTACCCCTCATATTTGGATGAAAAACGTCAAATTTGACAGAGGGGGTGTAAATTGGCAGTTTTCGCTAAGTTCAGGGAGTTAATTTTCGCAATTGCAAGTTGGGAGGGGGGTGTAAATTGACAATTATTACCAAATTTAGGGTGCATTTTGACAATTATGTAAACTTATTTAGAAGTTTTGATGTAGCAATGGTGATATCACAGTTGTAGCAATGGTGATATCACAGTTAGAGGAGAGTATGAGGGTTGATTTTTTAGTTTGTTATGTACACTGTAATTTTTATGTGTTTGTTAACGTTCATGCATATGCAAGTGTAGCATTATGTGTAGAAGAGACTTATATTTATAGACCACTAATATGCAAGTGTAGCATTATGTGTAGAAGACTTATATTTATAGACCACTAATTGACAGATCTCTTTGTAAATTGTAATGATACCATATTTTTACTTTAAAAATGAAAAACCAATCAAATATAAACATTAGTCTATGTAGATAAAGGTTTCTCCTTTCCCTCCTTTAACATTCTCTAATTTCTTTTGCCAAAAAAAAAAAGAAAAAAAGGGAGCTTCTATTCATACCTCCAAAATTGTCATTTGGACCTCCCTCATTTTTCAAGTAATAGTTGTGTACATACATGTACATTTGCAAGCATAATTAGCTATAATGGGCCACGCTCATTGTACAGCCAAAGGTACTAATTCCAACCAAAGGAATGACATACAGATACACCGCCAGGCGGGCTACAACCTCAGCGGCGGATCACCCCCAGATCACCGCTGACGCGCCGCCACGCGCCGCGCCAAGATAGCATCAGAAGCTCTTGAAGCTGGGAACTGAAGCACATCAGTCCCACATCGAAAACAAGGAAGAGGTCAGCCTCTTCCTCACCTATAAAAGGTTCTCTCCTCTCTCCTCATTAATTACGCATTCAATACTTACCTACTGTTACTTTGTCAACATAAATACATTGACTAACTTAGGCATCGGAGAGTTGAAGACCGCCCAGCGCGGTCTCCCTCTGACGCCCTTTGTATTTTACTTGACAGGTAGAGGAAGCTTTGAGAACATCGCAAGTATCGATCCGCCCACCGGATCAGCGTTAACAGAGGTTCAGCTACCGCCGAACTTTTAGACATTAACATTGGCGCCGTCTGTGGGAACCCTTGAACAAAAGGTCATCTCACCACAATCACCATGACTAACGGTAGCGGGGGAAACGCTGAAGAGCAGGCGGACCATTCCGCCATTCCCCAACCCCCTGACCCAGCGGTAGGCGTTAACCGCGCACTATTCACAACCCCGGCCAACCCCGGCGGTGAGGCAAATCCAAGCAGCAGCCGCCCACCGGGCCAAGATCTCGTCACTATGTACGAGCTAGCACTGGCGGATCTTCACAAGGCAAACAGAGAGCGTGAGGAGGAGCGCAAGGAAAAGGCTGAGGCCCAAAGACAGGTGACTACTCTCATGGCACGTTTTGAGGAACTGAAGAGGACGTTGGAGGCCACCGCCCGCCCAGCACAGAGCGAGCAGTCACATAGCACCAGGCGCAGTCGACCAGTCACTGGCACATTGTTGCCAGGGCCAGTCATACAGATGCAGGTACCGCTGCACCCACCTGAACTTTTGGGGATGGGACCACCGCCTATCCCCCAGCTAATGATAGAGCAGGAGGCGGAATCACTGCCACAATCCAACCGCTCGGAGGCTAGGGCGAGGACTGAAGGCAATCCGCCTGCGCTAAGGCGCAGGCAGACCCAGCGGATTATTCAGGCTGATTCCGTCGGCGATGCAACCGCCCAGATATTGGAAAGGATGCACCAACTGGAGCAGAGGTTGATCCGGGCGGAGTCAGGCGCCCCAGCGCCAACTCAGAATCCACTTTTCGCTTCCAGACCTGGGCCCTTCACCGCTGCGATTCTGCAGGCTATCAGACCAGCGTCTGCAAAAACCCCAAAGATGTCGCATTACGGCGGAATGTCTGATCCCTTCGTCCACATGGACACCTTCAAGAAAGTCACCAACAACAAGGGATTCGACGACGCCACCCTATGCCACTTGTTCAGCGAGACATTGGACAGTGAGGCGATGAGCTGGTTTTTCGAGTGTCCGCCAGGGTCCATTGACTCATTCCATGCACTGTCACACGCCTTCCTCTCTCGGTTCATCCTATTGTCCGCCGGACATCACAACACAAGTCAGCTGTTCTGCGTCAAGCAAGGAGCGGACGAATCACTGAAGGCCTTCGTCACAAGGTGGCGGGCGGCAGCGTCTCAGTGCCGTGACCTAGACAAAACAATGGCATTGGCGGCCTTCAAGCAGGGACTCCTCAAAGGGCCATTCCTCTATCACCTCAACTACAATCATCCTAATGCGGCGTACGACCACGTCATGAGTGAGCGGTCATCCATGCCCAGGCGGAATTCCTCACATATGGAGAAACCCCACCGCCACCAGCAACTCCAGCAAAGCCAACACAGCCATCCTCCAGTCATCAGGAAACTGCTCACAAGACCCCTTCAGCACCGCCAACTGACAAGAAAAGAGAGTGGCAGCAGGGCCACCACCAGAACAAGCAGCAGAATGACCAGCATTACAACAAGGGCAATCGCCCAACCCATGGGGATAACCGCAACAAGCAGGCGGAGTCCTCGCAGCGGTATGCAGTATTCACGGTCCTCACGACCTCGTATGAAGACATCTACAATCAGTGCAAGGATCAGATCCCACCGCCACCCCCTCCAAAGTACCCAAAAACGGGCAAACCCAGGAACACCGGCAAGTGGTGCAAATACCATGAGGACAGCGGCCACAATACCAACAGCTGCAATGCTCTCAAAACGGCCATTGAGACCTTGTACCGTGACGGCAAGTTGGAGCAGTTCAAGGTGCGCCAACCGCCACCTTGATCGCCAATATTGAGACTTTGGGCCGTATTAACACCATCGACGGCGGTGCCCCAATCACTAATATGTCCCACAGGGCAAGGAAGCGCTATGCATGCGCTAATCACCCAAAGGAAGTCTGCAACATCCGCTACGAAAGATCCGCCAAACTCCCAAGATCAGGTTGGGAACCTATTACCTTCTCAGAGGAGGAGGAGCGCGGAGTGCATTTACCCCATGACGACCCATTCTTGGTCGACGCCATCCTTGGAAAATTCTCAGTGGGAAGAATCTTGGTGGATAGCGGGTCCGCTGTCAACGTCATCTTCAGCGGTTGCTACGACCATCTCAAGCGGAACAAGAAACTACTCCAGGATCACGAGCCACTGCTCAGCTTCTCCGGTGACGTCACACAACCGCTGGGGTCGGATTACATGCGACTGGTTATTGGCACTAGCCCATGCATGGCAGAGGTACATACGGAATTCATTATCGTCGACTGTTTCAGTTCGTACAACGCCATCATTGGTCGACCAGCGCTTAACAAGCTCAAGTGCATCATTGCCGGGTACATGCTTCTCATGAAGTTCCCCACGCCCAACGGCACGGGCTGTGTGAGGGGAAGCCATCAGCTGGCACGAGAATGTTATTCAACGACTATAGCGCGGTCAACGCACCGCCATGAAATTCTGACGGTGGGTAATCAGGCACCGCCACCAAACATCTTTGAGGATCCTAGGGATGAGGAGGAGAAATATGTAAAGAAGGAACCGGTCAACCCGGACACGTCGTTGAAGGTTGTCTGCATCTCAGACGAGCACCCTGAGCGGACAGTCCGCATAGGCGCCCAACTAGACCCAGAAGTAGAGGCAGAACTCACTCAATTCCTACGTGATAACGCCGCCGTCTTTGCATGGTCCTACGCGCACATGCCAGGTATCTCTCCTGAAATTATCACTCATAAGCTGACCATCAAACCCTCCTTTTATCCCATCAAGCAGAAGCGGAGAGCCTTTGATGAGGAAAAATACCGGGCAATCGGAGAAGAGGTTGCCAAACTCCAGGACATTGGATTCATCCGCCAAGTCATCTATCCCCAGTGGATCTCCAATTTGGTAATGGTCAAAAAGCCCAGCGGCAAGTGGCGGATGTGTGTCGACTTCAAAAATCTCAACAAGGCATGCCCAAAGGATAGTTTCCCGCTACATCGTATCGATCAGCTAGTCGATTCAACCGCCGGACATGAGCTCCTCAGCATGATGGACGCTTTCTCCGGATATAATCAGATCAAGATGCACCCCGGCGACCAGGAATGCACCACCTTCACTACCGACAAAGGCCTTTACTGCTACAATGTCATGCCTTTCGGTCTGAAGAACGCCGGTGCAACTTATCAACGGTTGATGAACGCCATGTTCGCTGAGCATCTGGGAAAAATCATCGAGGTGTACGTGGACGACATGCTAGTTAAGAGCATAAAGGCCAGCATACATGTGGCAAATCTCAGGATCATAGTAACCATTCTCTTGGCCTATGGTATGCGCCTCAACCCAGAAAAATGTTTCTTTGGGGTCACCGCTAGCAAATTTCTGGGTTACATCATCAGCGAGCGAGGCATCGAGGCTAACCCGGACAAGGTACAGGCCATCCTTAACCTGGCGGACCCCGAGTACAAGGTGGACGTCCAATGCCTCCAGGGCAAGTTAACCGCCCTTTCTCGATTCATCTCTCGACTCACTGATAAGTGTGCCCCATTCTTCAAACTCCTCAAAACAACTCACAAGAAGGTCATCGACTGGAACCCAGAGTGTCAGGCGGCGTTCCAGGGCCTGAAGGAATACCTAGCGGCAGTCCCTCTCCTTTCTGTCCCTGTGCAAGGAGAGACACTGTTCATCTACCTAGCGGTCTCGGCATCGGCGGTAAGTTGCGCCATTGTCCGGCGGGAAGGCCAAGACGAGCTCCCAGTGTTCTACGCCGGCAGAGGCATGAACGGAGCAGAAACAAGGTATCCTCCCTTGGAGCAACTAGCCCTCGCACTTATCGTTGCCGCCAGACGCCTCCGCCAATACTTCCAGGCTCACACGATCCATGTGTTAACCAATCAGCCGCTGAGGCAAGTGATGCAGAACCCTGAACACTCGGGGCGCCTCAGCAAGTGGGCCATTGAGCTCAGCGAGTTCGACATAGACTACAAGCCAAGAACCGCCATGAAGGGCCAGGCAGTGGCGGACTTCATCGCTGAACTCACCGAGCGTCAGCCAGAACCCGGCACCGAGACAGAGCTTGGAACAATGGTAGCCGCTGAGGAAGCAATTTCCCCACACTCGGATTGGAACCTGCATGTGGACGGCTCCGCTAGCGCCAAGGCCAGCGGCGCCGGAGTCATCTTAACGGGACCGGGGGACTGAACGCGGAGTACGCGTTGAAATTCAGCTTCAATGCTTCAAACAACATGGCGGAGTACGAGGCACTCATCGCCGGTCTGCTCCTCGCCATTGACTCAGGGGCTGACAGCGTCAACATATTCAGCGACTCTCAATTAGTCGTTAACCAGGTCAACGACAGCTTCCAAGCCAAGTACCAGTAGTTAGCGGCATATTTGGGGTACGTCAAAACGTTGCTAAAAAAGTTCAAATTTCACACCATCACACAAATCCCCAGGGAAAAGAACGCCAAGGCTGATTCACTGGCGAGACTGGCAACCGCCCAGCCACATCAGAGTCCAGCGGACACAAGAGTGGAGTGCCTTGACAAGCCAAGCATCACAAAGACCCTGGCGGAGATCTTCAACATTGAAGTCAACCCCAGCTGGATGGACGAGATCATTGCATACAAGCGCAGCGGCACATTGCCAGAGGATAAGGTCCAGGCGAGACAGCTCAAACGGAGGGCAACCCGCTATAACATTCAGAATGGCAAGCTCTACCGCCAGGGATTCACCCATCCCAACCTCCACTGTCTAACCCCAGAGGAGGGAAGGGTCGTCCTAGCGGAAATCCATGGCGGAGAATGTGGAAACCACTCGGGCGCCAGATCCTTGGCCAACAGCACAATGCGACAGGGCTACTTCTGGCCCACACTTGGTGATGACGCCCGGCGGATTTCGAGGTCTTGCCACAAATGCCAACAGTTTGCAGATCTCCCACATGCACCGGCAGAACCGCTGTCAATCATCATCGGCCCATGGATTCACTCCACGTGGGGCCTTGATTTGATGGGAAAGTTCCAAACCGCCAAGGGCCAGTTCAAGTACATCATTGTTGCCATCGACTGCAACAGCAAGTGGATAGAGGCGGAGCCACTGACGGCAATAACTACCGCCAAGGTAATTCGCTTCCTCTGGAAGAACATCTACTGCCACTATGGTGTCCCACATACAATCATTACAGACACCGGCACACAGTTCAACAACAAAGAACTCATATCGTTCACCGCCAACCTTGGCACCAAGTTGAGTTTTGCATCTGTCGCCCATCCCCAAACCAACGGCCAGGTTGAAGCAGCAAACAAGATAATCAAGAAGCTGCTAAAAATGAAACTCGACGACGCCAAGGGTTTGTGGGCGGAGAAGCTTCCAGACGTTCTATGGGCCATCCGGACAACTCCAACCTCCGCCACCGGCGAAACACCCTTTTGTATGATGTTCGGAACAGAGGCTGTCCTACCTGTTGAAGTAACTCAGCCTACCGCTAGGGTTAAGGCTACTGCCCAGAGACCAACAGCGACGGCGTCAACCTGGACAGGGACCTCCTAGAAGAAAAAAGACACAAGGCCCATTTGCACAACTTGCAAAACAAACAGCGGGTATCGCGTTTCTACAACGCCAGAGTCAAGGCCAGGAACCTCCAATTGGGGGACTGGGTAATGAAGGAAGTCATTCCACCGCCAACAAAACTCCGCCCAACTTGGGAAGGTCCATACAAAATTGTGGAAGTCGTTAGCCCAGGCACCTTCTACTTAATGGGCAAGGATGGCGTCACATCGACCCACCCTTGGAATACCGAATACCTTCGGTATTACTACAAATAGTCGTGCCGCTACCCAGGAGCATCTTGACTTAGCTAAATTTTTGTTCAATATTTAGCTAAGGGAAGCTACCCAACGGGTACTACCCCACTTTTGTACATGCTGATCAATCAGCTATCAATGAAACGAGGAATTATTCAAACCATTGTTACCAAGTCTAGCACTGAGGGCAACTGGCAACGCCAGCAATCATCAGCGGACCTCGTCCGCTACATGGTGCACTTGGACCAATCTTAATTCCTTTAATGTTTCATTGAGTGACAAAAGAAAAATCTAAGTCAAACTACTAGCGGTACAAACACATCATAACAAACACATTCAAAAATCTTCATTCCATTACAAAATAGTTATTACAAATCGTTGTGCCTCAGCGGCTACACAAAAAAAAAAAAAAAAAATGGTAAGGTTCTAGCTTCAGGGATGGCCCTCGGCATCTTCTGCTTCAGCGTGCGGCGGCAGGATTGCGCGGCTCGTTTGGTCTGACCCTCGGGCTGTGGGACTTGGTGTCTCTATCGTGCCGTCCGCCCGGGTGTGCGCCGCCAGGAAGCCAGCACGTGACACCTCTGACGGGGTAGGACGAGGAGTCTGCTGGGACCCTTCCGCCGGCCGTGCACCACTTTCTCCGCTACCTGAGCGGGCACCTTCCGCGGGGGCATGTGCGACGCCTTTTTCCGGTGGGGCACTCTTAGCCGGCGGCACGTCGGGCTGAGACGCTTTGGCAAAGTCGATGGCGCCCTTCCACTTCAGCATGTCTATGTTTGCTAGGGCCCCTTCCTTCGCCGACTAGGTCAGCGCTTTCTTGTACTCCGTCGACTGTTTGAACGCCTCAACAGCGGCAGCACTCCCTTCAGCCCTCAGGCGGGTAACCTCACCCTCCAGCCGCTTCACCTCAGTTATTCTGGCAGCGAACTCCCGCTGCACAATAATGAGTTTTTTGTCCTTGGCGGCTATCCGCTCCTGCAGCAGGACGATGTCCTGCTCCAACTTGGAGACGTGTTCATTCCGGTCCAAGTCCCGCTCGATGGCCACCGTCAGCTTGCCTCGAGCGTCCGCAAAATCACACTCCGCCTTCGCCAGGCGCCGCTCTACCTCCGCCAGTTTCTCTTTTGCCTCCGCCAACTTCCTCTGGAGACCTTGGATTTCCTCCCTGAGCTCCCCCTCGACCAGGGGCTGCTTTGACGCCGCCACGAACATGTCGTGCAGTCCCTCCGATATTTGACCAAACGCCGAGCTGTAGGGCGATTGGTCAATTGCCGTGGGGCACGAGATACCTGCCAGGCCGCCGAACCCTAACCGTTCGCAGAGATGGAAAAGGAACTCCCGCTCACCATCTGTCATGAACGCGGCATACTCGGCAAATGAGTCCAGCTCACTGACGGCGGGCGCCTCTCCCTCCACCACAACAGTTTTCGGCGGAGCTTGTCGGGCCTTCTTCTGTCGGCGGGCCCCGATCGCCTCCATGTCCTCCCCCTCTTCCTCGTCAGGAGAGTCAATCTGCCGACGCTTTCTCTCCAGCGCCCTTTGGTTCCCGGCGGCGGTCCTCGTCACCCTCACTGGCGGCTCCTCCCTTAGCTCAATGACAGTCTCCGCCGGCTGCACCACCCTCTCCTTTTGGGGGCCACGCCTGTTGGCAGGCATCCTCTCCTTCTGCTGCCCAACTGCAGCGCTTCCCCTCTTCCCGCCGGCCACTTGGGCCCCCACCTGCACTACCGGCAGACCGTCCTCACTAAGATGGGAGTGGTGCGGCATTGGCAGCACCACCGGAACCTCGGACTGGCTCAGCGCCAGTGTCTCGGGGTTCACCAACGTCTTCTGGGCCGCCAGCCCCTCGGAGTACATGGTCTCCAGAAAGTTGTCTATCTCCGCGCGGTCTATTGCTTTTTCAAAAGCGTCGCGACTCGATTTGTTACCTGGCGGAGTTTCTAAAAAAAAAAAAAAACCAGTCAGCCTGGATCACTTATTACAAAAAAATAGTATGGCGGAGATTCCTTACCAACGGAGCGAGTTAGCTGCTGATCGACCAGTAACTCCCAACCGGTCAGAAGTCGGAAGTCCAGCAAATTGCGGTTCCGCCAGCAATCTCTGATCCTTGCTACGCGACACTCTTCTTCGCGCGTTAGAGTATACCGCAGTCCCGCTGCACAAACACAGTAGTCGTTAGAAAGAATACAAGTCTGCAAATACATGAACCCGCCAACTACGTTCAGCGGAAACCGGTTACCAACCTCGGATGGGTTGGAACTCCGACTTAATCCTAAATGTCAGCCCTTCCTCGTTCGACCCGGCGTGATACTCCCAACCCTCTGTGGCGACGCAAAAGGTCCCCCACCAGTAGGACATTGAGTCCCTTAGATTCTCGATCAGCTTGGGCGCTCCCTGGCGGCGGCTCAAGTTCACTTGCCCTCTGCAACCCTGGCGCTTCACATAGACCAGCTCGTAGAAATGAAGCACCTCCGCCACCGTAGGCCCTTCACATCCGGACAACCGCCACAGAGAGTTTAACGCCAGCATCAACCGCCACATGTTGGGGCAGACTTGACCAAAGGCAAGGCCAAACTCGCACACCAGAATCTGAAGGTTGGGCACCAGCGGGAGTGTCACTCCTTGGCGGAATATCGCCTCTTGTACGGCGGCAAACCCATCCGGGAGAATCGACGCCTTCTCATCCGCCGTCGGCGGGCGCAGTTTCACCGAGCCCGGCAGCCGGAACGTCCGCTTCATCCTAGTAACGGCGGCAACATTCATCCGCCCTCCTGCCTCGTCAACAGGGGTGCCATCCTGGAGGAACCACGCTGACTCAGCGTCCTCCCCCGCTGTTTCCTCTTCCCCAGCGGAGCCGCTGGCAGCGCTGTTGCTTGCCAACCGCTCATAGCGCCTAGCTTTGGCCGCAGCAGCCTCACCCGCCCTAGAGCTCTCTGGACGTGGTGCACGACCCATGGCTACTTCCCAAGGTATGGTCTGTAGCGGCTCAACCTCTAGCGGTTCTGGCAGTGAGGTTCCTGCATGGGCAGACGGACGCAACGAGTCAATAAATATTCTATCCGCCGCGCTGAATGACACACCAGTTAGCCATCCCACTGCTCGAGATCTCTATGACGTTAGCCATCCCAAACCCTAAAACCCACACCAGTTAGCACAAACACAGATCTAGCCTATTCTTACATCAGTTATAACCAAGAACATCAAGAACAGTTTACCCAGAAAATGCCAAAATAAGAACAAACACACTCAACCCAGATTCGACCATCTAGCAAATTCCTAAACGCCAACTCTCTGCCAACCACCATAACTCACCCCCCCCCCCCCCAAACCTCACTTCACACCTCAGAGCACACCAAAGAGTTCCAGAAAGCACCCCAAAAACATAAACAAAAATAAACCCAGCAACCAACAGATCCAATGAAACAGGAGCAAGAATCCAAATACCAACCTTGGTGGAGAAAACTCCGGTGTGGTGGTGAGCAATAACCTTCAGTGGGGAAAATCTTCGAATCTCCGGGTGCGATACCTCCAAGCTCCGGCAACCTCTTTCTTCGGTATCGGACGGACACAGAGCTTGAAGACGACGTCTCAGGTTTCAAGTTTTTGCAGAAGTGTCAAATCTCGCTGAGTTCCCCCCCCCCCTTTTATGTCAACATCAGCCCATTCTCAGCCATCCGCTCAAAAAACGATATCACGCACCAGCCGTACACGTGTCGCGGATCTCCACTTCCTCTCCAGATTAACCGAGGCGTCGCCTCGGTTACGGAATCCATAATTACTATCATTTATGGCGAGAGGACGGCCAGGCTTAGGAGACAAGCCTACGCACGCTAACCCTCTACGGGTTGGACACGTGTCAACCACCACCAGACGCTTCGTCCTAACTTCCCCAACCGTCCGAAGTCTCCGCTGAGCAAAAACCCGCCAGCGGAACTTCTCCCTTGTCATCGTCCAAGTGACGAAGTCTCCGCTGAGCGAAAACCCGCCAGCAGAACTTCTCCCTTGTCATCTTCCAAGTGACGAAGTTTCCGCTGAGCGAAAACCCGCCAGCGGAACTTCTCCCTTGTCATCTTCCAAGTGACGAAGTCTCCGCTGAGCGAAACCCCGCCAGCGGAACTTCTCCCTTGTCATCTTCCAAGTGACGAAGTCTCCGCTGAGCGAAACCCCGCTAGCGGAAATTCTCCCTTGTCATCTTCTAAGTGACGAAGTCTCCACTGAGCGAAACCCCGCCAGCGGAACTTCTCCCTTGTCATCTTCCAAGTGACGAAGTCTCCGCTGAGCGAAACCCCGCCAGCGGAACTTCTCCCTTGACATCTTCCAAGTGACGAAGTCTCCGCTGAGCGAAACCCCGCCAGCGGAACTTCACCCTTGCCATCCTGCAAGCTGGGCGTCTTCCGCTACACACCTCTAGCGGAACCCCCTTTACAGCTTGCTAGCTGCGTACTTTGTTCAGCACTATCAGCGGCGGATCACCCCCAGATCACCGCCGAAGGTACTAATTCCAACCAAAGGAATGACATACAGATACACCGCCAGGCGGGCTACAACCTCAGCGGCGGATCACCCCCAGATCACTACCGACGCGCCGCCACGCGCCGCGCCAAGATAGCATCAGAAGCTCCTGAAGCTGGGAACTGAAGCACATCAGTCCCACATCGAAAACGAGGAAGAGGTCAGCCTCCTCCACCTATAAAAGGTTCTCTCCTCTCTCCTCATTAATTACGCATTCAATACTTACCTACTGTTACTTTGTCAACATAAATACATTGACTAACTTAGGCATCGGAGAGTTGAAGACCGCCCAGCGCGGTCTCCCTCTGACGCCCTTTGTATTTTACTTGACAGGTAGCGGAAGCTTTGAGAACATCGCAAGTATCGATCCGCCCACCGGATCAGCGTTAACAAAGGTTCAGCTACCGCCGAACTTTTAGACATTAACAAGTTGACTTTGTCAACTCATGTCAAATTACCAATAAAGACACAAAAGAGGGAAGGAAAAAAAAACTTCTTACCTCTACGTACAGTAGTAGTCTTTAATTGGGGAAAACTTTCTCCTCCAACGTAAACCCTAAAATATACATCGGCAAACGTTATTTATGTTGCTGTCAAAATTTTCTGAACTTTGTGATCGATCACCCATCAATGGAAATAAGTTTCTTATGAAAAAAGAGTTTTTTTTTTTTTTGAAGTTGAATTTTTTTATTTATGAAACTGATAGAAAATAAGGAAACATAAAAATATCAGAATTGAACGCACCTGACGCGCCTGAGAGAAAGAAGAGAGTTTCCTCCCTGTCCGGCGGCGAGCTTTTTCGCCGTCGTCGGACGGGCCATTGTTGACCCCTTGTGGATCTGGTGAAACGCGGTGGTTGTCTGTGAGGCCCAGAAGGAGGAGATCGCGGCGGTAGGCAGGTTTTGGTTCGTCCCTCGCTGGCTCGATCGGCAGATTGGATTTCGGGTTTGGAGCCAGCCAGGTTGTAACACGAACGGGGCGGAGCAGCTGGGGTCTAATCGGATTGAGTCAGTCTGGTTTGGATCTCAGGGATCTGATCTGGTCTGGTATTTCTCCATGGTGATTCTGCTTCGATCGGATTCGATCTGGGATATCTGGGATGTCGCATCTCCATGGTGTGACGGGGATGGCAGATCGATGTTAGAGGAGGTCTGGCGATGGTGGCGGAGCGGAGCGGTGGAGGATCCGCCGGCGGTGGGGTCGAGCCAGGCTTGGCTGGCGTCTGGTATATCTCCTGCTTCCTGGATTGGGCCTTGGGTTTGGGCCCTTTTCTGGGTCCAAGTCTAGGCTGGTTGTTTTATTTTTGGTTTTAGTATTATTAATTTTAGTTGGTTAGTATTGTCTCGCCTTTGGCGAGTAATAAGTCCCTGCAGGTATCTTGTAGGGCTAGTCGGGCTATGTGCCTGTGTGTGCACTCAAAGTGTCTTGTCTGCTCTAGGTAGGCAGCGAGTTCCTTACTTTGTCAAATGGTCACTACCGCCTAGTGGTAGGGTGAAGCTAAGTGTCGTCGGATTTATCCTCCGGCGGCAACATAGTAGGAAAGCTGTGCGTATGGTAATTATGATACGTTGTAATCGGAGTACATATCGAGTTATCTTTCCGTTATGTCACCGCTATGTCAAAGCAAATAGAGTCGCCAGTAAAGCGCTCTTTGCTAGTTGGTGCCTAGTTGAGTACAATTATTTGGTCGAGACTCGTGATAGTATTTCAGGACGTTCTCTCGTTGCTTATTGTAATCAGGGGTTTAGGCTCAATGTCCGCCCCTTGTATTCGACAGTTTCATTAATCAAGGCTTAAGGGAAGCCGCACCAGCCCTTTATTTCAAAAAAAAAAAAAAAAAAAAGGAAACAAAAAATTGTCGAACTGTTAGCAAGAATGATGGTGGAAAGAAGATTTGACAAGTGAAGGGGGAGGGTGGGGGGGGGGGGGGGGGGGGGGAAGAGTCATTGTTTTTCATTAATTCAACAAAAAAGAAACATAAGTTATCTCCAAAAGATTATAAAACACTGGAAATTTTATGGAAAGAATTCACGCATACAAGGCCATAAACAACCTCTATAAAAATATAAATGACAGTAAAAGAGAGAGATAGAAATTAAAGCAGCCAGGAGAGAGATATGACTACCAATTGGAGGTGTTTATTTATTTTATTTTTTTTGTTCAGCTTAATTGTATTAAGATAAAATAGAATTGTGAAATCTTCAAAAATTGAAGGAGGTCCAACTACTGATTTTTGGAGGTATGAATAAAACTTTAAAAATAAAAAAACTTTTTTTTTTGGACAATGGGCATTGTGGGAAAATTAGGGAGGTGTAGATAGCAAATTAGTTATTTGTAAAAATAAATTGTAGGTCTATTAAGTGAGGAGGTCCAAATACCAATTTTGGAGGTATGAATAGAAACTCAAAAAAAAAAAAAACCAATCATATATAAACATTTAGTCTATGTAGATAAGGGTTTCTCCTTAAAACATAAAGAAAAGAAAAGAAAAAAAAAAAAAAAAAAAAAAAAAAAAACCTCTACTTTCTCATCAAACCATAAAGAACCCACATTACAAAACAAAATCTCAAGCAAAGTGGACCCTCTTTCTCCGTATTTATTCATTTTGTGTGTTGAGGGTCTCTCTTCCCTTATTTCTCATGCAGTTTCTCAGGGTTCACTGAAGGGGCTGAAGATGAGTCCTCGAGCCCCAACTATTCATCATTTATTATTTGCCGATGACAGTTTTGTATTTGGTGAAGCCTCTGTGGTGGAATGCACTACCTTCAAGTCTATTCTGAATGTTTATGAGCGTGCTTCTGGCCAAAGGATTAATCTAGAGAAGAGTAGTGTTGTCTTCAGTAAGAATGTGCATCCTGATACTAAAGCTAATTTAGCTTCTATTTTGGGGGTGCAGTGTGTTGAGGATCATGGCAGATATCTAGGGCTTCCCCTTCATGTGGGAAAATCAAAAGTGGCAATTTTTTCTTACCTTATGGAAAGATTAACTAAGAAGCTGATCAGTTGGCGCACAAAAATCTTGAGTTCTGCAGGGAAGGAGATTTTGATTAAGGCAATGGCTCAAGTTATCCCAACTTATGTCATGAGTTGTTATATGCTTCCTAAAGGTCTTTGTGATGATCTCCACCAACTTTGTGCTCAATTCTTTTGGGGAGGTTCAGATGCTAATGGCAAAATTCACTGCCGGTCATGGGATAAGATGTGCCTATCTAAAAGTGAGGGAGGCTTAGGTTTCAAGAATCTGCATGCTCATAACTTATATCTGCTTGCAAAACAGGGATGGAGGTTAATCACTAATCCTAATTCCTTGTTGTCTCATTTGCTCAAGGCTAGGTATTTTCCGGATGGTTCTTTTTTGGATGCGGATATGGGGGATTCCCCTTCGTATGCATGGAGAAGCATTATGGAAGCTAGAACTGTCCTTCAAGCTGGATTATTTTGGCAGGTTGGTAATGGCTCCTCTATTCATGTTTGGAGTGATCAGTGGATTCCAAATGTTTCTCATCATCAACTCTGTAAACCGGCTGCTTGTAACATTGAGTTAGTCTCTTCCTTGATTGATATGGATACCAAAAGTTGGAGGGTTGATATTCTGCAACGTCTATTTTCTCAAGAAGTTGTTGATGCTATCTGGTGTGTTCCTCTCAGTTATAGAAATAGACGAGATAGTTTGAGCTGGAAACTTGGGAAGAAAGGTAAGTTTTCTACTAAAACTGCCTACTATGTAGCTCGGGATGTGGTGATGGGGGATGCCTTTGCTTCCTCCTCTCATGGTGATCCTTTCAGTGTTCTTTGGAAGTTACTTTGGAAAGCTAAGATACCTGGGAAGGTCTCTATATGTATTTGGCGAGCTTGTCATAATGTGTTACCAACTAGGGAGAGTTTGAGCAAGAAGGGCTATACTGGTGATATGGGTTGTCTGATTTGCCATCACCAGTTTGAGAGTGTTGGACATGTGTTATGTGGGTGCCCTACTGCGCAGGAAATCCTTACTGCTCCTCCTTTTTCTATTCAGGTTCCTATTACTCATTCTTTTATTTTTAAGGAATGGTTACTTGAACAGGTATCTACTCTTTCCTCTGAAATTTTTTCTAAGCTGTTGATGCTTTTATGGGGTCTTTGGAAGAATAGGAATGATAAATTGTGGAATGATAAGGCTAAAAATGCTTTTACAATTGTTGCTTGTACTATGGCTTGGTATGAAGAGTTCCTTCAGGCTAATAGGGGTATGACTTTGGTAATCGATAGGAGGACGAAAGCTAGAGTATTTTGGTCCCCTCCTATGAGTGGTTTATTGTGCTTGAATGTTGAGGGTGCTTATGTTTCTTCACTACAACATGGATGCATTGGAGGTGTTCTGCGTAATGAGAAGGGTGAGTTCATTGCGGGCTTTGCTTATAGAGTGCCTAATGTGTCCTCTGCTTACCATGCTGAGCTCCTTGCTATTAAATCTGGGTTGGAGCTTATTCAGGCACTTGGTGCGTCTAATGTTGCTCTAATGAGTGATTGTTTACAGGCTGTGAAGGCAGTGACAGTAGAGGATCATGACTTCTCTACTTTGGGAATCATTGTTGCAGAAATTAAAGATTTGCTAGGTGATTTGCTTTCTATAGGTGTTCATCATACTTATAGGACTGCTAATCATGTTGCTCATAGACTAGCAGGATTTGGTTTTGATTCTGACATTTATATGGATTGGTTTGCTCAAGCTCCAGAGTGTGTTCTGGATGCCATACAGTATGATTGTAATCGTATAAATCATTAATACAATTTCATCTTTACCTCAAAAAAAAAAATCTCAAGCAAAGTTGCCTTTTCACCTCCTTTTTCCCATTGTACAACTCATGTGCACTCTTTTGGTATCCTGTTCCTTTTTGCATTCCTTTCCTCGCTTCAAATTTGTTCTTTTCTTCCTCTATTATCTCAATGCAGAACAGGATCACATTACTTTAATGTGAAAGGCAGGCAATCCGATGATCTTTGTGCTTGTTTACAAAGTTGATTTTGGTATAAAAATCGAGTGACAAGGAAGGAAGTCCTAAGATTCTCCCAGGTGGGGCTTTGGGGATTTGAATAAAAACTCTTTCTAGCAGATGGGTTCTACATGAAGGCCAGCATTCTTCATGGAACTTGTTCTTAGCAAATGGGTTTGCGCATTTCTATTCTGCTCTTGGCTCATCTTCTCTCCAGTATACTCAGGTGAACTCCAATGCTTCTATTTCTTGGATTCTTTTGGTTCTTCCTAAAAGGTTCGAGCTTGAAATGTATCAATATCAAGAAAATTGATTAGTGTTTGCTTCCTATTAATGTGTGTGTTCTATTTGTTTTTTCCTAGTGGTGGGATTACATGGTGACTCTAAAGTGAGAGCAGTAAATTTGGGAGGGTGGTTGGTAGTGGAAGGTTGGATCAAGCCTTCACTTTTTGATGGCATTTCCAATGGAGATATGCTTGTAAGCATCTTCCCAAAAATTTCTTTTTGATTTTCATAATGCTTGGAGTTTTTCTTTTATGGGTTCTCATTGTTGTTTCAGCTGACTCATTTGTGGACATTGACATGTAGGATGGAACAGTGGTACAATTAAAGTCGGTAACTTTGGATAAGTATGTCTCTGCAGAAAATGGGGGAGGGGCCAATGTCTCTGTTAGTAGAGATGCTGCATCTTCGTGGGAAACGCTTAGGGTAAGATGCTCAATCAATGTTTGCAATTTTCTATTGGTTGTTAACCGATTATTAGGAATCGAAGGATCTGCAAACTGAAAAGTAGTCATCTTTTTTTTATCAATTCCCCTTTTCAGAAATACGAACAGATATTTAGGTAAAGAGGCTAATAACCTATCAAAAGAGCAAACAAGACCTATCCTAATTTGGCAGATTTTGCTGCATCAATAAGTTTTAGCATAGGATAATACATTGGTATATCAAACACTTGGGAGGTAGCTCTTCATAGATATAAGATTTCTGGAGTGTTGGTGGTTTCAGTTATTTTAGGTAGTTAATGAAAATTAAATGATGTCCATCAGCAATTTTTTAGTTAGGTATCATAGGTTAAATAGCCATTTTCTGCATATCTTCTTTCTGGATTCTAGATGATGTCCATCTGTAATGTTATTAATTAGGTATCTTCCTGGATTTTAGATGATGTCCATCTGTAATATTATTAATTAGGTATCATAGGTCAAGTAGCTTTTTTCTGCATATCTTCTTTCTGATTCTATACTATGAGATTGGAATCAATAATATACCATAAACTTGAAGGTCCTTGTTCTCTTGTGGTTCATGTTACTTATGCTTATGCTGTGGTTTTTGTTCGTCCTGCAGTTATGGAGAGTTTCTGAAACAGAATTTCATTTCCGCACTTCGCTTGGACAGTTTCTAACTTGTGATGGTGGTGACGGTTGCTTTATTTCTGCAACTGCAGTATCACCTTCGACATCATTTTTCGTTGAAAGAAATAACGGGAGGGTTCACATCAAAACAATGAGTGGCACATATTTGCAGGTTTGAGTTTTGAGCTATTTTTTCTTACCATGGGGACTGTATGGAAAAGGCCCATATTATTACAATTGGAGTGAGGAATCGAGCTCTTACGCATATGATTCTACTACTACTCATCTAAGACTGGGTTTCAATAATGAATTTTTTTTTTTTTTTTTTTGATATGGATACATTGACATGGCATCTAAGACTATCGTAGTGTCCAATGCCTCCACATACTAAGTTATTAACAACACATATACCCCTACAGGCTACAATGGCAAATCAGCTTGTGGCAAACTATCCAGGGAAACCAGGATGGGATGATAATGCAGCCACATTTGAAATGACCATTGTTGCTAATAACTTGCATGGAGACTACCAGCTTGCAAATGGATATGGACACAATAAGGCCAAAGCAGTTCTCAAGGTATCTCTGTTACTTTTGCCATTAATTACTGGAGTCATAGACCTTCTAGGATATGTTGGATATGTTTTGCATTCTGACTGATTCTACTAATATGGCAGAGGGATGCTCAAAATGAACTGTTCAGTTAAATATTGGCCATTAGAAGTTCTAACAGACCCTTGGAAATTCAGTAGCTATTTATTACTTGTGTGAACATACTTGACATCTGACTTTGGATTGTCACTACTTTTGCATCCCCAAGTGTCTCACCTGTGTTATATTTCTTGTATATTGTATTCATCGGTCGGTGCCAGTAATCGAAATTTGCAGTCTGTAGTTGATATTAAACGTTATTGCTACATGAGATCAACAGATATGTTTATTTGATATTTGGACCTTTTTAAACTGTAGAGGCATAGGAACAGTTTCATCACTATAGGAGATTTCATTTTTCTGTCTAGACATGGAATAAATACTGTGAGGATCCCTGTTGGCTGGTGGATTGCTTATGATCCAGATCCTCCTGCACCATTTATTGGTGGCACTTTGGAAGCTCTAGACAATGCATTCTCATGGGCACAGTAGGTTCTTTTTCCCTCTAATTTTGTTCACACTGTTATACTTAAACTTCACATTCAATTCTGATGTCGTACAATAGAACTGTGCTGCAGATCATATAATATTAGGTGCATCATTGACCTTCATGCGGCTCCTGGCTCTCAGAATGGGATGGAACATAGTGCTAGTAGGGATGGTTCAACTGATTGGCCTACTCCAGATTCCATTTCACAAACATTGCACGTTATAGACTTTCTAATTTCCAGGTATTTTCTCTTTCTATTTTTGAATTGCTAAACACATACATTTTGAGTATTTTTTTTTCTTTGGCCAAACCTTTTTAAGTTGATTATTGTTAAATAGATAAACTACCAAGGCTGGTAGCAAGCATGGAAACCTTTTTCATATTTTGCCACCAAGTAATTTCCATTTTCTTTCCCTTGTACTTTTTAGTTTTATTGCACCTGTAGTGCATCTTCTGCATTTAATTCATGACCCTTCTAGAGTTCAATCATGCCAAACATGAATTTCTTTGATATTTAGGTATGCAAGACAGCCTGCTTTGCTGGGAATTGAGCTTTTGAATGAACCATCTGCTGCTACTGTTCCATTGGACAGTTTAGTTTCGTATTACAAACAAGGTTATGAAGTTGTTCGGAAATACTCGTCAACAACTTATGTAATAATTTGTCAAAGAATTGGCAATGCAGATCCATTGGAACTTTTTCAGGCTGACATTGGCTCACATAATATTGTGGTGGATTTGCATTATTACAATCTTTTTGACAATTACTTTGTCAACATGAGCCCTACGGATAATATACAATTCATATACAAGAGCAGGGAAACTCAATTGCAGGCCCTGAACAGTGCAAACGGTCCACTTGTTTTTATTGGTAAGGCAGGATCTCTTTTCTTCATTCAGCTAAGAGCTTGTTTACTTCAAGGTCTTACATCTGCTTCTGATATGAAATCTGAGCATCATTGGAATAAGAATTGAAATGAAACTTTGTATTCACAGACAATGTCCTGATTCTGATATAAAACCATTCTTGTTTGCTGTTATCTGAAGCCTTATTTCGAAAGGTTTCAAGTAGTATGGGTTATAAAAGCTGAAAAAGTGTTTTTTCTTTTCAGGAGAGTGGGTCAACGAGTGGAATGTAACAAGTGCCTCTCAGACAGATTATCAAGAGTTTGGGAGGGTCCAGTTAGAGGTTTACAATGCTGCTTCATTTGGGTGGGCTTACTGGACACTGAAAAATGATAGACCTCACTGGGATTTTGAATGGAACATTAGAAACAATTATCTTCGATTGAGTAATTGTCTAGACTTGTCTGTTCTTTGTCAATAACTGACGTCTTTGAACAATTATCTTCAATTGAGTACTTAATTATGCATTAACCATGTTCTTAACAGAAATTTCTTTAAATTTATGCAGGTAGTTCGCCCAACATACGGAATGTTAACAGTTTAGTGCTGCTTGTATTACTGTTCTATCTGCATCATATCTTGTGAGTTGTGACAAATGACACATGTGATTAATGATGAATAGCAATTGGAAATTGGAGAGGAATTATCTAAATGCATTTTTCTGCCCAACCATCATTGTGTTTCATATTGTTTCTGCAAAAGTCTGATAAAATTGTGGAAGTAGAGTATCTACAAAAATGTCATTGATCCTGTAACAACTTTTGAGTCTAACATCTATTACACTCTCAATGATAAATGAGAAAAATTTCTTCCTAATTTCTCTGTGCTCCCACTATTTCTCTAACGTGAATCTCATCTGAAATTCATTCTGCTACCTAAAGCCAGGTTTTATAAACAAAAATGTAAAGTCTCTTGACCACCTGGCCAACAACAAAATATCCTATAAACAGTACTACCAAAAACCCAAAGTATGACAGTGGAAGCTTGATAAATCCCATCACTTCCCCAATCGGGGTGAATGGAATTGCGATTCCAATTGCAGAAACCAGAACTGTAGAACAAAGCACAGGCCATGAGGCAAACTCCTGAATGAAAGGAATTTTCTCTGTACGGATCAAGTGGATGATTAGGGTCTGCATGAGAAGCCCTTCGATGAACCAAGCAGTGTGGAAGAAAACAAGATCCTCCAAACTATCAGCCTTATAATAGAACCAAAGGAACAGAAGTGTAGTAACATCAAAAAGAGTGCAGACAGGTCCATTCCACAAAATGAACATCGGCAAACCTTTCTTTGACCATCTTTGTGGGACTTTTACATAATCATCTTCCATTTTATCCCATGGGATTGCAATCTGGCCCACACTATACAAGAAGTTCTGTGTAAGAAGCTGCCTTGCAGTCAATGGCTCATACTTGAGCACCAGAGTTGCTATGAGAATTGAGAGAACGCTTCCCAGATTGGCAATAACTGACATTTTTATGTACTTCATTGTGTTCCCAAAAGTGAGTCGGCCATGTTCAACTCCGGCAATGAGTACATTCAGGTCTTTCTCCAGTAAGATAATGTCAGCAAAGTCTTTTGCAACTGATGCTCCTGAATCAACTGATATACCAACATGGGCTGCATCCAGTGCAAGCGAGTCATTTACTCCATCTCCCAAAAATCCAACAATGTGGTTACCAATTGTTTGCAAGGACTGCACAACTCGGAGTTTCTGTGTTGGGGTGAGTCGAGCTAAGACTGTTGCTGTTTTAACAGTCTCATGAAAGGCATCCTGGTCGAGTAGCTCAAGCTCTGGCCCTGTAACTACATGAGTTGTTCTGATACCAACTTCCTTGCAAACTCTTATAGATAGAGACAGTGAGTCACCTGTTAATACTTTTGCTTTCACTCCCTTCTCAGCCAACCGCCACAGAGCTTGCTTTGCTGAGTCCTTGGGTGGGTCAAAGAATGTTATGAGGCCGAGGAAAACCATGTCTGATTCAGAAGTATCATCATTATCTTTGCGCTCATACCTTATCTGCTGCATCATGAAAGAAAATTGTAATGTAAGCAAACATTATTGGGGGAGGAGGAGAATTTCCAAACATTATTAGGGAACACAGCTCTTTCTTGTTGGTGTGTCATTCTCATTTTCTCACAATTTTTTTTTATTCTAGCTCAAAGTTTCAAGAAATATCAAGGTCAAGGAATGATTATGGGAAATAAGTAGTTTCAAATTCGGCAGATTCAGTAAATAATAAAATCTCCAAAAGTTTTGACACATGCAAAATTAAGGATTGAATAGATAGATACACTCATGTTCATACAGAATGTGAGTAGAAATAAATTTAGACATACCTTTTCCAGCTTCTTTGTTGCTACTCCTATAACTCTTAGTCCCTCGTTGCTTATTTCCTCGGTCATATTTATAATCCTTTGATACTGTTCTGGAGAGAGAGGTGAAATCGTGCCACTGTCAACATTCTCCATAAAAGAACAAACTTTCATTACTTCTTCCAGAGCTCCTTTTGTCACCATGACTCTCACAAAACTGTGAGGGTCTGTGTCTTCTTCTCTTTCCATGATAATAGATACCCTTCTTCTTATGAAATCAAAAGGAATCTCATCTAGTTTCTTCCATTTTGATGGTTGGAACCTGAATCCATTGGTATATACATGTGCCAAAATTGCATCATCCAAAGGATATTTCTGATCGGTCTTGAAATATGAGTTGAGGAAAGCAAACTGTAAAACCTTTTCTTTGTCTAACCCCCAGCTGTCCAGATAATTAACCATTATCGCACGATTCATGGTGAGTGTACCAGTCTTGTCAATGCATAAGATATCCCTGTAACAAAGAGAATACAGCAAATGACTACTAAACTATGGAAGTTCAACTAAAAGATTGACGAGAAAAAAGTTGTGAAAATGATGAAACAAAGTGAAATGCAAGTACCATCTTCTACCTAGGTTAGAGTTTGACATAATTTTTTCTACTTCAAGCTTATGGGAGTGAACTTAAAGCATTGCATGATCAAATATCACATGGAACATGACAAAATGCCTAGTTCATGCACATGAAAGTCTTAATTCTACTTAAGATGACTAGAAGCCATTGCACTATCATCTTTCCAACAGCTACTGGTTTATAGATGTTCACTAATTCATCAGTGAAATAATAATATATACTCACATAGAACCCATGTTTCGTATTGCAGATAAGCTTTTGATTATGCATCTGTCTCTGGCCATAGCAAGTGCTCCTTTTGCAAGACTTGTGTTAACGATCAGGGGAAGCATTTGAGGAGTAAGTGCACTTGCAACTGACACTCCAAAAAGGATGCTCTCAGACAGATCACGAGATGTAGAGTAGTCAGTTATAACTATGATGGTGACTACTACTAGCATAACAGCAACCAGCACATAAGATATGCGACGAACACCGTCCTCAAATTCATTTGGTGGTTTCTTCTTCCCTATGTTTGAAAACATGGTGCTCATGTATGTCTTAGATCCAGTGGAAACCACTAGACCAGATCCACTGCCTGATACTACATTTGTTCCCTGAATTACATACAAAACATCAGGAACTCTGATAATTGTTCAGTAACATGCAATGCTTGACCAAATTTGTTAAGTTGAATAGTGTGCATTGAAAATTATCATTAATTTTCTTAAAATATCACATGAAGTATTGGCAGCTACAGTTTCCATTTGCAAGGTCCAACCTGTGATGTTAAGACTTAAAGAGTACGGTATTCAAATTTTCCAGCAAAGATAAAGCAATGAAAGTTACTATTAGCGTACCATGAAGCAAATATTCCTTAAATCTAGCAATGGAGTGCTTTGATTCTCTCTGATATCAGCTGTTTTTTCGGTTGTCCAGGACTCTCCTGTTAATGAGGCCTGACTGTTCAAGAAGCAAGGAGTGATCATCAAATCTAATATTGGCTGTACAGAAAGAAAGAATGACATAAAAGAACTAACAAATTCCATTTTATATTACAGCAAGCTCTACAGGTACTATACCTTACAACAAGGTGTTTCGAAGACAATAGTCTCACATCTCCAGGAAAAAGGTCTCCAGGTTCAAATATGATAATATCACCAGGAACAATATCTCTTTGATCAATTTGTACTACTAATTCAGTCTGAACAACTCTACCTGCACATCTTTGAACTTTGACTGGGCACCTTACAAATTCTGAAAGTTCCATGGCTGCTTTTGAACTTCCGTATTCCTGAAAGGTGAATTGAGAATTAGTCCACGCCAAATGCTTGACATAAATATACATGAAGCCTGTTTAAGTAAAGGACGTAAGCAAGAAGTACCTGATAGAACCGGAGGCAAACACTTATCAAAACCAAAACAAGCATGATGCATCCATTTGGGCTGTCGCTGGTTATGTACGAGATTACAGACAGGACGATCAATATGATATTAAAAGGATGAAAGAAAGCACTCCATAAAAAATGCCACCAGCTAGGAAAAGAGAAATCAACAGGAACATTCGGGCCATTTTCCTTCAATCTCCTTTCAGCTTCAGTAAAGCTCAATCCTGCATAGAAGCAAAAGTTTGTTGCTATTAAAGAAGGCGAAGAGCTACAACATATTTTCAATTATCATTTACCTAGAATTTCATGTAAGACTGAAAATGTGGCAAGGCAATGCAAGTTAGTTATCAATATCGAACCGAGCCATTTCCTGTATCTTGGCTTGGCATTTCATCAAACATGTCAAATTCACCCAACTGCACCGTATTATGTTTTTGATCACTAAGTCACTACATCATTTGAAACAACCTAATGCTTTCAGTCATTTCCTTCATGAAACAGTCAAACGTGGAAAAACAAATCTCAGTGATCCTATTCCAAATAACTTGGATTAAACCAAGGAGAGAGCAATTAAAGACACTGACCTCTTTCGGTGGATCGAACATACTCGAAAACCAAATCCTTATCGGATTGCGCCAAGGCGTATAACCAAGAGTAAAGCTTCTCCTCTGCCTCTGTCCTCGACCCCCCATCAATTTTCCCTGCACATTCCAAAGCAGCAACACAAACCCAAATCAGAAACAGCTCCAATAACCAAACCACCAATTCAAACAAAGATTTTAACAGATATGACAATCACCTCCGGACATAAGCCCGCGCAAGAATCTAAACACCCTGTTGGAGCCATTCTGGCTTTCAGGTTTGTCTACTAGATTTTGGCGAATGGGGTTTTGGTAAGGAAGCCTCGGGTGGCTTTTAGAAGTAAAAATGGTGGGGATTTTGAAAGTTCTCATTGGCAGAGAACCAGAAATAGCAATGGCCGTAGAGAATGAAAGAGAGACATAATATGTATCGAATGACAAGTAAGATGAAGAGAAAGTTAGCATATTTTTATTTGGAGAGTTTGTTTTGAAGACCAGAATCTTTGAACAGAAGGTGAAGATGAATAGCTTAACTGACTGTCTTTTACTTAGGAGGGAGTTTTGAGTTTCTTTGCTCTAAGTGTGGAGTTTCTCACTCTAGAACTACAAGTTTCTCTCTCTTAACTTCAGCTACCAGACTTCCGACGACGGTTAGGTTGGTTAAGTTGCTGTACTTTCCAAAAGTCATCGCCAGTTGTCAGTTGTCACGACTCATAATCCACTCATACTTCCAACTTAGAAAAATTTTATTAATTTAAAAAAAAAAACCTCCAAAATTTTTTCAGATAAAAATACCGTTTTAACCAGGGTATGGTAACAATAATCGAGCAGTCTAGTACCGAATCTCCATGTCTAGTGTTCGAGTTTCAATTTCCACTAGCTTGTGCCCCAGCATATTTGAGGGGTCTTCAGGTTTGTGCCCCTAGGACATGGATTAATCTGGCTTATTGTGGACTTCGGTCTGAATATTGATCGAGTGAATGTGTCACTAACTCGCTAACTTAATCGAAGTGGCTTGCTACCCATCTGGATAAAATTTTTTTTTCTTATTAATGAATTATAAACAAAAGTTTTAAGAGTAATAATGGTAAATTAATCAAAATTAGACTTTTTTGTTTTTTAGAAAGAATCATAATTAGACCTTGATAAAACATTAAGTGGAACTAAGGTATAACATCTTGATTAAAGATCAATATTAACGTAGAATATCACGAATAATAATTTTCAGTCTTCAATTAATGTAATATTTTTTTTATTTACACAATATAATTAAATTTTCCATTATAGCATGGTTCCTGCCCAAGAATTACACGTAAAATTTAGAATAAAAGATTAAAGAGACATAAAAAGTCAAAGAAATAATACCAAGAAATCTGTACTGGTGTGTAAATTTTTTTTGTTTGGTCAGTTTTTGTTTTTGTTTTTATTTGAATATGGTATGCAGCAGCATGTTGGCACTCAGTAGGGGTGCCTATCATTGGGCTTTAGTTTGTTGTTTTGTGTAGGCCCAAATCCTGTGGTGTTGATGTCAGGGACCAAATGGTGGGCTCTCTATAACCTCTTTTCCTCATGCTCTTAATGATGATTTTCGAAGTTTAGTATTTGATATAAATGTGGATAGAATTAATCTCACATGAAAATTAAGATTTATAGTTTTGGATATTTCACTAATTCGATAAAAACCCGAACCCTAGACGACTTAATTGCCTCTTCTTGCGTTTAATCCAAGCCTCCGAGGAAGAGTCTGGTTAGACAGAACCAATGTTAGGGTATGGTGAGCAAAAGTTCGGTTTTTACTATTGCATGTTGTTTTGATTGTAGTGAGTAGCTGGGTGTGTTGATCACATTCTATGGTGGGAATATAGTTACCTTTTGATGTTTTGAGGACCAAGAACCAAAATGTGAAACACCATTTGCATAATTATTCTTGTGGACCTGGTGTAACTACCTGTAAGATTGGCTAAAGAAAGATGAACCAAACCCATTTTTTTGGGCCTAACGTGCAGCGGAGACGTCTAGCAATATAACATCAGCTCAGATGGCCACGATATAGATTCACAAGAGTTCATGATTTTGGGGGAGAGTGACATTTCTACCTTGGGCCTCCATTCATTCAACCAAGCCCAAACTGAAACGGACCAAATATGAACCAAAAGCTAGATAAGATGGAAGACACGTGATCAGAAATAATAACAAAGAGTTACATTTACAGTGTGGAGAACGTGGAAACACCACTCTTCACACCACCATTGTGAAGTAAGAGACATACATCGTGAAGTAAGGGCCAAGCTTACCAATTCTTTAAATCCCTAAACTGACAATTAAGAGGGATATAGGGTATTAGATGAAGGTAACCTATCGCAACAAATTTCATTGATGGTGTTCATTGGATCAAGACTGAATTGTGTTAGACCATAATTTACATATACATGCATTCCTCTAGATATTGAATTGAATTTATTTTTGAGTCTATTTTAGTTTTACTAAGTCATTTTCTTATTTATCTAGGAATATTGCAAGAGTAAAGGAAACATCTATCTTATATTTTGAAGTGGAGAATTGGAGTTAGAAAAAATGACGGTCAAATGTGGAGCAAAAAGTAAAACTCCGGGTTCTAGTGAACCAACACAATTGGCGGCACCAGTGGCGGCAAACCACCACTCAAGGTAGTGCCATAGCTTTTCCGGTCACAATTAAGGAGGATCAAGGAGGACCAAGAAGTAGACCTGTAAATGGACTGGATTTTGATCTGGACCCGCTCCAAATAGGTAACTATTGGACGGGTTTGGATCGAAAGTTTTGATCCGTTGATCCGTTAATGATCCGAATCCGTTAACCCGTTTATTTAACGGATCAAATACGGATCTAGGTCGATTTGATCCGTTAATGATCCGGTCCCTTTTTGTAATAATAAAATATTATTTTTTTATTAATATATTATTATTTTTTAAAAATATAAAATATAAAATATGAAGAATTTCTAATACAATTTTTTTGCAGAAATCTAAGGGACAGTCTATCACCCAAGATTCCAAGAAGCATTAAGAATTTTGATAATGTAATTCTACTTTTGGTGATATTTTTCATGTTGTTTTAATATTTTATTAATATCTTATGAGGTATCATGATATAAATTTAATATTACTATTTAAAATTTTAAAATATTTGAAATTATAACAGGTCGGATTAGCGGATCGGGTATCCGTTATTCCGGCGGATACGGATTTGGATTGAGCTATCAACGATCCGCCGGGTTAACGGAGCGGGTTTGGATCGAATTTTTTTTTAAGTAAACGGATTTGGATTTAGGTCGATCCGATCCAAATCTGGTCCATTTACAGGTCTACCAAGAAGGTGGAGTAACATCATTACATCCATTCCATTATCCTTTGGATAATAGGCATTACTATGCACACATTTTTCCTATGCTTGTCCCCTTGACTTTGGTGACCCAAAACTATCTCTACACTCATTCTTTCCTTGTTTTCCATGCATTTGAGAAAGCTAGCTGCTCTCTCCCTCTCCCTTAGTCATCTTTTCCTACTCTACTCTCTCTAATAACTCATCATTACTTCTCTCCTTCACTTCATCCCTTCCATACTTTTTTCCCTTTGGTTTTAGGAACTAATACCACTCCAACACTCTTCCTTTTTGCTCTATTCATGAAGCTACCCGCTCCCTTTGCTTTCCTTCATCATTTTACGCCTCACTCATCCTTATTTAAGCATATCTTCTCTCATTCAAGAGGACCACCACCCTACCACCCCATTACACTCATTTCTATCTCCATCTCCACCACAAAACCTCCATCTCCATCTCCCAAAATCCAAACTCATAATATCCATATTCTTCAACCTCCATCACCACCACCACTACTCCATCACTACCACTCAAAATTAGCCTAAGAAGCATCATATCTTTATCACAATTTCATTCACCATCAACAAGAAGTTCATCATCCATCCATATATTCCATCATCAAGGAGGATTCAAGGAGCATTGAAAGAGGAAAATGAAGGAGAAGCTACCCATTGATTTTTCTAGCTTCAATTAGTTCATTCTTTTCTTCATTCTTTAATTTACATTGATGCACTTGATAGATTGATGTTAATTTGTATGATTATGAGTGAGTAGTTACTTTATTGGGAATAGGTTGAAAGCCCTAGCCGAACTTGTATGAATTGATGTTTTAATTTACATTTGATGCTATTTGTGATTTTCATATTCATATGCTAATTCAAGAAGTGAATGCATTCATTCAAACTTAACTACTTTGAATGTGTTATGTATGTCATCTCATGAAAAAAATATTTAGGGAGTAGTCAACCTTGAGCACTGATAGCATGATAGCATCCTCTATGTGCATGTGAATGTTGTGAGTTAAAATCACCTAGATCTAGGATTGGTTTGCTCGCATGATTATCTAAACTCAAAGCTTTATGTATCTAGAAACAATGAATTGAGACTTAATTGGTAATAGGATTTGTTCTTAGATAGTTAATTCTAGACTTATCCAGTTGGAATTGATAACATTAAAGGAGGTTAAGCCTTTGTAGTCTTATCCAGATGCAAAGAGGCTAATTGAAAAATTAGAATAGCATAACTTGTATTTGAACTTCAATACTTGCAAGGGAGGTTAGTGGTAGACAATCCAACCCCTAACTTCATCCATTATATTACTAGTTTAGTTTAGAGTAGTTTTGTTTATATTTGAGCATTTATTTTAATTTGATTTACCACTCTATCCAACAAATAATTTCACTGCCACCACAATACACATACTTACTATGACCCTAGATTTCCTTGTGAGTTTAGGTTTGTAATTGTTCATATGCATATCCTAGCTCTCCTTAGGTTAACACCCTAGCTAGTGAAATGAATCCAATATTCCTCATGGGATCGACTATCTTTCTTAAATCCCTATACTATTACTTGTACCCCTTATACTTGAGAGAGACTATTTGGCTAACAAATTAAACATATGTGGTTCTCAATTGAATGAAGGAAATGTTAGTCTTGCTCACTTAAGTTAGGGGTGTATTGTATTTAGATTTGTGCAAACTTTTTTTAAATGACAGACTTTTCGAAAAGTCCACAGACTTTTTAAAAGTTGATAGATTGCTATTGATTTCTTATAACCATTGATTTTAGCAACAGACTTTCTATTGATTCGAAGATCTATATACTTTATTATGAATGACTTCTATAGATTTCATAGCAAGTACAAAAAACAAAACCAATGCAGCCCAAACGCAAAACAAGATAATAACTCGTTGCCTCTTCAATGGTCAAGTATCTTCTAGTGGAAATTGACTCAAATGAATGATTATTACTCTGTCTAACTAGTTTGTTCTCATTCCTAATCTTCCAATCAACATAAAGATACAATATAGATCAATAGATGTTTATGGTTACTTATTCTCATCAATATTTTTATTTTCGCTAATTAACATATATCATAACAATATTGGTCAATGTGTTGACTCTTGATCTATAATCAATCAATTGAAATTCAATTGGTCAAGTTTTCTTTGAACCATAATATAAATTCAAATCGATGAAAATAATTAATAAAATTCAGTATTTAATAGCAACATGATACGCCCAAAATAGACGCTTAACTTAACCCTGCAAGATGTAGTCGTCAGTAGTAAAGGATAAGCAAGGATCGTTCGATGCCAGAGATTGAGGGTAACTATATTAATCACACAAAAGAAAACAAAACAAAACAAAACTAATACTAGAGAAAACGTCACACAACAAAAAGAAAAGAGAGAAAGATGGAAGGACAAATAGGGGATAGAAGAGGGCACTGCAATCCTAAAAACGAAACTGATTTGGGGTTTTTGGGTTTTTAACGAAAATAAACAGAAAACAAAGAAAAGAACACGATTTTGAATTTAGGGTTTTGAAAGATAATGATGAAGATGTTAGGAACTCAGAAATCCACCACCAAAATATGCTTGAGACAAATTTATCATCCTAGTTTCAATTACTAAGTCGTGAAAAATGTTTCAATCAAGAACAAACCATGAAGCATGCGTAAGTTCTTATTAATTCCCTAGATTACTTAAGCAAGATGAACGCACCATTACTAAGCCTTTAGAATAAACAATCAAGGTATAGAACACTATCCTATCAACAATTCACTCTAAGCATTAATCACACGTGGAAGTTTGATCGAAGCAAGTATGCAAAACTAGTGTGGAATGCCTACCTAGCATGCAATCCTTTTTATTTGGTTTCACCTATTGTCGTATAGGTTTTACTACCATTGAAACAAGCATTATTAACCGTTTAGGAGATTAAAATACCTATTTCTAGCCCCACTCACATGATCATAATATTTTATGTGCGCATTCATAAAACATAAACATGCAAGACTCATCTGTAAACCAAAACCAAATAAACAATTTCACAACAAAGCAATCACAAAACTAGGAGACAAAATATTGTCAAAAACATATCTTAGGGGCTTCAAACCTAGCCCCTAACAAAAGTAGATTAGCCACACATTGTCTTAAAATTCACAACTAAAAACATATGAGTTTGATTTACAAGAAAGTAAAAACCGTAAAGGGAAGAAGATGAGAGCCACGAATTCACTTTTAGGCAGCCTTGGACGCAAGAGCCCCTTCAAGATGGTACACGGCAAGGCTTGGTGATGATGGATGATGGTGTGCACGGTTTTTGCTCTTGGAGGACTTGGGAATTTCAAGACTTTGTGTGCTAGGGTTTAGGGCAGAAGATGGCGCTGTAGGGTGGTAGTTTGCAACGTGTTCAGCTGCTCTATATATATGTGGAGCACCCCCAAGTTTCCTTTTCCAATTCTGCTTTGAAAACCTCCCCTAGTTGCTTGAGGATTCCTTTGATTGGTGCACAATTAAATGATTTTCAACCCTTGGTAATCTTCCCAAAATCTAGAGGGATTATTCTAGGACTCTCTTTGATCTTTGCAGCATCAACAACCTTCCAAAAATGCACCCAAAATCCGTCCAATTAAGATTCCTGCCAAACTGTCCTGTTTTGACTAGGATTCAATTTCTGTCTCTGAAGCTTACTTCTTGGGCAAGGAACGACTTCGTCTTGACACAATTCTAGATGGTTATTTACTCTTACGTGTTATATGAAATCATATCCTCTAGAATGATCAACAACCTTATGGAAAAACTCCAAGAAAATCGCCAGAAAATATCTCCCAAAAAGCTTTGTGAAAAGCTGACAGTTTCTGCCTTATGGAGAAGCCTGCTTTGAGCTTGATTTCCTGCTGCCTTGTTGACGATTCTAACCAGTTCTTTGGCTCTTGTTGAAGTAAACAATCATCTATTTAAGGATCGTTGGCTCTTTCTGCAAAGGTGCAGCTGGAAACATACGATAATTGCTTCCCAAAACAGTTCCCAGAAAGCTGATTCTGAAACAGCAGTTTTCTGCTTGCAGCAACTGTTTTGCACAACGTTTTCCGTGGACTTTCCTTGTAATTTCCTTCCAAAAGGGTGATCAAACTTGGTCCTTTGCATCAGTAATTCACGAAACATGGCTTCATTGCTCCCTTTAAGCTTTTAATTTTCTTGAATTACTTCACGAACAACCTAAAAAGAAAACAAAGTTAAAACTGACTTTTTAAAGGAAATAGCTAAGAAAAGTATAAAGGATTGCACATCATATTTGTCGCATTTATGCTCCTATCACAACACTATTAAAGGTTTTAGTGGTAGACCACAATATTTGGGTTTTAGGGTTTCATAATCATTTTTATTGCTATTAGGGTTCCAAGTATCACTATTGAAAAACAAAAACAAAAAAAAATCACATCTAACAACTAGAATGAACATATTGGGTAGCAAAAAATGTTGAGATATCATAAAAGATTAAGGAAAAGACAAAAAAAAAAAACAAGAAAGAGAGATGATGGAGGACCAGCCTCTCCGCGCGTAGAGAGAAGAACTTTGATATTTGTTGACACCCAAATTTCCACGAGTTCAAATTTAATAACTGACACGTGAAGAAAGTGAGTCATCAACCTCGTAACCTAGTTGGGTCTTCAAGCAAGCCCATTTCATGCCAAAAGGAAACCTTCTAGTTAGCAAGAGATACAACAAGCCTAAATTCTCAAACAACTAACGTGCCTCTTCAAAGCAGCCGACATGCTTAATTACCACGCAATACACGTAGGCCCAAGCTACGTTTGGGGCTTATACGGCGGGATGTGGTGTGGAAGGTAACGGATCCTGTGAGGCCCATTGTTACGATAAGGCCCATCGATAATTTTGGACTTGGGAACCAAAATTCATGCTTGATGGACCAAAATCTTAACATGGGCTAGTAGAGAGATGAAAGCAGGCCTAGCAAAGCTTAAAGCCCACCAAAGCCATTCTCTCACCCAATGTCCATTACACCAGCCTTTAGCCCAAAGATTGTTGAACCATCTTCTTCCCCAAACCAGAAACGCGTGTTGTCAAAGTTGCTGCTGGGATTGGTGCTTCACCATTTTTGGCAAGAACCCAGAATCCATGGAGAGACTCTCTGATTCATATGCCCAGCAATCCCTGTTTCAATTTCCAATAGCCCTCTAACTCTGTGATCACAAGTTTCAATACCAGAAATTGAGGAAATAAAATCTTCAAAAGATCACAGCAGCACAAATTCTGGAGGATCACCCCTAAACCTGTGCCACTGCCCTTCAGTCTCCTAGCTTAAAGAAATTTCCATAGCTTTCACAATTTATCTTCCCAAAATTGTGAGTGGTCTCTAAAAACCCTCAGCCATTGTCACCAACCTTCTTCTTCCACCTTCGCTATAAAAAGCTGGTCTGCTGTTGTTGGAAACCAGGGCCAGAACAACCCAGAAACATCAAGCAAGAGATCAAGCTCTATCTCTGAATTCCTAGCCATCAATTCTTCCCAATCAACCTTAACCCAAAGCCCAGAAATCATGCCCTTGCTGGAACTCTCTCTCTCTGCTAAACTCCCAGGCATCTAGCTCCCACACCATATCCACCTATAAGTTCTGTTTGAATTAATTCCAGTTGCTGCTGTTATCACCTGGGCCAATCGCTGCTGGTATCTTCAAGCCAAAAAGCTGTTGTTACCATCCAGCTAGTCACAACGAAGTTGTTCTCAGGTTCAACCCTTTGATCAATTTCGGGCCTAGTCTCGCTTAATCAAGAGGGCCCTGCTGCAAAGGTTCAAAACACAAAATAGCCCTCACAATATTTTATTTTTATTTTTTTATTTTTAAAAGAAAGGGTACTATGATGGACTTTTTGAAATGTTTGGTCTAGTGGCTGAAAAATTATTGGAGTTTGGTATGTATAGTCACTACAACAAAAGTCATCATTTCCGACGAAAATTTCCGACAGCACAGAATTGCCCTCGCAAAAAAGCTCCTTTTTCTACCACAAAAAATGGTCGTCGGAAATGTTCTGTCAAAATATATTTTATTTCCGAGGGACAATATGTTGTAGGAAAAGAGTTCCAATTTTGTCGGAAAAACAAAAAAATTGGCGGGACCTTTTGGCGCCAGTATTATTTTCGACAAGATTTTGTGTCGTCTGTAATGATAGACCTATTTCCGAGAGGCAATTGACTTTGTCGGAAATGATTTCTTAATTTCGAGGGCAACAAAGTACCCTCGGTAATGAACAAAATATTTCCGACAGCTAGTGACCCTTGGAAATATTTCTGTAAATTGTATTATTTTTATAAAAATATTATGTCAAAGAGGAGAATTGAACATAGGATCTCCAACTTTCAAAATTAATTTGACCATTTTTCCACATGTTAATTGATGAGTATATTATTAGTTGATTAGAATTGATGCATATAAACAAAACAATTTTATTATATATTGGTTATAAGGTAAGATCGGATAAATCTCATAGTATATATATATATATGCACACACACACATATACATATTATATATATATATATATATTATAAGTCTCTAGTTATATATACATGATACGTACGTAAGTGCGTGTTTTGAATTTATATAAGAGCTAGACTTGATCGATCGATCATGTTAATTGGGAGGTTCCGCCCTAACCCAATATATTATTAGTTGCGAAAGTAGATAAGAGATCATCTATGGTAAATCACGATTATGCTAATTGGGAGATTCCGTGCTAACTGGGATGCTAACTAGGAGATTCCGCATATTTAGGAGATCGATCATGCTAACTGAGAGATTTCGCCCTAAACCCTAAACCTTAATAGTAAATCATGATTATGACTACATTAACAATCATCAATTGTGCTGGAAACTTGTATAAGTGATCTACTCATGAAGACCTAAAATTGAATAGTGGAGATGTCGATATATGTAATCGAAAATTGGGTCTCACAAGAGATCTCTTAAAATGGCAAAAGAAATATCCGTTAGTGAAAGACTTCTACACACACACACAATTCATTGTCGATCGATCATGTGTGCTTGTCCACACACACACACTATACTGTTACATAGTACTATTCATTATCGATCACATACATACTACATATATAGTACGACTGTCCCTCCACACATATATGCATTCGTATACAGTAGACATTGATCGATCATATACAATTATATAGAATATCTAGACGAGAAAAAATTGAATACTAGCGAGTACATTTTTTTTTTTTAAAGGCTAGCAAGTACATATTTATTTATCAAGAATGTTATGAAATATTTTTCATTGGTCGATCTTATATTAGAATAAAGATGTTGATCTACATAGTGTGACATACCAACACATATGCATTTATATATATATAAGTTCCATGAAAATTGATTAAAACAAAAAACAAAAGAACTTCCCGCCTAGGGAGGAAAAAATTTCCCTCCTATCCTTTCTCCCGCCTGTGCATTTTTACATACCCTAATAAGGAGTCTTATCTCACCAAAAAAGGGAAAGACTCCTTCTTTTTAGTTCGTCTAAATAATTAAAAAAAAAAACTTCCTTTGCTACGCACTGAGAAACAAAACCCTAAAAGTTCATCTTTCTTCCTCCTCTCTCACTACGGCAATGAAGAATTGAAAAGTTGAGAAGCTTCTTGATTGATTGGGTGACAATTAAAGGTTTGTCCATCTCTCCTTTCTCTCTATTAGTTTTCTTAGTGAACTGTATAAATCAACTGATATGTCTAAATTGTTCTTGAGGGCTCACCTACTTCTATTATGTCAAAATCGTTGGCATAATCCTTTCTCCTTGTATTGGGATAACCCTAATTCTTTCGATGTATGCAGAGTGCTCACAAGACCATCCGCCATTAACACAACTACAGCCTCTCTCTCATTCAATTATTTTTATGTGGAAGGAGTTAACCTGTACGTGGAGCTCTCCATGACAGCAATTTAGTTTTAAATTTGTTCTAGTTTATCTCTGCGGAACCGAAATCTTGGTGAATTTTCTTCTATCTAGGGTTTTGGATTGACCTCCAGAAAATCCATATCCATACGTATATCCATATCCATATGTAATTGTGATGCTTATGGTTAATCTGCCATCCAATGATATATGAATAAGCATTCTAGAGATTTCAAAAAGCTTGATTTTCTCAAATACATGTGCTGGTGTAGAGTAATGAATTGGATTGATTCAGTGGTAATGCTTGTATGTTTTCTCAGACTATTTCTTACACATTTTTTTTTTTTGGATATGTACAGAGTGAAGTGAAGTCGGATTCGTTGTTGATTAATTCTTTCGGTGCGGTGCAGCAAACAAAAGCAAAATTAGGTACATATACAACTCGATCTCTCCGTTTTGTTTCTCATTTTGTTTCTAGTTTACTTTTTTTTTTCCCTAACCAAAAGATTACACTTCACCTAAAAGATTACACTTCACCTAACCAAACTTGTAATAAGCCTACATGTTTGGAACAAAAAGAAGATTATGAAAGAGTGAAAGGCCAAGTTGAATCTCTGACAGATAAATTGGACAAGTTGACTCAAATTGTTCAAAGTTTGCTGCCTAATACCTCAGACAATTCTAAAGCAAGAAACTCACATTCTGTGGTACTATTTCTGTCTTTCAAATATTTGTATATGTTTCTATTGTTCATGTTATTTACTGCATGTTTTAGCTCTTACTTATTTTGCATTCTAACTTCTTTGTTTTTCTTTTACAATAGGACAATATTGCAACAGATTCAAGTGCACATCCTGATGAAGATGGTGATGAAGATGTTGCTGGTGAATATGATGCAAACTCTAATGAGGACTTTTATTAGATATATTGTTAGCTTCCTTGCTTAAGAAATGATTATATCTTTGTTTGAACATGTATGAATGATTAACTATGTTTCTTCTAATGCAATTTTTTTTATGAAGATTTAATTGTCTCTTTGATTCATCTACCTCTTCCAATCAGGTTAATTGACAATTAAATTGAGTGGGAGGAAAAAAAAAATTGCTGACAAATTTCAACGAATAAATCTTGTGGAAAAACATTTCCGACCACTTTTTCCGACCACATATCATTCTCGGAAATATTAGATTATATTTTTCCGACAGAAAATATCAATTTCCGAGGAAAATATGACCCTCGAAACTTATTCATTTTCGATGCCAAATAGTCGTCGGAATTAAATATTCTTATCGGAAATAGTTTTTTCCGACCACTACTATTCGTCGGAAATAAGTCCTTGGAAAAAAATGGATTGGCTAGCAGCCAATTTTTTCCTACAAGCAATGAATTATTTCCAACAAACATTTTTTGTCGGAAATACTATTTGTCGTCAATGAGGAGTAACAATTTCCGACCACCAAAAAATTATTTACGACCACATCTGGCTGTCGGAAATATATCTTTTTCCGAGGGTTGGTCGGAAAAAGACTATTTCCGATGGTATTTTTTCCGAGGACCACCGAGGGCACCTAGCGGTCGGAAATAGCTTTTTCCGACGGGGAAAGTGGCTTTTCCGACCAAATCGCACCCTTGGAAATGACTATAATTGTTGTAGTGAGTTAACACTACAAAGTCTATAATTATCAATGATTTTCTAATTTCATAAGTATGAATGATATTTTGAATACCTCTGTACTTTCATTCATTTTTAAATATTCAATCCCCTAGATTTTGGTGGAATTCATGAGGTCTTTAAATATCCTAACTGAATACCCCATGACTTTCATGGATTACTAAAAGTCTATATTGAATACTGTGACTTTTAAATTCCATGGATTTCTTTAAAACTTCTACTAACTCCATATACAATACACCCTCCTTAAGGACAATTTTAAAGTATTGTGAGAGACAAGTGTATATCAGCACATTATTTAATTTAAAATGTGAAATTATAACAACTTAAAATTGTGCATTTGTTTTTAATTATCAGATTTACTTGTTCTTCACAATCTCTCAAAAATTGCCCCTTAGGTGAGCAAATAACCCCAAGGAAAGGTTAACTGTTTGACTTATCTCTCTCTCTCTCTTCTCTCAATCCCTCCCCCCCCCCCCAAATATATAGAAGTTTAGCAATTCTAGAGCACATTAGTCCAACGTGTATATGTTCAGTATCATTTGGTTTAGTGGTATTGGTGTTTTTTTTTTTTGGTTATATTGGAGCGAATCGAACCCCTGATCTAGCCTAGTCCTAATCTAATTCTCAACCCCCCGATCACCACATGAGCTATCCCTAAAGGTAACATTAGTGCTTCTTTATAAGTGGAAGATTCTGATTTCGACTCACAGACCAGTTATTATATGTTCCAAATGTATGTTTATCGTGGTATTAATTGTACAAAAAGTTGTTTTCGTGTTAGCATCCAACTATCAAAACGTTATAAGTTATTTCAAACAATCAGTTGAGTATTACGATTCAAGTCTCTCCATTACTTATTTCTGTAACATGACATCTCCATGAACAACATATAGGCGAACATTTTCATATAACATCAAAATGATAATTGTGATAAAATCAATCATCTAATTAACTTTGACAAGTATCGATCTATAAAATAGACAGTTCGGATTATATACGGAGCCGTTCAGAAGCGAAAGTCCGTAAAACAAAAAAAAGTGAGGATTCGGTGCCGTCGTCCATCCTCTCGCCTCGAGTAGGTGCCGACAGTGGCACTCCTCTTACCAGACGGAGACCAGACCTCGATCTTGAGCTTCTTCTTGTCGGTGGACTAGTTGGCTACGAGTTTACAGTCGACATTGATGGTGCATGAAGTTTCAGGTGACGCTGCCGCCTAGACCGTCGACCTTGATCACCTTGGCCTTCATCTTCATGGTGACGCCGTTTGGGATGCCCATGGCAAGAGCAGCCGCGCTGTCTACGCCTGATGCAGTTGTGAGGATGGACGTCTGTACTTTTGCTGCCACTGCGGATGTCATTTTCTGATCGGGCCTATATATATATATATATATATATATGATAACTGTGTGCAATGAACCAATGGGATTATATATGTGGTAGAGCCAAAGATTGCAAACACTACTGTACATCTTTACGGGGGGAATAGATGTTGAAAATGTTCTTTTAAATCCTCAAATATCAAACCAAACAAATAACCTCAAAATCATAGCATAATTAAAAAAGTGATAAAATCTCGGGGAACAAAATACAAACTTCATTGTCAAGTCTCCCACCTGCATAGATGTTGAAAATGTTGTTGGTGTTAGGATTGGTTCTCCCGCATGCTCTGAATCATGTTTCAAGGTAGTGGAAATCTGAGTAGACTCGACATATCTCTGTCATATATACTGCTTCTTACTCGACAGCTTGCCCTAGAATACCTCTCTCGTACTATTTTGGTTCTTATCCTTTCAACGGAGGGCTTCCTTTTCTAAATGGTTTTTCTAGTTCTTCAATCTGTTTTCCTGGGTTTTCAAACATCCTCCAACTGTGACTTTGATTATTGAATTGTTACGTGACAGGGGAGGTTGCACAATTCGAGGAGCGCGCTTGGGTGCTTCACCGGTCGTTCCTCTTAGAATCCGGTGCAAATTTTCCCAGTGCATGGTCTCACTTGTGCTCTTTTAAATGGATGGTTAGCTAAAAACTAAGTTTTAGGGTTGTTGCTGACTTGCTGTATAGATCTCTCATCTCTGTTGATATGTTGGTTTTCTTAGTCATTACCACTACTTGAGTACTTGAGTTAGCTTTGTAATCTTGGTTACCTGTTCATCAAGAAAACTATTACCCCTGTGACCTACACACCCGAAAATTACGCTAACTATCGACGTCAAACTTAATAATGATCAAATTATTGATCAGCACTATTTTAATTAAACTGCTTGTCCTTAAACATTTCCTACTCATATACATACTTTTTGGTATAGAAAGTACTTTGCCAACGAAGTCTTCCTCTCTATTTAATTTCCAACCCAAATTAAAGTAACCAAAACTTCATTATTGCTGTTTTTACAACAGATTAGATGAAGTCGTAGGAGTTGATAAGATTGTAATATAAGTCACTCGAGTACTAGCTACTTTCTTTTGGAAAGTTAGCAGATAGCGTTAGTCTATGAAACCAGGCTTGGTGTCCAGTTTTTAATACAACGACACAAGGAATCTGAGGCAACAGCTCATGCAACTACGGATCGTTAGATACCATTTCAAACAAAAGAAAGAAAGACAGAACAACCCCACAAGGCCAACACCAAGTTATAAACAACCAATTAAGATGCCTGATGAGTCATGTCCCTCGGGAAAAAGGGGTACAAAATAGCACTAGCTAGCAACTAGCCAAAGCAATTTGTTTTCGAACCAAAAATATGTAGGTGGTCCATCACAGGCTAAATCATGTCTTCGGCCTGCGGAGTGTAGACCAAAAGAAAATAAGCATATGCCATGGCGCGATATCCACATTTTAAATGAAACCCAAAAAATTGGAGGACTCTGTTTGCTCAATTTTGCCTTGTATGTATAGGATTAACTAACTTCAAACTCAAAAATGTAATTACTTGCATATAGTTAAGAGGCTATGTTTTCACAATAACTGATCACATATTCAAAATATGTACAAATTCATAAAGTAATTAGGGATTCACATCCAAAACCAATTCGCAATGAATGAAGTGTCCCAAACCCTTATAAACTCATAGGCAATGTTTCATTTTCCTCATGTGGGATTGTATAATCTCAACACGCCCCCGCACGTGTGACGAATTTTCAAGCCATACACGTGGACAATTTATATTGGGTGACGTGGAGCTCGTGTGGCGGTTAAGCATTCACACGTGGGATAACCCGCTCTGATACCATGATAAAGTAATCTCTGGAGTTCACATCCAAAACCAATTGACAATGAATGAAGTGGCCCAAACCCTTATAAACTCATAGACAATGTCTTATTTTTCCCATGTGGGATGTATAATCTCAACACAAATATGATACCATATAATTACTAATGCAAGAAAATTTATTTACTTTTAATTAACAAATGTTTGTTATCCAAAGTTGAAAAGAAAAAAAAAAAGAACATGAACATGTAATTGAGTAGTTGAAAAACTTACTGGGCGCTTTCAAGTTTTGAAACATAAGTGTACTTAATCAATGCCTCATACAGTTCAATCATCGAGACAGAATGAGAAAATTGATTGCTTAATATTATCGGTTAGGGTTGATCCCTGTCATGAAATAAGAAGACGAAGAAAACACGAACTAATCGGACAACAAATTAAGAAGTAGGCCGGGATAGTAATTTAGGAGAAGCGTAAAACAAAAAAAGCTAGCTTTGGTCCAGAAATATGAGCAAACCCGAAACGTACTTGATTATTCGGCAAACAGTAATTACAAGTAAACCCGAGAACCATTAATTATATATAACTATTAACTAATTGATACCCAAAACAAAGCTTGCTACTCAAAGCAAAGCTCAAAAAAGAAGGGTAAAAATCATGGATTGCTTGCAAAGCAAAAAGTCAAGTAGATACACCATGGCCACCAGCCCACCAATTTCTCCATGAACCATAAAAATCTATGGTCATCTGGAACGGTAAAAGAAAATACTAAGCTCCTGGCCAATACTCTCATCTGGGTCAATCAAATGAAACGATTCCGAATTTGCCGAACCACAAACTCTCTCAAAATTAGCTCGCAGGTACATAATCTCATCATCATCACCATCGCTAAGCTCCTTCTTCCCACTTATAATCCCTGCACCCACCGCAACCGAACCCATCATCTTCAAAGCTTCCAAGTCATGCTTCGTAGGCCTTCGCTTAACCGCATACCCAACTTTCCTGCTATTGCAGTACATAGTCCACACCGGAGTGGACAACAGAGAGCTGGAGTTTGGTGAATTACTGTTATACCCTGGAGTAGAAGACTCGAGGGCTATTCTGAGAAACCCTCCTTGCATTTCCTTGGCCAGGACTGTTGTGGGTAGAGCTAACTCGAGCAGGAGAATTGGGTTGGACTTGGAGTTTGTTTGGATGCAGAAATGGACTTTCCCTTTTCGGTACCCAAATATGGTGCCGGTTATGATGTTGTTGGGGTAAGAAAAGCTTGGACGCCGATAGTGAAAGCCAAATTCTTTGGTTTCTTGATGGTGATGATCATCTTCTACGAAGGTGCAGTGGCAAGTTGGGATCAGGAGTTCGATGAGAGAGCGGAGAAGGCGCCATGACCGTACTTGTTTGTGGCACTCGACGGTGGTGACGGCGCTGGTTAAGTGGGTAGCACCAACTCTTGGGTAGGCCATGGCGGTTAAGGGAGGGATAGGAGGTGAGAACCAGGCTTAGAATTTGGGGGGTTTAAGATGGGAATGGACTCTAGGGTTTATATAGTGTCGGTCTGAAGGAGATGTCTTTGTCCATACTATTTTTTTTTTTTTTTTGAAAGGGATTTGGAACCCAGCCTTGTTGGGAGACTCAGCTCCACCCCTGGTTCCATTTATTATATTAATAGTATGATTTTGGTCCATACTATTTCTTATATTATGATATTTTTATTAATTGCGTTCATGCGTGTTCTCCTTAATTTAGCAGTTTGATTAACAAAATCAATTCATTTGGTTATTTTAAGAAAATACAATGTTTCCATTTACCGACCAAAAACAGTGTTCTCATAAATAAAAAAATAAAATAAAAAAAAGGGACCAAAAACAGTGGTCGAAGTCTGATCAAACAGATTAGTCATCACTAAAATTATTGTTACTATATTCTGAAGATGATGCATGGGAAAATGAGATTCGCAAATAAGGATTATTAATGTGATAAATTTTAAGAGAAATCTTAGACTGTCATTTTTATTAATTCAGAAAGTCCTCCTCTTGAGCTGGTTAGCTCTTTATTGTATTCATTTCCAGGAGGAAATGTTCAAACTTGCACTCACGTTCAATATTGTCCAAAGAACAGTACAGTATTTTGTTGGTCATTTGGAAGTTAGCTCACGTAATTTATACTATTATTTAAAGAAAAAATATATTGCCTACCTCACTTATATATTTTACTGTTTTTACAACTGCATATCCCATGAAGTAGAAGTACGTCGATCCCAGGAAATGTGTGTATCTACCTATATGTATGTATGTAACATATAAAATTTAAGACTAAATTCAGTTTGCTCTCTTTAATTTTGGGGCAAACATCAGTTTGGTCCTTGATTTTTTTTTTTTAATCATGATGGTCTTTGCACTTCCATTTTCCATCACGCGCGTCTAAAATTCAAATTTGACTCGAAACGTGACGTCACTTGCTGAGTTTGAGCCGACTTAGAGTCCCACTTTTTAAATTTTAAACCCCTAAGAAGGGGAAAATGAACATTTCTAATTTAATTGAATTTCTAATTTTTTTTCTCTTTTTTGCCTCACTTTGCCTCTCTCTCAATCTTACACCAAGAAACATGAAACCCCAATTCTATTGATTAGAGTATTAGATGACCTTTCTCACACTCATCTCTCAAACCTAGCAACATCAAACCCCATTTCTCATCCCTTCGATCAATTCTTCATCCCCAATTCATGAAACCACCAAATTAAAACCCCTAATTCAAACATGAAACCACCTATATCAGCAGAGTTTTCGTGTGAATTCTTCCAGTCTCTAACTTGCAAAGCTCCAGCCCATGATTTCTTGTCTAAACGACTTCATGTGGAACCCAGAACTGGTAAGCTATACAACTTTGACTCTCCAGAACTATTACTTGTCTTTTTCTCTTTTTGATTGCTTTAGAATGCACCTAAAGGCTAAAGTCAATGTTTTGAGACCTCCAATCACGACACCAGCAAAATAGATCCCCAATTACGTCCAAATTTCAACACCACATTGGGCTTCACCACGATTTTGGAAGCTTCTGGCTTGGTCTTCTCCTTACCCAGAGCAGTTGGAGCTGGAATCGACGTTAAGGACTAAATTAACATTAAGGACTAAATTCAGCTGCAAACTGAATTTGGAGCCAAAGTTGGCTTAGTCCTTAATGAATTTCAACCTTCTGTTTTGGTAAGGATAGAAGTTGTCGGAGGCGACGAGCATCTTCAAATTGAGGACAGCATTTTCGGCGGCCATGACGATGACTCGGAGCGTTAGAATCAGAAAAACGGGTCAGGTTAAATTGGATTTTGTTGGGGGGGTTTGGAGTTTGGTTGAAAATTTCAGTGTCGGTGGTGAGAGCTTGTGAGTTGTGAAAGAGAGAGATGGTGGGGGGAGGATCCAGATGGGCGAGCCGAGGATCCAGAAGGCGGCGATGAGACTCTACTCGGAGAAAACCGGATAGGAGAAAATCCATGTCCTCCAGGCGATGCGTTTTAGCTCTGTATCAATGGCGGCGTCAAACGGCAGCGAGTACTTCAAATTAGGAATCATGGGGATGAAAGAGAAATTCGCTCAGTCGTCTAACGCCGAATCAGTGGCGGAGGATGAGGAGAAGCTAATGTGAGAGGCGATCTGGGTAAGAGAGAAGATGAAGATACATGGGTCAGAAAAGAAAACGATGAGGAAGAACATGAATTCTTTTGCTGCTTTTGTTACTGAAAGGATGAACAAGAGGAACAAGATGAAGAATTGTGCAGAGGAAGAAGAAGTGTTGGAAAATTTGGTCGATAAGAAGCTACTTATGTCACCGGATTTTACCTCCTACAAAAACTAAAAATTACAATATATTAATAACAAATAATAATCATAATGTTATTGTCATATAGATTGAAATAACAAGAACTATAAGACTTATCTCTTGAACTTGTAGCTTCCAAATGACACATCATTCGAAAAGAGTTTAAGGTTGAGGCGTGTAAACACTGCCCTTAAGAGTAGATTTCGTCCCTTGGAGACAGTGTCTCGGTGTAGCAGGTTTGTGGCGCCCTACCCTCCAGGGTACAACAATCTCGATCCTTGTAGGTGTACACTTACAATACTTGAATCGTATCAAACAGCTTGAAACTTTCTTTTGGTGGAATAGAAAAATTAAAGGAAACACATGAGTACTTTGAGCTATGAAAGGAAACAAAGGAGATTGAATTTCTATTGTATATTTTGATTTGGAAAGCTAGAGATTATATATGGCAAGAATGATTAATGCAATAACAATTTGCCAATAGCAATTAAATTTTGTAACTTAAGTAACAGAAATGGATACAATGACATTGATGAGTAATTCAAAATGGAAGGTATCAAATAAGGAATGAACCAATATAATTACAGAGTTAATTTGACCAAATGAATGGTATATCAATAATCCAAACTGATGAAATCTTTATATAAATCGCAATCAAAGAGAGTTAATGACTCAAAAAGAATTAATGACTATTACTATCTGCAAATAACGGTTTAGAGGAGATTTCAAAAATAGCAGGTATTTTGAAATATTCTAATTAAATTCCAACAAGAAGAATATTCAAGGGGGCAGTTTGGACATTTTGTCCAAATTGTGGGTCAAAATCTGAAAAGTGAGCCCTTATGTAGGCTCCAACTCAGCAAGTGACGAAACATTTTGGGCCAAATTTGAATTTTAGACGCACGTGATGGAAAATGGAAGTGCACGACCATCATGATTAAAAAAAAAAATCGTAGATCAAACTGATGTTTGCCTTAAAGTTGGAGGGGGCAAACTGAATTTAGTCCTAAAATTTAGAGTTAAATATTGCTTACTCCCTATACTTATAGGGTTTCATCGTTTCAGTCCCTGACCTTCGAATTTCACCTAAAAAGTCCCTGAACTCCCAATTTCCTCCCAATTGGTCCCTGCCGTCAAACATCTGTCAAAAACTCCGTTATCTTCCCCTAAAAAGTCTATTATACCCTCATTTACTTAAAATATATATATATATATATATTTCTCTTCCTCCCTTTTTTTTATTTTTTTTTCTTTTTACCTTTTCTTCTTCCGGCTCTCTCGCCTCCTTCTGTTCATCTCCTCATCAAAATGGTTCCAATCCACAGACCTTCAAGAGGTGAAATGAAAAAAAGAAATAAAAGAGAGAGAGAGAAAATAAATTAAAAAAAAAAAAAAAAGTAAGTGATGGTATAATAGACATTTTCGGCAACTTTAACAGAAAATTTTGACGGCAGGGACCAATTGGGAGGAAATTGAGAGTTCAGGGACTTTTTAGATGAAATTCGAATGTCAGGGACTGAAACGATGAAACCCTATAAGAATAGGGAGTAAACAATATTTAATCCTAAAATTTATATAGCTAGGGAAAAAAGTCCAAGTCGTTGTTGGTTTTCAATTAATTTACATATTCATCACCATGCCAGTAGGAAAATAAGGGATAAATCGATCTGATCATACATTCATAGTGATTGTATACAATGTTATTTGCTTTGTTCACCAGTAAGTCGATTTCATCACGAAAGTTTATCAGTTATATTCAAAGGTCTAGGGGTGAATTTAGGACAACTTTCCAGACTTTTTTGAGATCATGATGTATGCCGCCAAAGTAAGCCTCCGTGAAATTAATAGAGAAATTGAGTTTGATGTTTCAAGTATTTTGGATAGTTCCAATGGACATGTGCTTCTTCTTCTTTCTTTTTTATTTCTGGTGGAACACGAAAGAAAGTGGCGGGAGCAACCCTAGTGTGGAAAATTATCTAGCCTTATTAGACTGCATGCACTTTTCTGTTTTCGGCTTCAAAGAAACTCAAATATGATTTTCCATGCTAATGAAAATTCCGTACGAAAATACAATAAGCAATCCTCCATTGATCAACTAATCATTAGAGCATTGAGTATTGTGCTCTTTACAATTCCAACATTTACAACTGTTCTTCAACAACTAATTCATACAAGAATCTTAGTGACCTTTTCTCCAATATATTTTTGGGGTACTCTAATTAAAAAATTACCCTGCAAACTAGCACTAGATTTCATTCCCTGGCTGGCTTGTGTTATACCACATGAGAGAGACTTTTAAGCAAAAAGGGCTGAAGCAAATAAATGGAGTTGTTCTGCTTTCTAGCCTGGTTTCTCCACTCATGTCCTTTGCCTTTCTCGTTCCATGTGTATGTTTCCAGAAAATGACACAAACTCAAATTGCTTTTGATTATTTACACTTCAATTAAGTCAAAAAAGTTATCATTTATTTATATATCTTGTCATCCTTCATTTACATCACTCAATGCGTATCAACCAAAGTGAACTTCAGATACATACTTAAATTTCTGATGACCATGGTATAGAAATAATATGGTTATTCAATTGAAATTTTAGTTCTTCTCGAAACAGAAAATTTATCAAAGAAACTAAAGGAAAGGGAGCATATAATCTTTTTATTGAATTCACCGTGCTCTAAATTCAAGAAGTTTCATAATTATATAAACAAATCAAACAAAGATTTAGTCCATAGGATCATGGTTTATTTGTAAGAGAATGACAATATTGGTTTTTTTTTTCTTTTAAGAATTTATGTTACTACTAAAGATGGGTACAAACGTTAAAAGAGACAAACATTAATAGAGAGTCCCGAGAGCGAGAGCGCTAGGGTTTTCAAAGAAAATTTGTTCTCTCCGCCCGGTGGAGTGTCCGGTGACGCTGTCGTCGAACGGGACCCGTTGGACTTGAGTTTGCTTGTATGTTCGCACCTTCGATTGGACAAGGAATCGGAGGAAATGGTAGGGGAGATCAAGGCGGCTGGCGAGTTTTGGTTCCTTTCTTGCAGGCCGGAGTTGGGATTGGCGGGTCGGCAGCGTGGAGTGGTGTCGCAGGTTTAGAGGCGGACTAGAGAGGATGAGATCGTGGCAGCGTTGATTGGCTCGGATTGGACTGACCCGATCTGGGTTGGATCTGATCAAAAATGTTCGTTCTGGGTCACGGCGTTGGACTCCGACATAGGGAAGGGAATGGTTGGAAAGGGCGGTGCTTCTCCACGGCGAGGCCGGGATGGAGCGAGGTTGACGGCGATCCAGCGAAGGTGGCTTTCGGCTGTGGTGGGATTGGGCCAAGCTTGGCTGGCAGCTTGTGATCTACTTGCGGCCTGGAGTGCTGCTTGGGCTGGTAATTTTAATTATGTTTTTAGTTTTCCTTATTATTGTTGGTTAGTGTTGTTTCGCCTTTGGCGTGTAATAAGTCTATGTAGGTATCTTGTAGGGCTAGTCGGGCTAAATGCTTGTGTATGCACTCTAAGTGTCTTTTCTGGCCTAGCAAGGCAACGATCCATTGTTAAATGGTAGCAACCTCCTAGTGGCAGGATAAAACTATGTGTTGTCAAATTTACTTTCCGGCGACAACAAGTAGGAAATCTGTGCTTATGGTAATTATACTACATTGTAATCGGGTTACATATCGAGTTATCTTTCCGTTATGTCACCGCTATGTCAAAGCAAATAGAATAGCTAATAGTGCACTATTTGCTAGTTGGTGTCTGGTTGAATACATTTATTTGATAGAGACTCTTATTATTATTTCATGACATTCTCTGTATGCTTATTGTAATAAGGGGTTTAGGCTCAATGTTCCCCCTTTGTATTCGACAGTTTCATTAATCAAGGCTTGAGGGTAGCCGCACCAGCCCTTTATTTCAAAAAAAAAAAAGATGGGTACAAACGTTACGTTTGGATGCAAAATAGAAGTTTTTAAACTCGCACCTCTGATGCTACGATGATTATACAATCCTACATGAACCATACAAATGGGTACCTAATAAAGAAGTAATCCCTCCACCTAAAAAGACTCTCTTTAGTACTATTTTGGAGGTATAAGAACCGAATATCCAGATTCTCAGTCCAGATGGGAAACGACCAAACAAAAACATGAAATTGGAGCTTAGAACTCTGACCGACTCAGATCCCAAATCCAAACCTATAGATGACCTAAAACTCGAAACGTAATCCAGTTAGAGCCCGAAACAGGACAACGACCTCGATCTCATACTCAGATCCTGAACCCATTTGAATCTCAGGAAATGATCTGAAAACCACCGGGATCCTACCAAAGGTGAAGCCAACCAAGTCCATTGTAGCTATAAACCATCCCCAACACAACAACAACATTTATCTTAGAATATGAATTGCCAAAGTTACTAGATTACATATTCTATATTTTGATATGTGTACTATTCTAACATTTAATTTGAGCTTTGATCAGTATAGACTATTTCACTACTTTGACAAACCCTAATGAATTAGATATATATTTATTTGTTTTGCATTATGTCCTTCTCAAACAAGAGTAATTTTATTCACACATTCCTACTTTCTTAATACACACCTCTTAAATTCTTTTTGCCATTTTTTCCCTGATATTTCCTCTTTTACCCTTTCTGCCTATTCGTCCTTTTACTATCTCATCGGCATGAAATCGTCATGCTAGAAAGCAAAATTTTAATACAATTGCAGGAAATATAGCGTGCCTAATTAATAATTAGAAGATTCCAATTGATTAACAACGAGTTTATGATTTCTTATGGATTGGCTTGATATGTAATTCAAGTTGACCATTGGAACTAGAATCGTCTACTTGGATTTGCGCCTATAGATACACTGAAAAGCTTTGAAAACTCATGTTGGTTGGTTGAAGTAGATATGGATTTTCAAGTTTTGAAATACATATCATAATTCATATGCTAAAGCCTGTGCATAGTTGCTTTACTGCAATTCTCCTTTAAGCTTGGCTCTCTCTCTCTCTCTCTCTCTGTTCGCCCTTACCTTCTCTCTACTTCTTTTAGTTGTGACTCAGCAAGCAAGATTCCTTCGGCGACTCCCTCTCCTCAACTAAATAGTTGGCCTCCGGGCTCCGGCAGTTGCGACCGGCTGGGTGGCTCCATTGCCTTCGAGCAGAGGCTGGAATATGATTAATATTTTCTTGAGGAGGGGTAAAATAGAAATATGAAATTTTACAAATATATGGGATGTGTATTTAGAAAATAACTATGTGTGAATAAAATTTCTCCTCAAACAAAGTTCCCAAAAAAAAAAAAACCACAATATGCAATTATGTATGCGTTCAATAAGAAAATATATACTCCATATCATTGGAATTTAGCTAGCCAGTGCTTTTGTTTTTTTATTTTTCAGAAAAAATGTGGGGCTAATTTAAACTTTGATTTGACAAAACAAAAGATAACTGGACTAATAAAACAAACTATAAAAGTGCAGTGCATTGCACTTTTGCTATTCTCTTTCTTTTTGCATATTCTGTCTGGCTACATATGCAGAATTGGCGATCATGATGTTCATGAAAAAACAACTAGTGCTTTTGGTTATAGGAGAAATGGACAAGTTAAAAGAAATATGGGGCCGAGACAAAAGAAAGTGTGTGCCATCTCAATCTGTCCGGTCCATCTATGTCATTCCTGTCTCGGTTGTTTTACATAGAATTTTACAAAAGATAAGAGCTTGAGCTATGAAGATATGTTGACAAGGAAATTAGGTAGCTAGGCTTAATCTTGTCCAAACTCAGTGAGTGTGCATGCATGTAGTCGTTTTGAAGTGATGAACTGATGATCACTTTGATTGCTTCTATTAACTTTAGGTCACAAGCTACATAAATAGGAAGATATATACATATTCTTGAAGACTATTGGATGCATATATGTTAGAAAAGAATGAACCTACTTTAATTTGGAACGTGTATACTACCGAAGGGATTCTTCTGTCCCCAAAAACCCTGTGCCAACCCTGTCTCCACACTCTGATTGGCTCAGAATGATTAAACAATGAAAGAAAACTTAAGATAAGGATTTTTTAATCATTCTGAGCCAATCAGAGTGTGGAGACAGGGTTGGCACAGGGCTTTTGGGACAGAAGATTTCCTTCCGTATACTACCTCTGTAATGGAATTACTTGTCGATCCAAAGATGACGATTAAGTATGGTCCAAATAGCATCATATAACTAGAAATCGTATTACCAATGCAAAAGCCTAACTTTTAAAGCTGTTCGTAGATATCTCCCAAGTAGCTTTGAGCATGTTTTTAGCTTTGAGTATGTTTGGACCCAAAATGAGCATTTTGGCCTGACAAGGCACGTCTTGGAGAAATTGAGCCAATGTCAGTGGCTCAAGCTATATATTGTCGACAAGTTCGAAATATATATATATTTAGAGGCTAAATAAAGCCTACTATGGAAGCATGAAAAGTCAACTATAGCACATTTTCCTACTTCGGTTAGGAGAAACCGAGCTAAACAAGGAAGGAGGGGTGGCAGACTGACCAAATGAACTCGAAATGAGTTGAAACTCTGCAGATCCATTCTAGACAGCCCAAGAATCATTTCTTATGAAGAGTGCCAAAGCTCGTTCGGAGTGGAAAACCTTCAAACAAACAGTCCAATTTTCTGCAGAAGCAAAACTTGGAAACTGGACCTGTAAGAGGTCCAGCAGCATTTCCGGCCCAACCACATGGAAATAAATTCTGAAATTTTACCACAATAATCTACATTCATGGTGGATCATTTCATATGAAGAAATCAAAGGTTGAATCTGAGTTCTTAGTGGAGATAAAAATTGAGGGATAAGGGAGCAGAAAATGACTTAAACCTAACATTCCATTAGTGTTTAAGTGCTTGAACCTAACAATTCCATAAACTCATAAGTGCTCCATAAACTCATAAGTGCTCCATTATGATTTGTTTAAATGCCAAATAGTGTTGCTTGGTAGCCTATAAATAGAGGCTACAACATAGAACAATTGACTCATTCATACATCAAAACATCTCTAAGATGATCTAAGTTCTCTCTAGAGCAAACCTCTCTAAGAGCAACTCCTTTCCTTCTCTTTCTCTTATAGGTGATCACACTCTAAGTCCTAGTCTCCTCAGGAGCCGACTATCAGTGCCACCAAACCCTCTGTCAAAATGCTTCGGTCCTAGTCTCCTCGGGAGCCGACTGTAGTACCGCGACCACAACGGTTACGGAACCAGCCAAGCAAGGGTAACGCCCTAGCAACCCAGCCAAGCTAAAGTCACGCTTTAGCAAGTACTTCTCTCTACTTCCCGGTGATTTCGCTCTGCTTAACCTACAACGTTAAGTATCGACTTGGTGACACAAGACAAAGTCCTCCAGCACGAGGCACAAAGAATCCTGCGACGAGGTTGGTGCTCTCCTCGTCTACAGTCGCTCAAAAGAAGTCAGGTCAAGGGACACCCCCAACGACCGCACCCAAACGGTGCTGGCACGCCCACGCAAGAAAAGAGACTGTTGACCAGCTCAAGAAAAACTGGAGCCAAACAGAGTATATTTTCTTGCAACATATCTCCAGGGCCAGGAAAACGTCAGCTGATGCTCTTGCCAAGTATAGCTCCGAGATTGGGTAGGTGTTGAGTGAAATTAATTAACCTTCCTCCTCATGCTAAGTAATGGATAAGTAATATTTTTCGGTTAGAACTAATTAAGGACTATCTCGGTTTATAGCTTACACATGGATTAAACCGAAACACAGCAGAAATGCAGAATTATAAAGGAGTCCGGATTAGTGTTGAGTGACTTGAGTCATGTGATACGACGAATCCAAAGAGGCGAGTTAGGGTAGTATTACTTGACATGGGATAGATATGACACAACAGAGAGAACAGAAGGGATACTATGGGATAGATATGACGCAACAGAGAGAACACAGCTAACATGAATTGCCGCCCCTATAGTGAGAGTAGAATCACTAATTGAGGATTTCAATGAATCATGGAATAATGTACATGTTCCTATAATACCGGTTGCACTTTTCGATCATGCAATGTGTTTTTTTTTTTTTTGACTGGAAACAGGTGAGGATTAGTTCCCTTCACCCAACTTTATTGATGAGAAAAAAGAACATTATGCCTCGGAGGGAACATCATGCAATGTGTTTTATGTCCGGCAAAATTTGGTAAAATCTGCTTTTGAATTGTGAGGTTAACAGACAACAACTTGATTGGAGATATTGCTTCGTGTTTTCTTTGATTGATGAATTATATATGGATATTAGCTGACGGGGATCGATATCCCAAACCCTAAGAAAGAGCTTCAGTATGATTAATCTTGTTTCGATTAATCTGTAATGAAGTATCATCAGATGCAAAATTGCTGGATATATGGCTAGTTAACTGGGTTTTCATTTGGAAGGTGGTTAGTCGAATTGCTTTGTTAAGCAATTCATATTGCTGTTTCTAACTCTTCGTCGCAAATGCTGAAAAATGAGAAGCCTTCTCAAAACTGGTCGAGTTTCGTGAAGGAACTGGGTCCAAAAGAAGCCCATTACTTGACAATATATGCTTTCGTTTGATGGGCTAATTAGGCCTACAAAGAGATGACTCTCTTATGTGACTGTTTTGAACTTTCTAAATGCACATCCTAGTTATGTAAGCTTAAAAAATGAGAGTGAAATTTACACTCCTCATTTTACAATTCACACTTTATATTTCCGTTTTTAGTATCTAAAATTTTATCTTTTTTTGTAAAGAAAAAATTTGAGAGTGTGAATTTCATTATAAAACAGGAAAAGAGTGTGGATTGCAAATTCAAGAGTGTAAATTTCATTCTCCTTAAGAAAAATTTTGAATTTTGAATTTGTTCAAGTTAAAAGCTGAAGAAAAATTGAAAACATGATATTAGTCAGAAAATGAAAAATGAAATCTGCACTGCATCACTGACAAAGCCCAGGTGCATGTCATGGCATGGCTGATAATTACAAGATCGTCGATCAATTGTTCATGTCACAAACAATTCACGAAGATCGAGCAATTTAGATTTCCTTTCTTGAAGGTGTCGAGTTCCATCTTACGCAAAGACTAAATCACATTCTAGTAGAATTAGAATAGTGTAAGCTAAGAAGCTTAAATACAATACCTTCTTGTGTGGTAACTTAATTAAATTGCTGTTTACACCCAGTTTATGAACCTCCATTCCATCAAATTGCAGCCGTGTTGTCCTACTCAAATTGGCTTGTTCATTGGCTTACAACTCACTTACCTACTCGAAAGTCATTTGATCAAGCTAGTCAATTACTTACTTACTAGAGCATGAATATAGAAGCCAAATTATCAACTTGGATTTCAGCCATGTTCACTTACTTACTTACTCATGTCATTTGGTTCGCTAATTTAATGAATAAGGACTCAACACTCAAGTTGATTTCCCGAAAGCTCGTTCGACCAAGAAAATATATTCTAGCCATCGGGAAGTCAATGTGGGACATATTTACATGAGTTTTCAGAAGTCGATTAGGCGGGCAAGTTGACTCAAATTTCTCAACCACTCGGCGACATTCGCCGATGCTTAAGAAACTGGGGGGGGGGGGGCAATGTTTGTACCCACATTTGCATATCCACTCAGACATAGCTAATGTGCAGATAGTCATTGAGTAACTTCAAATTTTAATAGCTAATGTGCAGATAGTCATTGAGTAACTTCAAATTTTAATAAGCTGCTCAAGGAACAAATGGGTCGATGACTAAACATATCGGCCGATGAGTAATTGGATAATACATTTGGTCCAAGACGGGTAAGATAAAAACTAGGCCGTTGGTTATCGGCCGGCCCGTAGTCATCAGTTCGAAAAGAGTTTTATTGTCTAAAAGCCCATCGGCCAGTTGTTCAAATCGCTCTAGTCAGTTTCCAACTTGGGAAGATAATAGCCGACAGACAGAGAAGGTCGATAAGTGATAAAGATGAAATTTGATCAAATTAGTATTTCAATCGACTTGAAGTTCACGTCAGCCGATAAGGAGAGTTCAATCCAAGTTAGTTTGCTTCAAGATTAGTTCCAGCCGTTGATAATGACCATCAAAGCCGATCAAGATAGAGTCCAGCGTCAAGTCAGCTGACGATAAGTATTGAAGCCAAATCAAGATAGAGTCATTAAGCCAAGAGGAGGTCGAATTCCACTCAACTTCAAAGAGTCAAGAGATCAGTTCAAGTCACAAAGCAGCCAATATAAATAGAAGCATTGACAGAAGACATGACACACACACATCTCCAGTCAAAACTCCATCATGGGTTTCCTTTTATTTTTCTTAGCTCCAGATTAGTTTCATTGCTTTTTCAATTCTTTAGTTGTTTGTACCCACATTTGCATATCCACTCAGACATAGCTAATGTGCAGATAGTCATTGAGTGACTTCAAATTTTAATAAGCTGCTCAAGGAACGAATGGGTCGATGACTAAACATGTCGGCCGATGAGTAATTGGATAATACATTTGGTCCAAGACGGGTAAGATAAAAACTAGGTCGTTGGTTATCGGTCGGCCCGTAGTCATCAGTTTGAAAAGAATTTTATTGTCTAAAAGCCCATCGGCCAGTTGTTCAAATCGCTCTAGTCAGTTTCCAACTTGGACTCAGCAACTTGGGAACATAATAGCCGACAGACAAAGAAGGTTGATAAGTGATAAAGATGAAATTTGATCAAATTAGTATTTCAATCGACTTGAAGTTCACGTCATCCGATAAGGAGAGTTCAATCCAAGTTAGTTTGCTTCAAGATTAGTTCCAGCCGTTGATAATGACCATCAGAGCCGATCAAGATAGAGTCCAGCGTCAAGTCAGCTGACGATAAGTATTGAAGCCAAATCAAGATAGAGTCATTAAGCCAAGAGGAGACCGAATTCCACTCAACTTCAAAGAGTCAAGAGATCAGTTCAAGTCACAAAGCAGCCAATATAAATAGAAGCATTGACAGAAGACATGACACACACACATCTCCAGTCAAAACTCCATCATGGGTTTCCTTTTATTTTTCTTAGCTCCAGATTAGTTTCATTGTCTTTTCAATTCTTTAGTTGTTGGCTCTACTAGTTCAAGTAATTTCCCTTCGTTTTTCTTGTAATCTAGTATCGATATTTCAATTGTTTCTTTTGTTACTTTTTGATAATAGTTGATAGTTTTATTCTTCAAGCCATTTATTATTTTCTTTTTTTGCTCTTTACTTTATCGCTATTTACTTTCCTGTGATTTACTTTATTGCTCTTTACCTTTCTACACTTAATTTAGAGTTTACTTCCTTGCTCTTTTACTATCATGTTTATTTCTGGCACTAGGAGTAGTTTTAACGTAATTTTTCGGTTACCAATCATTATTTGCGACTCATCCATTGAACAACCCAAAAGTCCTTGTCTCCAAGGCATTGAACCCTCAGCCGAGATTGTTCCTTCCTCAGCTTACAATTACTTGATAAGTCAGAATCACACTCACTACATCTATAATTGCACACTTGGCCTTCTAGCCGTGTGCTGGCACGCCCCACAATCTATTCATCGAGAATGACATTTGTTCCTTGATCTCTCGGCTACCTAGGCCGAGGTGATTTTCAGAGGCAACAATTACAAAGCCTAATCAAGTCACTTCCTATTCCATGTACTATGTGGTTGGATAACAGTAATGTATCTGAGACTAAGAATTGCATGATAAAAGTATCAAATTGTACTTGTTAAGAAGTGTTGCAGATTTCAATTAAATTTGCAATGCTACCGGCCATTTCTTGATTTGTGAATGTAAATGTATCTCTATATACTTAATCACTTCGTTCTAGCACATACTCAGGCTACTAGCGGGTTCAAGCCTAAAGACTTTCTTATAGTAGCTAGCTAGCTAGAGAAATTTATTTACAAATATGATTCTTAGAGATCTATCTAACAAAAAGATGTACTGATAGTTCCAGTTATGAACTATAGACTGATGTGTTGGCCTACTGCGTAATAATTGAGTTCCACTCGCAAATTGGCCTAATGCGTTGAATAAGGATGAAGGTAAACATAACAATGGAGGAGCTAGGTAGATACATCTTACAATTGATATTTGATAGTGGAGGAGCTGCTTGTCCCAATCACCATCACGACAATAATGAAGTTCCATATAAACAAAGCTGCTAATTAAGTTACTATCTACATTATTTAATGACAAGTTTATCTACATTTTCTTCAACTAGTACAAATTCATCAACAAAGGTAGGCAGCATTTTTCTTGGGACTCAAGACTCAAGTTGCATATATATATATATTTTAATTCTGTGTACGCCCACAGGCGTCAAAGAAAATGACATATACAAATCCAAATCAGATTAGAAAGGAGGAATCTAGTGTCCAATTAAATGAAACATATAGAAGCTAGTCAACTTAAACTCCAATTACTGGTTTACGTTTTCCAGAAAAACAAATCTATGAATAGGTTCGAAATGTTATTAGAAGTAGTACCGTTGCAATTTGTCGTCAATTTCGCTGATGCATTTCGTTTGGGCATTGGTTGTAAATATGCCTTTTGGTCTCACTGCTACAGTGCTACTAGTGCTTTCAATCTTGGTTGATTCCTGTTTATTTTTAGGTTACGAAAATGTCGAAGATTCTTCAGCCCACCCAAGTGGGTGGTCACCTGGGCTCTGTTAACAGAGCGTGCACTGCACGCGTTAACAGATAGTCTGAAACAAAAAAAACAAACCTGGGCTCTGTTAACAGAGCGTGCACTACACGCGTTAACAGACAATCTGAAACAAAAAAAAAAATAAAAACAAAAAAGAAAAATCTGATATTCATGTGCGATTATAATCGGGAAGTCGACCTTACTGTTCTTTTATTTCCATCGCCGCCTGCAAACTAGAGCAAATGAGACCTAACCAAAATTATCTCGCGCCTCTGTCGAATCTGCAACCCAGAGCAAGATATCGGATCTAAAGCTTCATCCAAAACTTCATCGAAGTACATTGGAACAGAAGATCTGCAACAAGTCCCCACCATCCATATCTAATCAATATATGTAATTATCCATGTCAGTAGTGGAGTTTTCCTTTGGATTGATTGCTTAACTATAATGAGATTCCATTAGAGCTGGATTGGATTGTGAGTTTCTATGTGCAGAGAAAAGATGAAAAAAATGAAACTGAATTGAAATTGAAAGAAGGCGATAGAATGGACATACCCTAAACCATGAGTCAAAACCCTAAACTGAATTCTGGCTGTCTGGCCTCTGCCGACGGCGACTCGAGCCTCCCCCAGCCCAATACCACCCAACCTTCCTTTGCCTCTTTACTCACCTCGCATCCCCAACCACTACACTTCAACATTGATGAGCTCTCATCCCCGGTTTTTGAGAATGGTCTGCTATCTGTGCAGATTTCAGAGGAACCATATCTCCGTGGGTTGGAACGCTGCAAAAACTATCTAGTTGGCCGACTTGTACTACCACCGAAATCAGTCCCCTTGAAAACCCATGAACTCACTTTGCAACTTAAGGCACGCTGGTCCTCCTTGCGTAACTAGTCTATATCACCATTGGGAAAAGGTTTTTTCATGCTCCAGTTTTCCTCTTTGGATGATATGCAATCTGTTTGGTCCATGGGCTCTATTGGTTTGCAACAAGGTCTCCTGCGTCTCATCAAGTGGACGCCAAATTTTTCATCATCTACATACCGGAATACCTTTGCACAAGTTTGGGTCCGGCTTTGGGATCTTGGATTTGATTACTGGGAGCAGCAAACGCTTTTTGAAATATCCAAAGGACTTGGTGTCCCCCTCAAAGTTGACCCTCGAACTGTTGATCGGAGTGTCGGGCTTTATGCCAGAGTTCTAGTGGATGTCGACCTTTCTAAGCCTTTATCCCATCATATCAGAGTGACCCGATCGAATGGAACGCAAGTTTCTGTTGGTGTGGAGTATGAGGCCCTGCCCAATGTTTGTTCAAAATGTGGATTGGTGGGGCATTTGAATATCCATTGCAGGGCTATCCCACCGAATCCTAGCACTGATGAGATGGTTGATCGTCGTGGGCGTTCACATGAGCTCTCGAAGCACCGACGGCGCTCTAGGGCTTCTCGCCGACGACCTAGAGATAAATTGGTATCTACTGGAGAGCAAGAGGTAGAGGTAGCCCATACTGATGCCGCGTGTGTTACTGTAATGGAGGATACTCGTCAGCCTGAATGGAGCCCCCCATCCAGGAGCTTGAGTCCAGTAGTCCAACAAATTTCTGATAATGCTTCTTCTTTTGAAAGTGTCTCGCCCGGTTTTGAGCGAATTGAACCGGCGACCGAAGTGACCGGAGGAATGGATTTGTTATGCGCTGACAATACAGATGATATTAGCTATACTTTCAAGCCCATGGCAGTGCAAATTGATGTTGAAAGTAACGTTAGAGAGGAGGGAGAGTTCACACCTATTGTCTCAAAAAAATCTAAAAAGCTCCTTAAGAAAGTATCCAAAGCAAGTATTATTGCACAACTTCCTGTACCCGACCTCAAGCGCACTCTCTTGCATAAGGGAGTAAAATGTAAACATTTTTGATGAAAACTCTATACTGGAATGCCCGAGGAATAGCTAATGATGAATCCCAGCGGGCTCTTTCTGATCTGGTACGTATTCACAATCCTCTATTTGTAAGTTTATCTGAGCCGTTTGTTCCACTGAGTGCCATTAATAGGTCATTCTGGAGGTCGATAGGCCTATATCCTATCGCTACAAATGATCGGGGACCTCAAGAACCTAATTTGTGGCTCTTATGCCGTGAGGCTATCCACCCTACCTTGCTCTCGTCCACGGACCAGCAGATCACTTTCTCATGCTCTCTTGATGGTGTTTCTGCTGTGTTTACAGTCATTTATGCTAAGACTACAATTGCAGGAAGAAGATTATTATGGCAAGATCTTTCGTTTATTCGCAGTAACCACGTTCATGGACCGTGGCTGGTTTTGGAAGATTTCAACTGTGTACTTGGGGCGCATGAGAAAAGAGGTGGTGCCTCCCCAAGCACTACTTCTTGTACAGAGTTTCAACATATGTGTACGGTGTGTGATCTTATAGATATTCCCACCAAAGCTCTATTGTACACGTGGACGAATCGCCGAACCGAGGTACGACTTGATAGAGCTTTATGCAATCTTGCATGGATGGAGGCTTGGCAGGAGATAAGTTGTTCCACCTTGACTAAAGCCACTTCAGATCATGTGCCCATCCTCCTATCTTTCTCAAGGTTTTCATTGAAACGTAGTCATTCCTTCAAGTTTCAAACCATGTGGTTGAAACAGCCGAACTTTGTTCCTATGGTTAAAGAATTTTGGAACACTCTCGAGTTCCATGGCTGCCCTTTGTTTACTCTGAGTTCCAAATTACGAGGGCTGAAGTGTATGATCAAGGATTGGAACAAACTCCAATTTAGGAATGTACATGCTCGGGTTGATGCTGCCAGGCTAGCTCTTGATCGTATTCAAGCTGAACTGTCCTCTTTGGGTCCTTCTGAAGATCGCTTTGCTAGGGAGGATGAGGCATTGGCAAATTATCAATTTGAGCTCTCTCTACAACACTTGCTTCTACGAGATAAGTTTAGAGTTCGTTGGCTTAAAGAGGGTGATCGTAACACCTCGTTCCTCCACAACATGGTCAAGGTTCGGAGTTTAAATAATTCCATTACTTCCTTGTTTAATGGTCAAGTCTACTTGCAGGATCATGACTCCATTTCTAACCATATTGTGCTTCACTATATGAGCCTCTTCTCTAGAGATTATAACATTGTTGATACGGGACTGGTGGAACGGACCATCCCACCTATGGTCACGACGAGTGAAAATGTGTTTATCACGTCCATTCCTTTTGATGATGAGATTATTAATGCAGTTCACACATTGGATGGTAATAGCTCTCCGGGTCCGGGCGGATTTGGGGGTGTTTTCTTCCAAACTTGTTGGTCAGTTGTTTCGAGAGATGTGATACTTGCAGTGCGCAGTTTCTTTGAATTGGGTTTTATTCTCCATCATTTTAATTCTAATCTCTTAATCCTTTTTCCTAAGAAGCAAGAGGCTGAAGGTATTTCTGATTATAGGCCTATAGCTTTGGGGAATTTTGTCTTCAAAATAATCACCAAGATTATGGCAGATCGTTTGGGCCAAGTTGCTTCTAGAATAATCTCTACCAATCAGAGTGCTTTTATTAAAGGTAGGTCGATTGTAGACCCTATTACTCTCACCTCCGAATGCATGAATCTTTTGGATCATAGGAACAGGTATGGAAATATGGCTGTTAAATTTGATATAGCTAAGGCCTTCGACACTTTGGATTGGGGTTTCCTTCTAGAGGTTCTAAGTGCATTTGGGATTGATCCAATTTTTGTGAATTGGGTTCGATGTATCCTAGGGTCGGCGCATCTATCTATTTTGGTGAATGGACAATCTTGTGGCTCCTTCACCTGTTCTAGGGGTGTACGTCAAGGTGATCCCTTGTCACCTACTCTTTTTTGCCTTGCGGAGGAGGTGTTAAGTCGTGGTATATCTCTCTTGGTGACTCAGGGTAAGATCTCTTGCATTGCAGCTCCTGGAAACTGTTCTCTCCCTTCACATGTACTTTTTGCGGACGATGTAATGATCTTCATGGAAGCTAGTTCTAGCGGTATTCGGGCTCTCTCTGATTTCATGGATGAATATGCAGCAAATTCTGGGCAGTTGGTGATAAAAGTAAATCTCTTTTGTTTCTGGGCAAGTATGCTGCTTTAAGGTCGTCTACCATTCAGAATACGTTGGGAATACAGTTGGGGGAATTACCTTTTATATACTTGGGAGTCCCTATCTTTCAGGGAAGCCCTAGGAGTGATTATCTGCGTTCTATAGCAGACAAAGTTCGCTGCAAATTAAGTACATGGAAGGGGAAATTGTTATCTCAAGCTGCCCAGCTTCAACTTATTGATTCTGTCATCCAGGGTCTCCTCATCCATAGCTTCCGTATTTATTCTTGGCCCCGCTCCCTTCTAAAACAAGTACAAGGGTGGATTCGGAATTTTTTTTGGAATGGGGATCCGTTAAAAAGGGGTGGAGCTTTGGTAGCTTGGGAGCAAGTTTGTCAGCCTAAAGAAAGGGGAGGACTGAATTTGAAGAATCTCTTTATTCTCAATCAAGCTTTGTTGCTTAAACGGGGCTGGGATGTTGTGTCTAAAGCCTCTCCCTCTGATTACTTTCTGCATGACAGATTTTTACGAGCTGGATTCCAGCCTTGCACCTACTATAAGAAATCTTCCGTTTGGCTTGGGTTAAAGAAAGTTTGGCATACCCTTCTTTCTAAGCTTCGTTGGGTCATTGGTGATGGCAAGACAATCAGATTATGGAAGGATAATTGGATAAGAGAGGTTCTGGGAGAAGCTTTTAATATTGATCCTAGCACTCTTGAGCACTTGGACAACAAAATCAGTGACTTCATAGTCCTAGGCAAGTGGGACTTGCCTGATATATTTGTTCAAGTTTTTTCGGATATTGCTGCGTCACTTACTGCTCATGTACTCCCAGTTGAACCAAGGAGTGATCAAGTAGTCTGGCCGGATTCGTCGGCCGGGGTGTTGACGTCAAAGGAAGCTTATAGTTATCTACTACAACTTACTCCTCCCTTGGATTGGGGGAACCTGATATGGCATCCGGCTATTCAACCTCGTAAGAGTCTTTGTTCTTGGAAAGTTTTCCATCAGAAAATTCTAACAGATGAGGCTTTCCAACGCCGGGGAGTCTCGCTTTGCTCTCGGTGTCACCTTGTTATGCAAGTGGTGAAACTTGGAGTCATTTGTTTTGGGAATGTCGAGTCATATCTGAGCTTTGGAGATGGTGCTTTCATATGTTCAACTTAACGCCTCCCCCACAGATTTCTTTATTGGACCTTCTCTCTAATGCTTTTATTGCTTCTTTCTCCAAAGCCACACAGATTCTTTGGCGTATAACTTGTTGTAACCTACTGTGGTGCACTTGGAATGAAAGGAATAAACGTAAGTTTGATGGGCGACTGTTCTCATTTGCATGTTTCAAGCACCTATTCGTAGGCTCCCTAAAGGAATTAGCGGGATTGGCTTTTTCTCCCTCAGTGTATCCCTCCTCCTTTCTAATGTTTACTTTTCTACAGTTGTCACAATTGAGAGTTCGTGCCCCACGCTTCATTTGGGTGGAATGGACTCCGCCACTGCATCCTTCCCTAAAGATTAATATAGATGGTTCCTTCAGAAGCCCGGCGATTGCGGGGTTCGGTGGGATTGTACGTGATCATGACGGTGGGTTTGTGCTTGCCTTTACTTCTAAGGTCAGTGTTTGCAGCGCTTTGGATGCAGAAATATTAGCTTTTCTTGAAGCAGTTCATGTTGCAAGGCTTCGGGAATGGACTGACTTATGGATCGAGTCGGACTCCATGGCAGTTGTTCGGTTTTTCAACTCACCAAATCTTATTCCTTGGAGGTTGCGGACTAGGTGGTTTAATGGTTTGTCTTTAGCTCGTACCATGCGACTCAGAGTAACTCATATTTTTCGAGAAGGAAACGTTCCCGCCGATGTTTTAGCTAATTATGGTGCTTCAAATAATGGTAGTCATGTGTGGGACGTTTTACCCCAATTCCTTGCCCCTGCCTTTGGATGGGACTTCTCTAGAAGAATGGCTTACAGGTTCAGATGAGTCTTGCCTTTGTTTTTCCTTGTCTTGATTGTAAAGGTTTTGTTCATTGTATTTCACGTTTTGGATGTTTCCTAGTGCATTGGTTTGGAACTTTCTAGAGTCTTCTTATGCATGTAATGGGGTTTGTTTTCAGGCACGGCTTTGGTTTTGTCCTCCGGCCTGTTTGTATTTCTCTTTTCCTATCAATAATATTTCGGGAGGGGACGTTGAGTTAGTCCTCTACCCGCTTCTTTAAAACAAAAAAAAAAAGCGATAGAATTGTAATTATTGTCTTCAGTTAATCAGTTTTCTAAAATTCAGCTTAGCGTACGCGTTTCGTCTGAGAATTTTTGCTGATTCTTCTTCAACCTCCTCACCTGGTGATTTCAAATTCTTAATTCAATTGCCCAGCTACTACAGAATTATCCATTTGTTCACAAATAAAATTCTATCGAACATTTGATTCCTAAACCCACATGCTCTAAATCAAACATGATCTGGCTTCACCGTCGAGTTCTTGCTACGGTACTTCTTGATTCCGGCGATGAGGCATTCTCGCACATGCCTTTGTCGATGGCCTTCACAATGATGCCTTTACGGCCGGCGAAACGACCTTGGAAGAGGATCAACGCCTTGTTTGGCTTCAAAAACTTCACCATGCAGGCGGAGAAGATGGAAAGACAATCAAGATTTTTGAAAATAAGACAATGAAGATTAAAAATAGGAGGACTACAGGACTCTGCGTCTTTTTTACTTCATACACCATTAATTAAATCTTTTGTTTCATTTACTTTCATTTACCCATCCCCTAGAATAACTCATAACTGCAGAATTTTTTAATTTTTATTTTTATTTTTAAATAAAAAAAACAGTGCTAACGGACTGATCTGATGGCTCAGATCGCTTAGTTGCCCCAGGAAGCAAGATCTGTTGACAACATATTGGGTGACCACCCACCTAGGTGGGTAGAAGAATTTTCGACGAAAATGATTGTTAGCCTTAAATGTGTCATAAAATTTAAGACATCAATTTGATGTGGCATGCCATGTCAAGCACGTGAATCACTTATTAGCCACATCATGCCATGTAATTCTTTAAAAATTACAAGGCCTGAGATTGGTTCGAGTTCCCCAATTTTTTGCCGGAATCGTAACTGTAACGTAACTCTCATTACGGTTTGGTTATGGACAATTTCAGGTGGAGAATTGAGTAAGACTTGAACCGAAACCAACCCTGGTTCGGTTTTACTCTGTTTTTGGTTCCTAACTACAGCAATGAAAATAATCAAAATATAGATCCAGTTTTTCTAGACCAAATCTAGTAATCCCACAGTTCAAAGTTCAACCTTGATTCAATTCATCAGTTCATAAGTTCATCACATATTAAAATCAGTGATCAGTTGATCATGATACAAATTACAAGTCTATGTTGCAGGGACATTCGTTTTCTTTAGCGCCATCTTTCTCTTTGCAGCAGCTTTCTTTGTGGTGCTAGGATGATGCGATGCTTCTAGACATTCTTGTGTTACAGGGACAATTTCATTTCCAGGTGTATTCGAATTAGTCGAATCCGAAGCCATTGATAAAAATTTCGGATTCGAGAATTGTGATGAATTGATGAAGTGTATACCAGATGAAATGATGAATGAATGAGGTGAAAAATATGGTTTCAAAGCACAGATGAATTCATGACTTGGAATAACAAATAAGGGGTGTAGGGTTTTTTGGGTTTCGAATTGGGGAAGAGTATGTTGAGATATTTCAGTTTGGATCTTTCTAAATGTACCCAGCAAATATCTAAGTATACCCAGCAAATTTTTTACACCCAATAAATTTATAAAATCTCTAAATACTTCCAGCAAGTTTTCCTATTATACCCTTTTGTTTTTTTTTTAACCTAGCAAAACTCATACACAGAAAACCCATGACGAAGAATACCAAACACTCAGTAGAGAAGAATTTTGCCATCAGACATTGATTGAGGAAAAACTTCATAAAGACAAAGAGTAGTTAGCCTATTGAATCCGTCAAAATCGGTTGTAGGAGGTCTTAGAGTACATGTCTCCAGTGACGAATGTTTTAGATTTAAGATTGAGCCAACAAATAAACGGTGAAAGAAAACATAATGATCTCCTCGAATCATCCAAAAACCAAGTTGACGATGAAGCTATTCAACCCCTTTAGTAAGTGCCCATTGAGTCCATTCATCAAGGTTGACAAGAGATTGTGCATCAAGTTCAAATTGCAATTTGAAAGGGTCGACATTGTTACCTTGATATTGCTGCAAATATATAGTCACTAATCTCATAAATTCATGGATCTCCTGCTCGGCTTCTCTACGTCTCGTTTTGGATATTTGCTCCAGAAAACGTTGAAATAATCGAATTCAAGATTGCATCTTAGGTTTAAGGTTGTGCTGGAAGAAATAACATAAATACAGTGAACTGCTGGGTACAAATAGAAAAAAGAGTTTCAAATTTTATGGTTTTTTTGTCATTATCTTAATTTATCATGACTTTTAATGTCATTTTTATGAGGCCACAATTGTCTTTTTATACAAAATTAATTTGCTGGGTGTACATAGATTTTTGCTGGGTACATTTAGAAAGACCCTTCAGTTTTGGGATAGTTTGATCGATAATCGGAAATAGGAGAACTCTGGTTGCATTTTTTTGGTATATATTATGTGTATCAAGTGTGGTCGAGACTATAGTAGTGAACCTAGGCTTTGCTGAAAAGCCACTAAAATCACGACACATGTTAACTACTACCCCCCAACACATGTTTTCTTAGAGGTTCCAAATTTTCCGAATCGGAACCAAACCGCAACATGAATAACGTTTTACAAAAAACAACGTTTTCTAATGTAGGAAAAAATTACGGTTCTCATATCCCAAGCTTAAGAATACCATCTTATGTGTTTAAAATCTGATGACTCTTAATTATTTTGCAATTTTTTTTTTCTTTTTATAGCACCCATGCTTATATTAAAACAACAAATCTTTTTTCTTCAATCATGAAAAGAAAAAAAAAATTCTTCATTATTTACTCATGCTTAGATTACAATTAATTACTGCCCAACCCTAGATCATATTGAATTTACATAGCATGACACCTAGAATAGAGTTATTGGTTTTTTTTTTTTTTTGAGGGAAACGGATGTATGTTCCATTAATAATAGCAACAACCTCTCTCAGTCAAGTTAGAGGGATTCGAGAATCCTTCATATTACATCTCGATGCACAAATCAGCCTACAAAGAGCAGAGCAACCAAAAACCAAAAAAATTAACTAAAAAAAGAAAACGCAAAAAAAAAAAATAAAAAACCTCTACTCCTATCCAACCTTAAACCGAAGCAGCCAACTTGACAAGCGTTAACGACTAAGACCTTCAATGGTGTATATCGCCACTCATCAATTCGCAAACAACAACGATCAAGAGCAATATAGGGTAAAAGTCGAGCGACGGTCAGTTATTCAAAGCAACAAAAACAAAAAGCCTTGCCACTCTCCACCAGCCCAAACCAACCCTGGCCCAAAAGAAAAGGAAAAGAGAATGGGTAAGCCCAACAAGATAGAGGCCTGTGGCCCATAGCCCACCTCCTTCCCTTCTTCCTTCAGATCGATCGGATCGGTGCCACTAGAGGGTAGCGCTCTGTCAACTCCTCTGGCGGCCTACCTCTGTTCTCCCCCATCTTCATGGTCTGGGAAGAAACTCCCGACCCGACCCGAACTTAAGTCCCTGATGGCTCTTCTACGATTCGACTGCCGACACCCGTCGCAGCTACCGCTGCGGATCTCAATGTCACAAAACTAGGCATAAGAGCACTGCGCCCTGGGCCTGTACCCTCAATCCCCTCAGTCGAAAGCTGCTATGAATCGGAGCCCTTACTGCCTGAAACTGGGTCGTCGAGCAATCCACCAGAACAACGCCCCCTCCAAATAAGAAGCTGCAACGCCGCTCTATCCCCTCACAGTCGCCGTCCCTCTGCTGCCTGGTCTGAAGACGGCAAGGTCACCGCCTCTATTTCTGCTGGTTTCTCCGATGTAGCCTGACAGAATGCGGTTCCCGCTAGCGGGTAATAAGATGGCTCCGAGACCCTGTCAAAGGAAATAGACAGCGTCAGAGGTACAGACTGAGCTGGTCGGTCTATACCCCTACGATGCTTAAGTAAGGTTATGTATGTAATTTGACAGAGTAACAGTGAGAGGTGAGAAGTTATTACCCTTATGAAGGTGGTTGAGCTTTATTTATATACTCTCAGCAGGGGAAAGGGTTTTCTCATATCTTCGATGTGGGGTGTAGTCCTTCATTTGACTGGTTCCAATGGCAGTTCTGGTGCATACTTTATGGAGCCCTACCAGGCCAAGTATTGTTCTACACTACCCAAGATGCCGCTTACTGTGGACACCACCTGGCTGGGTATCCACCCGAGCACCAAACTTAGGCTCTGGGTGGTCCTGCGGGGTCTTGTAGTGGTATGAAACCTTGTGACAGTCCGAGGTATTTGGTGATATGTACAGCCGCCGCCACACGAAACCATAGGTTTCGTCTCTCGAGGTCTCTCCATATATTACTCGGTGGCCTCCTATCTAAACCCTCTGTTTGTTTTTATTGGTTTAGTTGTTTTAATATTATTATCATAGTTGAATTTTTGACCTTTTATCTTGGGTCCGTTAATTTTGCTTGCGAGTTCTATGGACAATATTATAGAGAGATCAACCTCTTCTAGTCAAGTTTGCTCGTTTGTGATTTCTGATTTTGGTTGGATAGTGAATTGCTGAGGAGTGGTGGGACCAGACAGGAAGAGGCACCATTTGTTGGAAATGATTCCAAATCTCTGGTATTCAAGTTGAATCTAGATCTGTTTCTTGGATTTAGGTCGAGTTTTGATCAGATCACTAAATTCCGATCGGTCATATTTCAATTAAATTAAGCTCGAATTTGAAATCCGGTCCAAGTATGGATATGGACATTTCCACATCTTTTGACTCTAGATTTGAGATTTTTGACTCTTCATGCTCGAAATGAAGATTTGGTTAATTGGTTCTTATATTTTTATAACAGTAAAACAATTTCTTTTAGGTTTGTGATTACTTCATTTCTTGAGTAGATCATCTATATAATTCATCTAAATTTATATTGTCTTCCAAAAATTTTTACTTTTCATTTGTTATTGCCTCCACCCATCATGTCATTTGTAAACCTTTTATTATCACTGTAAAAAATCGTTTGCCGTCACATATTAACTGTTTACACAATATTTGAAACTGTGTTTTGAGTATCACACCACTATAAATTATTGAATTAACGTCCCAACTAATCCATCCCCATGAGTAAACAAAATAAATAAATAAAAAAGAGTCGAAATATAATTGACGGCATGGATTTCGGTAACACGTGAGTCATGCAATTATACTAGTCGCACTCGCTCCCTCCTCAATTCTTCCTTATCCTAAGCTCAACGATCGGTTGAATCCTAAACCTCATACATACATCAGTATGTGCATTGTTTGGTCCTCACCTACAAAACCTTATGACCTTCCTCCCTAAAAGAAGTAGATAAAGCCTACTATTCCCTTAGCCATACACAAAAAAAAAAACCTAAAAAGCCTCAAAATTGGCTTACGTTACTCTATCTGTTGCCTATGCACGCAGAAGCTAAACGCCTTCCGGTCCAAAATGAACTGAAAAAGGCATATAATAAAGAGAGAAAATACTATCAAGTGTTGGTGGTGAGTAAATTCGATTCCGTAACTTACCTTTTTAATTCTCTTTTTCACTTGCTTATTGGTCTGAAACACCCATAATAGGGTACACGGTTTTTGACTCCTCTGTTGCATCAATATTGTTTCGAGCTTAATTAATCGGATAAGTACATATACATATGCAGCGATGCATACCCTATTATTTTGTATACGAATACGCGACAAAATGCATGTTATCAACAAATCGAGACAAGAAAGCCAAACGGATCAAATTGTCATAATTTTGGAGGAGAGTCTAAGACAAGCAAACAAAAAGAAGATTTGGATCGAGTGCAGTCACTCGGAGAGTGCCGTTACCACCTTTCAGTCCTTTTCAGTTTTGCTTTCATCACTAATACTGCTTCGCCCATGGCTTTCCCATTTCTCTACAAGTCTACAGTAATCCCCAACCCACGTAGAATCAGATTCTTCCAGACATTTTCGTCTCCCTTATCCTCCTTCAAATCCATCGCTTTCTCGGCCAACCGTCTGATCTACTTACTTTATTACTCGCCGGTCAACCAATACAACAATAAATTAAAATGAAATAATTCTGGTTTCCAACCTCACACAAATCCCGTTCTTGCTTCCCAAGCAAAACCCTCGCTAGGGTCCCAGCCGCCAAGACACAGAGCCATCCTCACGCCACGTGGATAACCTGACTGTCACGACAAAAACCTCACTTGGTTAAATCCGACTTTGCTTTTCCTTCCTTCTTTCCCTTCTTCTTAGTATGAGCAGTACTCACTGTTTTTTCATCTCACAAGTTCAGAAATGAAGCTACATAGCTTTCTTCTTCGTCTTCTGTGTCTGGTTTTACTGACGTACACTGACGTCAATGCGCAGCAGTCGCCGGGGCCGATGCAGACCAACGGCTATGCCTACCTCGAGAACTTCAACTCCTCGATGGCCCTGGTCATCGTGTTCCTCGTGTGCGCCTTCTTCATCGTTGGATTCTTCTCCATCTACATTCGCCGTTGCGCCGAGACGCACATGGCCAACGCAGGCGGGTCCCTGGGCTCAGCGGCTGCCATTGGAATAGCCGGACGACGCAGAGGCGTCAACCCGGCTGTGATTGAGAAGTTTCCGATGTTCGTCTACTCCGACGTCAAGGATCTCAAGATTGGCAAAGGGGCTCTGGAGTGCGCGGTGTGCTTGAGCGAGTTTGAGGACTACGAAACGCTGCGATTGCTGCCGAAATGCCACCACGTATTCCATCCCGACTGCATCGACGCGTGGTTGGCCTCGCACATCACGTGTCCGGTTTGCCGCGCAAAGCTGACTCCCGACTCAAATCACCCACTTTCCGAGCCAAATAACAATTCGAATCACCAAGAAAGTACTGGTACAAATGAAATTAGTGATGATCAGCAAGAGAACGACGCGGTTGTTGTGAATGTGAGTGAAAACCAGAGCAGCGAAGCGATTGAGATAGAGAACCGTCCGGCGAGATCTGGAATATTCGGGAAGTTTCCAAGGTCACACTCGACGGGTCACTCGGTAGTTCAACCGGGAGAGAACACGGAGCGGTACACGTTGAGACTGCCGGATTCAGTGAGGAGGCAGCTGGTTTCGAGCCGGAACAATAAGCTCAAGCGGTCGAGTAGCTACGACGTCGTTCTACCGCGGCTTGGAAGTTCAAGAAAAGGCTATAGATACGGTGGCGAAGGGAGTAGTAGCAGTAGAGGGAAAATTAGTCTTGATCATCAAAACGGGCGGTTCGACCCGTGGGTGTTGTTGAAAACGCCACCGTTCTTTGGTAGGGGTGGTGGTTCCTTTAAGTCTCCTAAGAATGGTGTTGACGGAGATGGGTTGTTTGTAAAGCCTTTGTTAACGCCGGTGAAAATTTCGTTAGATTGTCAGAATGTCAAAGCCAACAGGTCTCAAGAACCGATGTCTCGGCCTCCGGTTTGATTTTCATTTTTTTGTCCGTAATATTTTGTAAATACTAAATAGTATCTTCTTAATTGGTACTTTTTTTTTTTTTCGATGACTTTCTTCAGTGGTACTTGGTTTCAATCTTGGAACAGGGTTAGAGATTAATTTGTGCCTCAATTATATTACGTTTATTTTTTTTGTCTTATTGGGAAGAACCACAGGGTTCATCGATCCGTTCATGTGTGATTCAAGGCTCGATTTTGAATTGGTGGCGGGTCCAAATGTTAGGCACAAAAATGAATGTGTTTGTCGATGTTACCAAACATTAATGATACTGTTGGGGAAGCTCACTTGCCACCGAACTTGAGCTAATTAAGAGTCTTGAGCTTCATCTTAAGTTAACTAATGACTACTTACTACCAATTTTCTAGTTTATGCTTTTTTAACCGACTATTCTAGAATCACATTCATCACATTACTTGGTTTCTCAGACAAGTTATCGAGGGTCATAGCATGCATAAAAGACTTGCTTGTGGTACCAAACTACCAACTCAATGTCTGTTTAACTTCATTGAAGGCTTGGGCAGTATGGGATTAGGACGTGTGCTACAAAAGCAGTTATTATGTACTAAGAGTATGAAGTAAAGCATTATTGCCATGACATTAGGGGCGTTACTTTTAGCTTTGTTAGGGATTCTCATCAATCGTAGTTGTACTTACGTTTCTATCTTTTCAATCACACTAATAAACTTTCTAGGCTGCTTCTTCTAACAAAAGAAATGAAAAGGTACGTTTAGTTTTTTAAGGGGTTCACATTAGGGCTGTCAATGGGTCGTGTCGGGTCAAGGTATTTGTCGTGTCGCAATATATAAACTCAAACCCAACCCATTTAATAATCGTGTCAAAAATTTAAACTCAAACCCAACCTGTTTATTAAACGGGTTATCCGTTTTCAACCCGCTTAACTCATTATTGCCTTGTTAGACAAAATGACCCATTTAAGCTTTAACAATGGGACCCATTTAACTAAAAAAATGCATAAATTAATTAAATTTACTAAAAACTCTACAAAACGAAGAATATAAATAATTATATATAATTCATAAATAATCAAATCTAATAATTAAAAAGTGAAATATTTCAAATTGTCTAATATTATGATCAAATACTCCGAACATCCAAAATTTCAAGATGAAACATAGCACAATCGGGTTACATGGGTTCACTTCGTGTTGGCAGGTTGACCCGTGACCGACCCATTTATTAAATGGGTCATGGCTGGTTGATCCACCACTGACCCGTTTTTTAATCGTGCGGGTTCAACCCGCTTTATTTCTTGCAGGTTTCGAGTCGTGTTATCGGGTCGTGTCAGAATTGACAGCCCTAGTTCACATTCATCCATACATTGATCGAATGCATGTTTTTCATATATGTTTTTCAAATAATTCTTATCTCATAAATGATCGATGAATTATTATTTTAGTAACCACCAAAAAAGTATTGTTCTGTCAATTAAAACTCACACTGAGTAAGATAAATTTTTATTTAAATAATTTACATATTATTAATATCGTAATTACATGTAATGTCATATAATACATAAATGAAAGACACATTATTAGTTAACATTAACAAATAAAGTGTAATGCCTAGAAACTTTATATTTTTGTTTCATCCAACAGTTCTCTAATCTATACAGCTGGTAAAGCAATTGAAATTAAACAAATCAAGTACTGTACTGAAAATCAACTATCCATTGACCGATCCAACAGTTTTTCGCTGGGGAAGCTACTTTTTTTTTAGGGAAAAGAAGTCAGACTTTATTGCAAACTAAAGGATTACAAATGAATGGTTTCAGCTGCTAACGCAGCTAATAAGAAAACAGGGGAAGTAGAAAAATAAAAGAAACTCTGCAGCTCAGTAGCAGCCCTTGCTGCCATAATGTGTGCAACCTTATTTGCATTTCTGCTGATGTGAACAATTTTCAGATTAGAATGGCTCTCCAACCTCAAAACAAGATCATCATACAAGCGACCCAACAGGGAAACATTACTCCCATCAGACTTAGTTAATTGCCTCTGCACGCTCTGTGCGTCTGTCTCCATGATAGCTGGAACAAAGCCATTGTCCACAGCAAACTGCACTGCCATATCACAAGCCAATACTTCAGCATGTTCAGGAGAAAGCAGACCATGTAGTGGTCGACCTCCCCTGGGGAAGCTACTTAAATGTACTAATTGCCACCTACATGGGCTAATTAAATAGTACGTCTCGTGCCCTATCTAAAGTTAATTATTTACTAGCTTAATACCAACCGGTATATATGCTTTTCTTTCCTTGATTATTCGACAATCAATTCATCACATTTGGACCTCATACTTGTAACGTTGCTTGGTTTCTCAGATAAGTTATCGAGGGTCGTAGTCTGGTCCCTTCTCGTTGTCTCTTTTATTATTGAACGTCTTAACAAATAAGCATATGTTAGGTTAGGATTCGATTTTCTCCAATGAAATAAAAAAAAAGAAAAAGAAAAAAAAAAGAAGCGCACAATTATTTTGAAGTAAAGCATAAGAGACACAGTTTTCAAACCATCAATGAAAAATAACAACTTAAAATCCTTCAGTTTTCTTCAAGAAAGTCTAGAGAAACTTTTATCTCCATCTCCTATTATCAGGAAGAAACTATCAAGTGGTTTGCTTCAAAGTTCGACCGCATTACTTTTTCACATGTTCTCCGAGAAGCTAATTTTGTCGCCAACTCTATCACTGCTGTAGGTTTTCGTCTCACCTCTCCTATTATCTAGGTTAACAAGATTCCAGCCTCAGCTACTATGGCTCTCAATCTCGATCCGATATGCTTCAATGTGGTTGCCCTAGAAACTTTTCATTGTAATTTTGTTTTCTCTTGAAAAAATAAAAATAAATTTTGCTCCATCTTATTCTACGAGAGTTTTCAATGATAGCGGACAAATTCAGTTTACCACTTGTTGTACTTTTCAATCTAATTAATAAAATTAAGGATCTTAATCATCGTATTCTATAATAGTTTACCACTTGTTGTACTTTTCAATCTTATTAGTAAAATTAAGGGTCGTATTCTGCTCAAACTAGGACGTAATCTTGTTTGATTTTATTGACATACCTACTGAACCGTACGCAGTGGCGGAGGCAGAAACATATTGACATGGGAGCGGAAAAAAAAATAAACGACTACAAGATAAAACTTCGATTAATGAAACAAAACTTCAATCGGTACATCTTATATCAAATAGATTGATCGATTTTCATTTAGTACATGAATTGAGAATAAAGCACCCAAATAATTAATATCCTAGACAATTGGAAGTAGATTATCTGAGGAATCAAGCTAACGAGCAAACCGAAACCATCTGATCCAAATACAATAATAAAAGTATATCTTATTACCAGAGCAAAAATGAAGTTTCTTCCTCTTTCTATTAATGATGGTATCATCTTTCCCTCTCCTCCGAAAACCATTTGTCTGATCATAATGATGAAGCCACATATTAACAATATGGTTGCAGGACACCCATCTGCTTTGATCAAAAGGGAACAAAAGCTTACTTGTAGAATGAAAATCTACATCTTTCATTGCTGCCGTTTTCCAACACTCAGTAAAAACTGAATCTTTTCGGTTCTCGTCTTCAATTTGGAGTCTTGGGCAATAGTCATTGGAAAAATTTGCATCTTGCTTGCTGTAGAAGGGGTACAGAAACGATCGCAAAAAGTACAGAGGGGTAGATCAGGGAAAGGAAGATACAAATGAAAGTTTTAATTTTTCAATCGGGTCCATTTAACAACCGAAGCAACCCAAAAGATCTTAGTATCAATAAGTTCTATACACGATTTCTACTTCTCCTTTAAGATGTGAAAACCTTTGTTGCAATACATAGATACGGTAGTTGAGTGGAAGGCACAGGTGAAGAGGAACCAGAATATGAGAAGTAGATAGAGGTGTGGATCAATGGATGCAGAATCCAAATCAAAGGGTCACTTAAGCAAGGGATACCAGAAAAGCCAGCATGCAAAGGGAATTAGATCGAGGAATGTTAGGGTTTTGACCCTAACTACTGGAAGTCACAGAGAGAGTAAGAAGAAAAGGATGAAAAATAAAGCAGGAAAAGAAATGTCTATTAGCTTGATTCCGTTTCTTCTACAGAATACCAGCATATATAGCTGGAAGTTGACATGCAAGATATGTGTCGCAGCGACATAGGCCTAGCACAAAGCATGATTCTTCTACAATGTTGAGACTAAACGACATGACACCTAACTTAATTAACTGAAACGCAGCGTTTCAAAACCAAACAACCAAAAGCAAATACATAGAAATTAAGTAACTTTCCCAGTCAACAAAAGAATTCCAGCTGACTTGACTTTCATAACAATCCACCCTGCTTCACAGAGAACTTGTCCTCAAGTCTCACATGAATCAAAATCCACTTAGAATAGGAGTCATCAATGTCTGCAAGAGAACTATGCAGAATGCACATGATTTCCTTCAGTTCATTCAAAGACCTAGTGGACAAAATCACAACCAACTGCATAATGGCCGAGAAATCACAGATTTGACCATCCTGTAGGAGTACCTTAGTAACCATATTAAGAGCAAACAACTTGGTTTTCATATCCTTCCAAGATATTGGTACATTTGCAAAAACCCAATCAACCAAGAAAAGCTTCTGGACATATAAACAAATTGCATCCGAAGTAGATAGAGCATGTGTTGAGAGAACATTCCAGACGGCCATAGTTCTATTTTTGAATGTCAGTAATAGCTGGTTCTCATACAGAATGATAAATGATGATGATGTCAGGAACTCAGCTCTGTTAACTTCCAGCAGCCCCACGTTTCGAACATCAAGAATCTGGAGATTTTCATTATCCTGCTTAACGAGAAGCTTTTCATTGAATTGTTCTATGAAAGACACCTTGTTTCGATGAAGAATGTTGTTAAAAGCTTTGAGAACTGTGCCATCTTCTATAGACATAATCTTCAGCAGAACATGGGTACTAACTCTATTGAAAATCAGCAGCATGAGACCTGGACTAATCTTGATTTCTTGTACATTTTTGTCTGGTATAGAGTAAAGCATGAGATAGTTTTTAAGGTTGAACAGCTTATATATACCATCTTGTGGTGAATGTATTGAGACCTTCCCATCAACATCATCAACTTTTGTCTTATCAAAGATTTTTGCAGCTTCTTGTAAACTTCCACATTTCAAGTGCAGATTGACCAAGGCACTTTGTACCATAGCTTCACAATCTAGAGCAACAGTTAGCACATGAGCATGAAATTGCTTGCCTTGAGCAAGCATCGCCATGGTTCCATAAACACTTGATACACGAGTAAAAGCATACTCATTTGGGTTTGGTACGTCCATTCTCATCACTACTACAAAAATCGAAACACACAACACTCATCACACAACAGAACTAAAATTTGCTGTTGTGTGTTAACATGAACTCTATCATACAACGGTACAAATATGTTTATGTTGTGTGAATGTAAGCAAACTGAAATTTTTTTTTTAGGAAGATATTGCACAACTGAGTTAAGAAGTTTCCGTTGTGTGAATGTGAAGCCTAAATGGAGGGAAATGAGCACATAATTCCCTCCCAAAAGGAGCTCAATTTGAACTATCCACACAACAGTTTTTTTTGATATCTGTTGTATAAGAAATGTTGTACGAACTTTTAGAAATCCTCTAGGTACACCAAGTGTAAGATTCACAAATTTGTACAACAGATTGTCATAGTTCTGTTGTCTGAGCATGGAAGCAACTCAGCAAGTTGCATAGCGCGGCAAAATTTCAATTTGATGAAACATATGTAGGCACAGGCGGCAAATTTTCCCTCCCAACCTGCTTTTTCATCACACTCTCACACAACGGTCATTTTCATCTGTTGTGGGAGAAACTTGAGACAAATTGAAGTTTCCCACCAAACAACTTCATTGAAGCCCGACAACCACTCTTATTCCTTTACTTCCCCCCAATTACTCCCACCAAGCCCAAAAATCCCTAGACCTAGCCACATATTGACCTAATTATAGAGAAAAGAAAACAAAAGCTCTCGACCTTCTCTCTCTCAGTCCTCTCTCAATTCTTGAACCCTCTAGGTCCTCTCTCTCTGTCAGACCTCGGCGCCGATGGAGGTCGCGGCATTCGTGCTGTGCTGGTGGGACGACATCAACGAGTCGACTCAGTGGCAAGACCGCATCTTCTACGCTCTCTGCATAGCCGAACCCCCTCGGCTCCTCCGTCGCTCTGGTCTCTCTCTCTCTGTCTTCTATTTATGATTCGATTTCGTGCTTGATTTTCTATGGATTTGAGTAGAGGTTTGGGATCGGTGAAATTGATGAATAGAAGTTATATCATTGTGTAGTGCAAATTCGATTACCCAAATCCTCTACTCCAATTTACTCTTTATCCTTGAAACCCTAATTCACCGGTTGTTCTTGCTCTCCAGCGGATTAGGGTTCGAATTGGGGCTCGCTCTTCACTTATCCAAACCCACCTCCAATTCAAGGCTTCTCGACCTGGTGATATTGATGAGCGCGAGGTTGTTACTCCTGATGTCATGACCAAGTATTTCATAGGTAAACCAAAACCAGTTCAGTTCAGTAGTATGTTTACCAATGCTTAGTACCCATTTTGTGCTACTCAAGTGACTAGTTTTGTTTCTCGTACGGTTGTGCTATGGTTATTGGCTTTATTAGTTTATCGCAAGATAAGCAATTGTTTAACTTGCTTATGTTGAAGATATTGAACTAGAATCAACTGAGAAATGAGATGGTTTGGAGTTTGTACTGCTAATGTTTAGTTTTGGTGGCTTGTTTGTGTTTGCTGTTTAGAACATTGGACAAGTTTTGATATTTGCCATTAATGCATAGGTGTCACACTAAAGGAAAGATCTCCAGACGGTGTTGGGAAGTTAGTTGATGTGGGCTTGAGTAAGGTATTCTCATTGTCTGGTTTTGCTAGTCTTTCACGAGTTATTGCCTGATACTTTTCTTAAATCCCGGGAGTTAGCGATTAATTGATTTTGTTGACAATATGCAGAATGTCGTCGTTGATCAAGTACTTGATCCTGGAGCAAGAGTTACAGTGGCTATGGGAGACAGTTGGAATTTGGATGCTGGTAATGAATGTTTTGTTCTGAATTCTTTTAACTATAATGATTCCTTTCTTAACAGTTAGTTAAGGTTTCTTTTCATCTTTTAGTATGAATCTTAGATACGTAATGGTTTCTTTTTCCTATGGCATTTATCTAGATATATCACGGCAGGTTGTATCATCATCCAAGCCAAGGGAAGAAGCAGGGATGTATTGGGGGTACAAAGTGCACTATGCTTCCAATATCACTTCGGTAATGATTGAATGTCCATACGAGGTATCCATACATTGACTCTATGCCTCTCTTTTCCTTATATATTCATGTTGTCTCTCTAATCGTTCGGATATGACCTTCCTTACCAACTTCTGTTATCTTAATGACAGGGTGGCTATGATCATTTGAATGGGACCTCAGAGCATGGTCAGATTATCAATTCCTCCGATCTCACTATACCCACTTTCAGGTACTAACCATTAATTGATAAGATTGTACTTTTAGATGAGGCGGGTATTGCTTTTCCTGGGTAGCTGGTCTTTAGCCACAAATGGCCGGTGGTTGTTCTCTTTGCTAGATGCATACTGTGTCCATAAACTAGATTGCTTATTTATAGGGAGACTCTTGATGTATGTGGGACAGGTTTTAAACATCTTTCAATCTGTCGACCTCTGATTTCTTTCAGGGCCAATTGCTTATTTATAGGGAGACTCACCTTTAATATCCTACTAAATGCATCATGCCAATTGAAATTTCTGAAGTTGGAGAAGTTATGAAAATGAACCATGCCATATTCTTCCTTCAATTTCATTTTTGCTGCATCTCTTTGCAACTTAAGGACTAGCTGGTGATAGCTCTATGAGGAACATCTCATCTCTTTCTCCATCAGGCTTTCGCAATTGAAGAAAATCCTTCCCTCCTATAACATGAGATAGATAGCGCACCTCACCCCACCTTCTCCATTTCCTTTTTTACTTTTCTAACAAGTGCTTGAATTGCTCCTTTAAAAATTGCTGGTTTTTGTTATTTTCCAATCAAGTAGGTGCCCTAGTAGCTTTTTCAAAGATTTGGCGTGAGGCAGCCATTCCTCTTTTTTTTTTTTTTTTTTATATTACTTTAAGAAAATATATCTATATAACATATGTATATATATGTACATATATATACATATATGTAAAGATGCATCAAGGTTAAAGGGGTTAGTAGGCATAATTCCTGTTGAATATTTTGGTTTAACAATTGATTGCTCTGAGTGTATTTAAGAGGACCATGGACCTATAATTAGTATCGATATATCAGGTTCCATTGCTTTTCTTTAGGAAAAATTAATTAAGACATGAAGCTAATGTATAGTTATATAAATAGAGATTTGTACCTGCTTATCCACTTATACTTGTTATTTGACTGAATGAAATTTGTTAGGTATCTATTGATTGCGTTTGGTGGACTTGCTGGGTTGGAAGAGAGCATTGAAGAGGATCATAACTTAAAGGTATGGTTGCTTAGGGATTTGGTTTGGGACTTGAATGTTAAACGCTGGGCAGGTGCAAGTCTTTGCTTCCTGTAATGCTAGAAATTAGCTATAAGCTCTGTGAACAGTTTTATGATCTTGGAAATGTTTGCTTGACAACTTGTAATAGTTTGTTTAACTGAAAGTAATAAGGTAGAAAGGAAAAGGTATTTAATACTTTTATTGACACAGGCAAAGAATGTGCGGGAGGTGTTTGACATATAGCATGAGAGCTTGAAGGAACAGCATGAGCTTCTCCAGAAAGTAGTGAAGCCTTTGACGGGTCGTTTAGAGATCTTAGCACCCAATGGTGGCCTTAACACTCACCGTTCTTCAGGTAACATTGTCTTCATAATTGTTTGTATGTTTTGTTCAATATTCAGAAATTGACCTTGCGTAGTCTACATTGTGACTGATCAGATGATTTTTTTGTTGGAAAATATAGGAAAGGATCGTTGTGATTGGCGTCATTAGACTGTTGATCACAATGATATGGTGTCTTTAATCTAGACACAACAAGGGAAATCAAATTACTGAATTAAAGTAACAATGCAAAGGGCTGAGGTTCTATTTATAGACCTCAACCATTGTACCTCTTGAGTGAAGAGGGGTAACTGATCAATCGTTATACCCTTTCATCATAATTGTCAGTATTCATGTACCCTTTCAAGATACGTGAATTTCCTTGTTCAAGTGTGTCTTGATGTACCAGTGTTATGGTATATCTCCTCACACATAGCATACTCATTGTGAAGCCACTTAATCACATGATCATATTCTAACATCTCCCACTTGATCATGATGATTCAAGTTTCTAAAGGCTTCTAGGTTCTGGATGTTTTTACTAAGTGTTGCTTGTTTCATCGCAATCACCTTAAACTATCCATCCTAATTTACTTTGGATATCCATTCTGAGTATCATATATTTGATTACCCGGGACTTTCCAAACGTCAGATAATGATTTCATTTACCACGTGTGCACACTTCTGAATCATTTTCCATCTGACCACAACTTATCTCATTTAATAAGTTGGCACCATTCTCATATATTAGGAATTTTAACCATCCACACCTAATATCAATGGTGACTTTAAAATCCGCGCTAACCCGAATATTTTACAAATTCATTCATGTTGACTCAAAGTGGATTTTACAGACAAGAAGATTTGTTATAATTTCGTTTCTTGGTTAGTGCCCTCTATCTTATTTTCGACCAATTTTAATCAGATAGAGTCGTATCAATTGTCACTTTAGGCGTCCCTAAAACACTACAATGATACTTACCAGCATGCTTAATCACATCTAGATGACTTTAAACCCATTTTACAAACATGCTCTCTGAATTTTTCTAGAGTTAACCCTTTGGTCATAGGATCAGCCACCATCTGTTCAGAGGGTACGTAGTCGACCTTTACTTCACCTCTTTCAACTATATCTTGTATATAATGATATTTTACGTCAATGTGTTTTCCTTTGGAACTATTTGCTCCACTTTTAATCAGGTAGATGGCGGACTTATTATCACAAAACACATCAACAGCCTTTTTAGGTATACCTATATTCATATAATCTATGAAATGTTTGGCCCATACTGCAGTACTTACCAATGTGCTACAAGAAATATATTCTGCCTCCATAGTTGATTTTGCAACACATTTCTGTTTCTTACTTAACCAAGAAACAGCCGCTCCACCAAATAAAATGATGTTACCGCTCGTAGACTTTCTGTCATTCAAGTCTCCAGCAAAATCTGCATCACTGTAACAAATCAAATTTAAATCACTTATTCCAAAACAGAGTTTCATATCTTGAGTACCTTTCAGATATCTCATAATTCTTTTAACGGCTTGCCAATGTTCTTTGCCAGGATTAGATTGATATCTGCTAACTAATCCTACAGCATGTCTGGTCTAGTACTCGTCATTGCATACATCAAGCTACCCACAGCTTGAGCATATGGAACATTTTTCATATAATTTATTTCTTCTTCTTGTGTAGGACACATCTCCTTTGTAAGAATCGTTCCCTTACTAATGGGTGTACTAACTGGGTTGCATTCTATCATATTGAATCTTTTAAAGATCTTATCTAGATAGTTCTCTTGGTCTAAGTAGAGTAGTTTGGAATTTCTATCTCTAGTAATTTTTATTCCCAAGACATAGGAAGCTTCTCCCATATCTTTCATCTCAAACTTGGAACCTAAATATGATTTTGTTTTAGTAATCATATCCATGCAATTTCCAGCAAGCAAGATATCATCTACATACAGAGACAAGAGACAAAACTTGTCTTGGCACTTCCAAGTATATACACAGTGATCTAGTCTGTTCATTTGATAACCTATCTCAAGGATAGCTTGGTGGAACTTTAAATACCATTGTCTAGATGACTGTTTAAGTCCATACAATGATTTCTTTAATTTATAGACTTTGTTTTCATGTCCATTTACATGAAATCCTTCCGGTTGAACCATATAGATGTCTTCCTTTAAATCTCCATTAAGAAAAGCTGTTTTGACATCTAGTTAGTGGAGTTCTAAATCCATTCTTGCAATAATTGCCATGAGTATTCTAATAGATTGAAACTTTGCAACCGGAGAATATGTATCGACAAAGTCTATGCCAGGTTGTTGCGTATAACCTTTGGCCACTAAACTGGCTTTGTATCTATCTAGAGTACCATCAGCTTTAAACTTTTTCCGAAGTACCCATTTACAACCAATGGGCTTCCTTCCAATAGGTAGATCAACTAGTTCCCAAACTTTATTTTTCTTGATGGAATCTATTTCCTCATTCATGGCTTCTTGCCATTGTTGTGAATCAGATCCATCCATTGCTTTTTTAAATGTTCTTGGGTCTCCCACTAATTCATCTAACTCTTCAAGATTGAAAACATAATGATCCTTCAATCTTTTAGATGGTTCCCTTTTTCTTTTTCGTCTCCCACTGTTTTGTGCATTGCTATCAGGATCAAATGACATAACATCAATATTATTTTGATCATCATTATTTATATCTATCATATCTATATCCATGCCATTGTCATGATCACCAATATCTATATCTCCCACTTGATCATGAACAATGGCATGATCACCAAGTTGGTCATGATCAAAGTCATCTGGATTTATTGCTAGGTCAGATGCTTGAATTGGTGTAATCACATCAGTAGTTTCTATAAAAACAGCATCTCTGCTTTCTATCAACCCTTTATCCTGGTGATAAAAACGATAACCTATACTATTTTCCGGATATCCAATGAATTTACATTCCAAAGTCTTAGAATTTAACTTATCTCGAAGTGGTTTTGGAATCAAAACATGTACTTTGCAACCCCAAACTTTTAAGTTTGACAAGTCTGGTTTTCTTCCATGCCATAATTCGTATGGTGTTAATGGTTTAGCCTTTGTATGTACTCTATTCAGTATGTATGAAGCAGTGGATAGCGCTTCTCCCCAAAAATGAAGAGGCAAGTCTGCATGGGACATCATTGATCTTGTCATCTCCATTAGGGTTCTATTTCTTCTTTCTGCAATGCCATTTTGTTGCGGTGTATACGGCATGGTATAATTGTGTCTTATGCCATGTTCTTTGCAGAATTCATCAAAAGCTTCATATTCACCACCTCTATCACTATTAAGAGACTTTATGGGTCTTCCTAATTGAGTTTCTACTTCTTTCTTAAATTCCTTGAATTTTTCCAAGGCATCCGATTTTTGTTTCAAGAAGTAGACATACCCATAGCGAGAATAATCATCGATGAATGTAACAAAGTATTCCATTCCTCTATGAGTCTTAGTTCTCATAGGTCCACATAAATCCGAATGTATAACATCAAGTAAATCAGAAGATTGCCAATGTTTAGAAAATGATTTTCTAGACATTTTTCCTTTGATACATGATTCACATATTTCAAAATTATTCAAATTTACTTGAGGTAACATTCCAATTTTGCTCATTCTGAGCAATTTATTTTTATTTATGTGTCCTAATCTCAAATGCCATAATAAAGTTGTATTTGAAGTAGAGACAAAAATATACTCGGAAGAAATATTTTTATTACTAATAATAATAATTGTGTACATATCATCGATTCTAGTACCCTTGAGTACTATTCGACCTTCCTTACCAATAGTGACTACACCATTTTTGAATCTCACTTCAAAACCCTTCTTTTCAAGCATAGCAACAGAAATAAGATTTCTTCTAATGGTGGGTGCATACAAGACATTTTTGAGAATCACATTTGTGCCATTACACGGAAGCTTGCAATCTCCTTCTCCAAGAACATCTATGTATGTATTGTTTCCCATGTATAGACGATGATCTCCTTGTGCCTTTTCGTTGATGTTGATGAAAAAGGATTTGTCCTTGCAAACATGTCTTGTAGCTCCGGAGTCGACACACCATTGTTCTTCACATTCTGCTATGAGTGCTTCAGAGATTGTCAAAATTAATTCCTTAGGCTTGTCATTGGTCCTTTGACGTCTGGGGCATTTTGATCTAATGTGACCAATTTCCCCACAGAAGTAACACCCATATTTTTTTCCTTTGAACTTGAAATTCTTCTTGTTGCTTGTCTTGTGGAGACTATGGTTTTTTCTTTTATTATTATTGTTATATTGTGGTTTATGCTTTTGTGAGTCCACGGCTAGTAGGAGGTTGCCTCTATTATTTTCCTTTTTCCTCTTGTTCATTCTCACTTCTTCAATTGCTAACATAGCAGGCAAATTATTCATGGACAACTCTTTTTGACCATAGGTCAAAGAAGTCACCACATGATCCCATGATTTGGGAAGACTGTTGAGAAGTGTAGAAACTTGCATTTGATCAGGAATAAGATGACCAGCATTAGACAAGTCCTTTGCTAATACCTCCATTTTGGTAATATGATCCACCATATCATCATTTTCGTTCATACGAGCGTTGTTATATTTCTCAAGCAACAATTGAATGTATGTTTGAGATTTAGGCCCGTATTTTTCATCCAACACATTCATGATTTCTTTGGCGGTCTCATATCCTTCATAGAGAGGAATCAAATCATCTTCCATATGATTGAGAATCGTAGCAATAGCTAATGCATTATCTTCTTCCCATTTAATATAATTTCGAGATGCAACGGGAGGCCTCTCAGTTTTTAACGTATATAACGTTTTCTCATGGGTAAGTAGATAGGTGATTCTTCTTTTCCATATGCGATGATTGATATTATTGAGTCTCTCTATCTTTCTATTTTCTGCTTTGCATTTACTGGCCATGACTCACAATTAATAATGAAAACCACAATAATATATATAACAAACAATAATACAAAAATAATACAATTGTAGTACAACTGTCACTAGGCCAATAACGTTAATATACAACACTTTTTACACAACGATTTTTTTTTTTTGGTTGTGTGATGAAGGAAAGTGAATCATACAACACGTCTAAGAAATTTTCGTCGTATAAGGCTGTTAAAATTCAAAAGTTTTTAGCTAGAAACTCATTGCACAACACTTACAAGAAAAGTTGGTTGTGTGAATGGAAAAAAAAATAAGCGGCACATTTCCCTCCTACTTCTGCTCAAACTTCCCTCTTGTATAGTACAACAGTCTACTTGTATCTGTTGTATGAGTGTAACTTGCAAAATGTCATACAACAGTTTTTTACTTTGTGCTGTCCAAATGAGGAAGATATATTGGGAAGGCGTGGATGTGCCCCAGAATGGCATTCATTCCCCCCAAAGCGAATAAATTTTGATTGAAATGTATGTCACATATATGTACTCCTACAACATAATTACTTATTTGTGTTGTCTGAATGAACAACACATATCCCTAGCGCCAAAAGTGATACTTTAATTGCACATAAGCGGGAATTTTCCCTCTTTGCTACCTCAATTCAAATTTAAAATGTAGATAATCAGACAACATAACTTGATTTATGTGTTGTCTGAGTCACTGGCATAAAAAAAAAAGAATCAAATGCGTGCCTTTGACAAATTAATCAGGGCTAGCTAGCTGTCGTACCATCTCTATTTTGAGTATTCTCTCACTCCCACTTAAGGGCTTAAGGTTGTTTCAACACTTTGACAAAAACTCTCCGTTTTCTTTGAGCCAGCACCCAAACTCTCCCTATTCAGAATTGTCTTCCAGCCAAACAGCCATCACTCACCCAATACGAAAATCAGTCTATTTGAATCACCCAAAACTAAAAGGGAAATCTTCGATTGGGAATCCGGGTCTTCAATTTGGATTAGTAGGTTAGGGTTCTTCAATTGGAAACCCGATTAAGTCACTCTCTCTTTCTCGCTCGTATTCTCCGGCGCGACACCAACAACTTGTCTTCTTCTCTATAACAATCATCGTTTCTCACCTTCTTCACCTCTATAACTGCCATGGAGGAGAAAGAAAGCACACAGATGAGAAAGAATTCGAGGAGAGAGAAAACAGATCTGGGATTTCTCTCTCCTCCATTGTTAACGAGCATGGGTATGGGTAGCAGAACCTCTCTTTTCGATCACCAAGTCCTCCTCTTGGCCTCACTGGTAACCTCTCTTTTCGATCTGTTCGTTTTTGAATGTTTAAATCTGTGGGTTATTCTTTGGTTTAAAGAAAGTGATTGAAATGTTTGTTCTTGACGTTTAGGTGCCTTTGGGGGTTGCAAAATAGTTTGCAAAGTCTTTCTCCCTTGTGATTGTTTCAGATGCTTTGGATTACCTCTTAAAATATCTGATAGGACTCTTCCAGAAATTGCAGGGGTGTGTCTATATAAATGTTACTCTATTTGCTTATGTTATAAGTTAATGGGTTCAAGTATACATGGTTATCCGGCAATCGACTCTATTTTATAAAAGGATTGACCTATCAAATCTTCTAATAGGTTGTGTTGCGTATCATTTTCTCAGATGTGTTGGGTTTTATTTTCTCAAAAAGGATATAATTGGTTTAGATTTGATTCAAATTTAGGGATAATTTGATCTTTTGCAGCAGAGAAAGCTATGGAGGTAGGAGAAGAGATGAAGCAAACAAAGTGGAAGGGAAGTGTTCAAAAGAAAATTTGGGGTTGAGCAGTTAAGTCAATTGGATTTTGCCTTTGTTTCTAATGCATAACACCATATCATGAGTCTAAAATTCGCCGGATTGATTGCTGCTATAGCTTCATATCTGCCAGAAATCACAATGAATGATTTTTACACGTCTTCACTTGCTGTCCTACTTCTACACAATGTGAACATATATAGATACATAACTCCATATGGTTGATTACATGGTGGTATATATGGCTAAGACATGTCCTCTTTATATAGATTGCTTGATTCATAAGTCAAAAGTAAAAACAATTAAGATGAGAGTAACTTCAATTTTGTGTTATTTGCAGTGTTTGGCTGTAACTATATGTAGTACGATAGGGTTTGCATTTTAAAATGAGTGATTATTTTACTTTGTGAAGCGTGTCTTCAATACCTACTGTGTGAATGGTAAGAGATTTGATTTTCTTGTTAATGGATTTAGGTGTTGAGTGCTCCATACCTCCAAAGCATGCCAACAGCTAAGATGCAAGTGAGATTGAGTGGGACATAATAGCAAGAATTGTCAATTATATTTTGAAATTTTCTTTGGGTTATATAACATTAATTGAATGTAATATGCCATGATTAGGTGACTTCCTAATTATCAGTGATGGTATTAGCAAAGTGGTGTGAAGCTCATGGATCAAACATGCTGCTCTTTTCTTCACACCTATGTGTATACTTTAAGGTCAGTACGTAGTAGGTTTAATTTTGATTTTCATTTATCAGGAATTACTGCCATACAGCTTGAGAAGCAGAGGTCTGAGATATGTGTTGGGCTGTAGTGTTTTTAAGGTATGAAATCTGTGTTATTTTTTTTGCGGTGAATCAGCAATTGATAAAGAAATAGTATTTATGAGACCTAAGGCTTCTATTCTTAACAAGTTACAGACTTTATACTCCCAGTTAGACTTCATACTTTACGTTACAAACTTTCTAGCTGATGATGTTCTGTTCTCATAGTAATATTGTTGACACTGTGGAAACATAATGAGATTTTGATATAGTGAGATTTTTATGTATGATTTTTCTACTTAATGTGAATCTTTTATAAGAAGTTCAATTCGATGTTCTCTTGCGTCGACTAAAAACTACTAAAGCAATGCATGCAGTGAGGTAAATGGAACCTGTCCTCCCTAAAAACTACTTTTGTCCTGGATTACATTACTTGTATTACTTGCTTCACTTTAATTGCTCCAAATTGTAGTACTTTTCATGCTCTTTTTAATAGAAGTGCCGAATACTACCTCTTTTCTCTTGCTTGGTGCTATACCTTAGACATGCTCTTGCTTTTGTAGGTAGCTGAGAGCTTGGAGCTGGTGAGAAGAAACTTAATTGTAGTTGATAAAGAGTGAAAACATTTGTTGCTTGGTAATTTTTCTGGATCTATGATACTTTGCAATTTTGAATCTGATCAATTTCAATAACTTGTACTTTTTTTTGTTTGATTCAGTGAGCCTTTCATTATTTCTTGGTTTTCTCATTTGTTTTTATTGACTGATGTTGTGACTTTGGGAAAATACTTGAGACCTTGACGATCTATATATGTTTGTTTTGAAAGAAACCTAGAAATTGAAATACACAACTAACTGGAATTGATTTTACAACTCTCTATTAATCCAATCTTTTCTCTTCCTTTCACAGATAGCATATGCTATGTTAACATAGTACAAATTAAAGTTCTATATTAATCCAGCCTATCCTCTGGCTTTTGCAGATAACTGAGATCCTCAAGCTAGTAAGAAGGACATACTCATTCTGGATTCTGCAAAAGAGAGGAAAAATATTGATCCAATGGGCGCACCATTTTCTGCTTCTGCTGGCATATTATAATATTCACATGCAGCAGCTACTCATGTTTTTTTCAATAATCATATTAGTTTTTGATGGTTTATGTATATTGATAATGGCATGGCACTAGAACGCTATCTTGTTTTGGAATAATTTGTATCAGTTTTGGATATCCCAAGTAGATGGGCATGTATTAGAATACTTATTTTCTTTTAATGTTGGCTTGGATGATTATTAGGAAATGCTCCCTTTTAACATTTGATGTATATAGAATGGGTTGGATTACTCATTTGATGGTTTGTAATGTGTTTTCTTTCCAATTGATCGCGTTCATTAGGTAAAATGGAGCATTTTTGTGCACAAAATATAGGAAATGAAAATGATTGTACAACAGTTTTATAGTGTGACAATTCAACGTCATCTGAATACACAAAATTGGGTCATTCACTCAATGCATTCTTTACAATCACACAACGGTAAAAACTGAACTCGGTTGTCCAAAACTAATTCACACAACAATCATACTGTACAACTGCAGTGTGATGGTATATCAGACGACGGTGAAATTAAAAAAAATATTGTCTGACTAGGCTTTCCAACAACAGCTTGGAAACAAGTTCTGTTGTATGAAGGATGCACATGCCACACACAGCACGGCTGCGCGGCAGCTGTGCCTGGCATCTGCCGAGGGAAGGCACAACGCATTTAACAAAGAAACTGTCGACTGTTTGTGTTTCATACAACGGCTTTCCACCGTTGTACTATTTTTCATCACACAACGCTCCGATACACAACGGAGATCGTCCAAATCACACAACGATTTTGGTCCGTTGTCTGTTAGCTTTTTTGGCCTAGTGTGTACTTGTAATGCTGTACGTTTGAATATGTCTAATATATGTAAATATATATATATATATATATATATATATATATATATATATATATATATATATATATATATATAAAATATGTGTACTTAATTGTAAATTGCTTACTGAGCACAAGATTAATTAAACCTTGTGTAATCAAACTTCTGCCCGTCGCTCGCTCCACTTATTCCCAACTTATCGCCCCAAATCGAATACCCAGCAAAGTTGTGATCCTCAACCAAATTCCGTGAAAAGTCAGGTTGATAATAGAAGAAAGAAGTGAAATTGTCTTGAGTTTTCACTTCTGGTATCTCTCTAGGTGCCGTTGAATCTGGTTCTGATGGGCGAATGGGAGACCAATTCGACTCATCGTTCTTGTAGATTGGAGTTCTATAGAATTGACGAGGCGAGATGTATTGATTCAATGATAGATCCGTCGGCCTTTGGGTCTGGTGAATACGAAGATTCTGGTCAAAAACGGGCGTCGAGTCCAGACGAAACGATTTGAAGTAAGTTGAATCCGAACCCAAATGCTTCGAGTGGTTGTTTTTCGGACCCAGACTGAATTCTTCTTCGCTTGTTTTGAACGACGTCTCTTTCTGTTGGAAGGACGCCTGTTTGCGATGGTTCTTGTTGAAACAGGGTTCCTGGTACGGTTGATTACACCACGGCGGGCCTGGAAGTCTGATACGTTTGGGTCCGTTGTTGCCGTTGTAGCGTGATCCCAAACTGGTTTTGTACTCAGTATTCAGACGACAAGAATGAAACTTGCAAGGTCTGAAACTTACTCTTCTTCTCAGGTATGATTCTCCTTTGAACCAACTGTTATTGTTTGAATGTTGTCTTTGTGAATTGTATGTGTATGAATTGCGATTTGATTTCCCTTGCATCACTAGAACTGCTCTGATGCCACTGTTGGAAAATATAGGAAAGGATCGTTGTGATTGGCGTCGTTAGACTGTTGATCACAATGATATGGTGTCTTTAATCTAGACACAACAAGGGAAATCAAATTACTGAATTAAAGTAACAATGCAAAGGGCTGAGGTTCTATTTATAGACCTCAACCATTGTACCTCTTGAGTGAAGAGGGGTAACTGATCAATCGTTATACCCTTTCATCATAATTGTCAGTATTCATGTACCCTTTCAAGATACGTGAATTTCCTTGTTCAAGTGTGTCTTGATGTACCAGTGTTATGGTATATCTCCTCACACATAACATACTCATTGTGAAGCCACTTAATCACATGATCATATTCTAACATTTTTTGGGTTAGGTGTCTGCTTACATATCTAGTATATATATTTCATTTTCTTGGTGTTCTGTCGGCCTCCCATATCAAGCTTCGATTGTTGTGTTTTAGGTTGGAACAAAGCAAAAATTTAGTCTAAGATAGGCAGTTTTAAGGAGCTCAACCCAAACTTCAATTTTGTTCCTATGAGTTATAATTAAACTTTATTGTCCATCATGACGTCAAGTCGTCCGTGATACTTCATGATTCCGTTGAGTACATGTGGTGCTGACTTAATTCTTTGATCTATGGACTCCCACAGACATGAATGATCTTTGGATAAACTTGTCGATATGTACTGTTTAGGAATTTAGGAAAACAACTTCCTGTTGTGCATCTAGACCATATTCCTTCTATTCTGTATAGGTAAATTTTTGGTTTGTACTTTGTAGCATAAAGTCTGTGACCAGATTCTGGAAGGCATCTGAAGATATTTTTATAATGTGTTAAGAGTTGATGCTGCCAGGCATTCTCTCTGTTTCTGTCATTGTCTCTCTCTATCTCCTGTTCTTTTTTCCTAAGTGAAGTGACTGGGTATCAACTGTCACAACTCCCGATTCTTTAACTTATTTGTTGCCTTTACACTTACTTCATATAGTAGAAGCTCCACATTTGTACATGCTATATTCTCTATAATATCTGTCTTGCCTGAGGAGAAACTTTTTAGATAATCATCTTTGACCTACAGATATTAACTTGTTATTTGATCCAACTGAGTGAAGAAAGTTCTTTTTGCAATAAAGAGTGTTTCTGTATTTGCATTTTAGAAATTAAAGGATGATCATGTTTTCAAAGATGTGTTGAATACATGAAAATTTGGGCTGTTCTCCAACCTACCTGTGACTCTCTGAGATTTATTCCTCCTTTTTTTTATGATTTTTAATGATTGCTTGCTTTTAAACTTGAAGTCCATTACCATTCTGGATTTAGGGTAATGCTGTTCATGTGGAAGCCTAGGATATTTTGCGGTTAAGGTTATGGTTACTATGAAACCAATGAGGCTGTGAATGTAGAACTTGCCAGAAATGTTGTGCAGCTAAGTTGGAGTTTTTCCGCAACTCAAATTTTCTCGATCTTTGCATGCTTTTGGACATAAATTATTACAATACAAAAAATGTTATTTCCACACACTCAACTCATTGTATTAACTTATCACTTTATGTGGCAGTAGATGTGAGTAATGGTTAATTATATGCTTTTTCCCAATTAGTCAATGCTCTACTTCATTTCTTATGTTTATTAATTATATTAGGCTTAAATTTCTTTTTCTTCAGCAAACTCGTCAATCTACTCAGAATGTGTGTTTGTGTATTATCAGGTGCAGCAAACACTAGTGAAGTAAGTTCCCTTACATTTCTCTTGAGCATATTTTGTTGGTCTCTCTTTTCCAATAGCTATGTTTTCCAACATACTTTAGTTGTTAATTTCTTTGGTAACCTGCTAGGTACTCACTCAGAACTTGTGTTCAACAGCGGCAAGCAATTAATGTCATTTTGAATGCATGGCCACAAGAAACTAATGTAAAAATTTATTATAATCTGCATGGTTGCAGACTTGCAGATATATGGGTACAGAATGGCATTGTGGGCAGAGCATTTAGGACTTGTTGAAGAATGTTTCAATCAGCCAGAGTTTTGAATGTGTTCAAAGGGTAAGGTCATTGGGTGAGCATAACTGGAGTCAATACTAGAGCTTCTGCAGGGTCCTTGTCCATCATGTGTAGGATCGATGGCTTAAGAGATCGAAAGACTGCTTATCATCTTTGCCTACAAGAGAGCTTCTGCAAGAACAAATGAAGGTGCATTAAAGGAAAGCAGCAGTAATCTATGTAGTTTAGGTCTTCCTAGCTAGAACATTTTACAAGTACAGACAATTCTCTATGTTGTCCTAGCTTGAATTATATGGATTATAGTACTGTTTCTATGGTCATATATTGAGCATTATTTCTGGAAGAAAGTTTATATAGAGATTCTTGTTGTCGAAGTTTCATTCATACAACACAATACAAAACAATGTGTTGTATGACTGTAAAAGAGTTCAAAAGTAAGGCTTTTCCCACAACAATCATTGGTTGTTAGCCAATTTGATTACGATATTCACACCACAGCTAACCAAATATAATTGTTGTGTGAACTAACAACCAACAACAAAAGAAAACAAAATTCTGTTGTGTGAGATTCATAACACACAACAGAAATAAAATCATCTCTGTTGTCTGAGTGATCAACAGACAAGGGAGATAATTTCACTTTGGTTGTGTGTTACATATCTTAGACAACAAAGAATGAGTTATATCTGTTGTGTGTTATGAATCTCAGACAATAGCAAAATTTCTTTCTATTGTCTGAATGTGCCAAGGCATCCCCGCGCATGCCATGCTAGGCACATGCCTGCGCAGAATTCGTACAACGGAAATAATTATCTGTTGAGGAAATGAATATTGCACAACGGTGATTTCACCGTTGTGTGATTTTCAATCACACAACACTCGTTTAGACCACAGTGAGGCTGGTCATCACACAACTCCAAATATATGTCGTCTGATTAACTTATTGTAGTAGTGCATCCACGACAAATACTCAAAAGCTTCTTCCACATAACCTGCTTGAGAATACCCTGCAATTATAGTGCTCTTGGCAAGACCTCGCTCTTGTTCATGAATCAACAACAATCCATCTTGAAAAATGATGTGTACAACTGAATGAATATCACTAGCAGACATTAAAACAATTGGAGCAGAAGAGTACCTCACAGAAAATAATTCTGGATTGACTTGTACATGAACAAGGAGAACCCAGTGATGAATCAAATTGAACATTGCAGACCTGAAATCATCACTATCCAAAGGAGAACGTAGTAGAGAAAAATACCACAGTACTATAGAAGCTTCCACAACCATAGAACAATGCTTATAGATCTCACCTACGAAAGCAATGACTTCCTTCTCGGAACCAAATGCATCCATTGAACAATATCTCTGGAAAGCAAGACTTTCCTTTGTAAATTTTATTACCTTTGTCCCTAGAACTTCGCTTGTTAGAAAGTCCAGCCAAGCATAATGATCAGAAACCTCACTCACTCCATCCATAAGAAAACGCTCATCTCCCAAGTGTAAACATGGGTTTTTAGCAATAATTACATTGCACTCAATAGTAAAATTGTCTTGGCCTGCGGTTGAAGTAGTGCTGCCATTGAAGATAGCATGATCAGAACATTGCACAAATACCTGACCATATTTCAATGTCCTGGTTTCATATAGACATTCCATCAGAGAGCTTCCATTTTGAACAAAAATTTGTGTCCTGCTATGTAGTTCTGTAAATTTTGATGCACATAATAACTGTAGCATCAATGAGAGAAACCGCTCTGCAGTTGGCTTATAACACAACAACACTTCCTTTAAAATGTTGGTTGCCTCTCCTTGGAACATCAATTCCAGTGCTTCCTGTGCTTTCAATGGATCAGTTAGAATTCCTTCCAACTTATTTAGTGCCTGCTTTTGCTTCTTCTCAAAAATAGTATCCTGCAGTACATGGCTCATAAAATATAACTTTGAATTGCTTTTGAGGAAGTCAACAGCTGCATCAACCAAACCATAATTTCTCAGCCTTCCATCATCATCATATAGAGCCCACACCTGCCCTTTCGCAAAACTTCTCTTATCTTTCTTGCAATAATAAAATTGTGAATCCTCCACAACACCAACAAAATCACCATCACAGCTTTTGTACTTAACGCCAGCCTTTTGGCACAACTGGGAATAGTGAGTCACACCTGCACTTTGCTCATGATCTCCAAGCATGTGGTCTTCTACATGAATCAGCTCAAAATCTCCAAGCACCAAACTAGGCTTGCAGAAATTCTTAAATTTAATCTTCACGGTGGGCAATCCACCACTATCATCCCAAAGCCCATGCATCCAAATCCAAATTTCCCTTTGAACTCTCCGTCCTCTTATCAGAACTCTCTCCCTCTCCAATATCTAATTTCTCATCAGAATGTTCACAAAGGATTTTCACTACTTCAACTTTGGCATTCACAATTTCATCCTTTTCTGTATTCAGAGATTTAGATATTAAAGGAGTTGTGAAGTCTACCTGCCCCTTATCTTCAACGAAACCACCATCGTCCTGCTTAGCACTGACAGAACATATCGCCATCTCATCAGAAACATCAACAACTTCACGATGGGTAGTAAGTCCTCCACCTTTGTCTCGAATGCTCATAGGAGCAATAATGGTCCTTCCTCCATTACACATCCCATCTGGTTGCAGCATTTTATCAAACATGTAGAGTGCATGGTAGTCTCTTCTTTTCCCACATAAACTTGGTCCCTGATCATCTTGCTTAACAATAACACTCTCTAGCTCATTGAACTCTCTACCAACCTCACTATGCACCTTAACCATCTTATCAGAATTCTCTCCCTCCCCAATATCTAACTTCTCACCAACACCAGTTAATTTAGCACCACACACAAAACCCATACCACCACAATTGAACTGATTAGAAACACTTGTGTTAGTACTACTTACTGAGCAATAGGATGCAGGGGAACTGTTCGGCTGAGCCGAAACGGCGCCGTCGATCAGAGGTGGCGGCTTGGTGGTGGGTTGTGCTGGTAGGGGGTATGGATCCGCCGTGGCCGGTGGTGGTGGTGGCAGTTGTTGCTGCTGGTAAGGGTATGGATCAGCCATGGCCAGTGGTGGTGGTGGCGGTTTGTAAGAATCGATGGTCCCAAATTGCAACCCCGAAGAGACAGGCTGAGTTCCTGACAAAGATATGATCGGTACGGAAGAAATCGGCACCGAAGGCTCCATCACCTGAGCCGGTCGCTCTAATCGAAATTGCCTCATCTCGTTTATTAACTCAGACCGGAACGACGCCATAGTTTTCTGGAACGACGCCATAGTTTTCTCAAGGTCACGGCGCCAGGCAGCTGTCTCTTCTCTCGAGGTTTGGATCCTCTTCCTCTTCCATTCATCTAAGTCAGGTGGACACGGCGGTGTTGACGAGTATAGTGGTGGATTCCCAGCGCTCCTAAGCCCCATGATGTGGGCTCTGATACCAGATTGTTAGGGTTTTGACCCTAACTACTGGAAGTCACAGAGAGAGTAAGAAGAAAAGGATGAAAAATAAAGCAGGAAAAGAAATGTCTATTAGCTTGATTTCGTTTCTTCTACAGAATACCAGCATATATAGCTGGAAGCTGACATGCAAGACACGTGTTGCAGCGACATAGGCCTAGCACAAAGCATGATTCTTCTACAATGTTGAGACTAAACGACATGACGCCTAACTTAATTAACTGAAACGCAGCGTTTCAAAACCAAACAACCAAAAGCAAATACATAGAAATTAAGGGGGTTGTATTGTATTTGGATTTGTGCAGACTTTTTTTAAATGACAGACTTTTTGAAAAGTCCACAGACTCTTTAAAAAGTTGATAGACTGTTATGGATTTCTTAAAACCATTGATTTTAGCAACAGACTTTTATTGATTCATGAAAATCTATATACTTTTATTATGTATGACTTCTACATATTTCCTAGGATGTACAAAATATATATAAAAACAAAAAACAAAAAAAAAAAACAAACAAAAAAAAAACAAATGCAACCCAAACACAAAACAAAATAATAACTTGTTGTCTCTTCAATGCTCCAGTATCTTCTAATAGAAATTGACTCAAATAAATGATTGTTCTCATTCCTAATCTCCCAACAACATAAATATACAATATAGATCACTTGATGTTTATGGTTAATTATTCTCATCAATTTTGTTTTCGCCGATTAACATATATTGTAGCAATATTGGTCAATGTCTTGATCTATAATCAATCAATTGAAATTCAATTGTTCAACCTTTTTTTGAACCATAATATAAATTCAAATTAATGAGAATAATTAATTAATAAGATAAAATTTAGTATGGTTCAAGGTCTTAGGGTTAGACCACAATATTTGAGTTTTAGGGTTTCATAAATCATTTTTATTGCTATTAGGGTTCGAAGTATCACAATTGAAAAAAAAAAAAAAACAAAAATCACATTCAACAACTACAATGAACATGTTGGGTATCAAAAAAAGTTGATATCATAAAAGATTAGAGAAAAGACAAAAAATTAAGAAAGAGAGATGATGAAGGACAAACTTCTTCGTGCGTAGAGAGAAGAACTTTGATAGACTTTTTTTTTTATTTTATTTTTTTGAAGAGGAAACTTTGATAGACTTTTTGAAATCTTTGGTCTGGAGGCTGGAAAATTATTGGAGTTTGGTATGTATAGTTAACACTACAAAGTCCATGATTATCCATGATTTTCTAATTCCATAAGTATGAATGATATTTTGAATACCTCTGTACTTTTATTCATTTTGAAAAGTCCTAATTGAATACCCCTAGATTTTGGTAGAATTCATGAAGTCTTTAAAAATCCTAATTGAATACCTCAAGACTTTCATGGACTGTTAAAAGTCTATATTGAATACACCCAGACTTTTAAATTCCATAGATTTCTTTAAAAGATTCAATAATTCCATATACAATACACCCCCCTAAGTAACTTTCCCAGTCAACAAAAGAATTCCAGCTGACTTGACTTTCATAACAAGGAAGGAGGAGGAAGAAGGAGAACAAGTATTTGAATATTGATTGTGGGGGCAAAACGGAGACCGGTTCAACAAAAATTTAAAATCACTGGGGGCCACTGCCCCCACTCGTGCCTACGTATATGTAGCTAGGAGGGAGAGAATGGAGGAAATTGAGAGAGCTTGAGTAGTTAAGAAGATGAAATTCGCTGATAGATATCAGCAATTTATGAAAGAGCAAAAAGAAGAAGTACCAGTCATCCGACTAAGCAATCTCAAGGCTGTTTTGAAGAACTGTGAGATCAAGGACATGCACCCCAAAGATAGAAATACTGAAGAAGACTGTGATTGTCCAGGTGATCTGAATTCCATATTTTTTTCTTCATATATGTTGCAGTATTTCCTTTTGTTTCTTTCTCATATTTCCCCCTTCTATTAAATTGTTTTAAGACTTGAGGTCATTCATGAAATCATGAGTAGTCAGAAGAAAGAAAAACTCCATAATCCATTCATCATTAGTACTCTTTCTGTCTCCTGATTTCAAATAAACGTAGATCGTTCTAATATTAATTACCAATCTTCTCTGAACTGGAAGAATTCTTTCCTATTCAAGTATTCAACAACAACTTTCTTGTTTTCTTTCTGATGTTGAAGGGAATGTGTAATGAAGTAAAAGTCAACAATACAGTCATGCCCACTATATACTGTCTTAACTCTTGTTGAGAAGAGGAATTATTCTGTGGTCCGTCAACAAGAGGAATTACTCTTGTGGAGAAAGATGAGTCAATTTTTTTCACAGTGTTGATCGTGATAGTACTGAGAACTAACAACACTAAGTGGCCCGTCAAAAAAACGCTCCTCCAAACCAATTCTACTAGAAACCGGTCACACTAAGAGAACAACAAACTTAGTCAAATGAATTTTTGTCTAGAGTGTAGTATGTCTAGAGCTAAGATCGATATTTAATATCCCTAACCATTCAATTTTTTTTTTTTTTTTTTTAGTATGTGACAGGACATTTTTCCCTTCCATTCTCAAGGACATGTCTGTGGTAGTGAACTTCTTTAACAAGCGTGCACAGGAGATACTATACTCCCATTTGGCTTCTGGCTTTAAGAAGTACATTTTACGTCTTAAAAGGAAGTTAAAGTTGAAAGCAAGCCATGAAAATATGATAAAAGAAGCGCAAGACCTTGTAGGCTACGCTACAATTACTGCTTTTGCTATACAGAAGATCCTGAAGAAATATGATAAGGTCTGCGCTTTCACAATTGATGGTTATAGGTTTTAATTACTAATTAAAGTATCTAGCTTCTATAATTTTAACAAAGCTTACCATGCTTGGGACTGGATTATGTGATTCTTCAATCATATATTAGATTCAATTCAACAGTTGAAAAAACATCATATACTCCGAAGTATGATAAGAGTTCTCAGATTTTGAACTGAAGTTGTTTTTGCATTGACTGTATTGATTTGGTACATATATGAAGGTTCACTGCTCGAAGAAGGGACAAAGGTTTAAATATCAAGCTCAAACTATGAAACTTGAGCTCCTAAAATCCCCATGGCTTTTGGAACTAATGGCATTCCACATTAACGTGAGTAAAAACAGAGATGAAAGCAAGACAATTTGGTTTGTTGACTTCTCGCTTCACAAAGATGATGAGCACAGACCACTGTTTTTGGTTAACCTTCCCCATTCAATAGAGCTGAATCTTGATCTAACATGCCCAATTTGCTTGGTGAGTAAATTAACCTTTGAAATTAATTAATTAATTATCGTCATACAATTAATTAATGGTTCATAACAACCAAGTCTATTAAGTGCATCAAAATATACAGTCGATTATATTGTGATTTTGTTTATGCAACAGGACACTGTCTTTGATCCAGTTTTCCTCACCTGCAGCCATATACTCTGCCATATGTGTGCTTGTTCGGTTGCATCAGTCACCATTGTTGAGGGACTACAGGCTGCAACTTCTGCAAAGAAATGCCCAATTTGCCGAAAGGTATGTACGTAATATTAATTACAGGGTTTTGTATTTCAATTAATAGAAATCGCTTATACATTGAAATCATAAAAATCAATCCTAAGCATAAAATTTTGATCTATATATACACAAAAGCTATCCTCCTGAAGGAAAAAAATGAGGCAAAAATTGGCTCAGCAGAATCAAGAGGTCCGACATATACGCTTGAGCTTTAGTTGTTCAAGATAATATACCTTTTGAGTTTACAAGAGAAAATGCATGGATGTGCATGGTAAGATCCTTTTGAATTAACATATAGTCAGATAATAATTTTGGTTCATCATAATTTGTTATCTTATATATTATCTTTAATCTCTTCAGTTTAGAAAAAGTTCTTCATAATCAAGTTACAAGAACTAGCACCATCCCTTATCATGCATGGAGTAGACTTCTCATTTACATGCGTACGTGTATGTGTGTACTCATGATCGATTTATTCAAACTGAAACTCATTGATTTTTCATTCTGAACAGGGTGGGGTATTTGGAGGCGCAGTGCAGTTGGCTGAGCTAAGCATGCTACTGAGTCGAAGGTAGTTAAATAACAATATTTGCTATGTTATACGATTAATTCAAACATCGAACAATAAAGATTGATCTTTTGAGCTAGCTTTGAATGTAAACACACTGTTTTTGTTTATTTGCATGTTTATTGTACGTAGTATGCCAAAGTATTGGAAAGGACGCCTTCAGAGGGAACGACAAGAGCGAATCAAACAAGCAAAGGAGTTCTGGGAGTCTGAGTGTCGTTTATTTCTGGAATAAGAATGAAAGTCACTCCTAGCAATCTGCTCATTTGCTGTATAAATATTCGTAGCTTTCTGTTGGAATGAGTGACCGTTTCTTATTAGGAATGTAATTAGTCTAAATATATTATCACTTATTGTATTTAGTACTTACCCAATATATACTTATAAGTTATAACCTTGGTGTATATAGAGAACCTCCTTAATTGTGAGATAAATAAAATATCACGTATTCACTCAATTTCATTTTCTTGTTCTCAAGCTGGTATTGTAAAAATAGAGTTTGAACATGAATACAATTTACATAAAGACTGACAAACTTATTATTGTTTGCAGAATGAGTAATCCGAGATAAGACATGACTCCTAATCCTTGTATAATTATGTTTAAGATAAGAATCACACTTATATGAGAGGAGATCTAATTAACTTGGAAACCAAGTAATAAACATCAGATAAAACTATAGTGTAGCAGTTTGAATAGAATACATAAGCCTCTTATGGAGAGGACTCTATTGACTCTGTTCACTATATATACAAGGTCCCTTAGACCTCTCTAAATACGAGCTTTGCAAAATGCTGCATATTACACTCATTGAACTAAACACTGCGTTTAGAAACTAACATAGAATACTCCTAAGTCAAACAGGAAAGTAATTAATGTTGACTTCCATAACATCCCTCCACCCTTCAAACTAAACTTGAGCTCAAGTTAGACTGCAGAAACAACTTGATGCTTACTGTGCTGAAGCTCCCTTCTCATTGCTCACATGTGGATCAAAGGTGGGGTACCTCATCATGATATGTTCTGCATCTTTCCATGTAGCTTCTTTTGGTTAATTAGTCCCTAGCCAATGAATGAGTCACTAAGTAGTTGCAGCACTCTTTTTCTTGAAAATTCTTTTTTCTAGCACAGCCATTGGTTCCCATTTTGGATTCTCCGGATCCGTGATATGAGGCAGTTGAGGCTCAACTAAGACAGTATTCCCTAATTTCTTCTTCAACAATGACACTGAAACACATTATGAATTCTTGCAGTAGTTGGAAGCTTCAGTTTATAAGCAACATTTCTCATCTTCTCAATCACTTGAAATGAACCATAATACCTTTGTGATAACTTGTGAAACTCATTTTTGTGCATAGAGTGCTGCTTATATGGTTGGAGCTTAAGATAAACCCAATCATCAACTTCAAATTCCCTTTCAGTATGTTTCTTATCATAGAAACCGTTCATCCTGGACCGTGCTAACAGCACGTTCTGCTTAAGGGCAGCCAATAATGCATCTCTACTTTTTTGTTGCTGATCAACCAAAGCTACTGAAGTGCAACTAGATAAGTAGAGAATAATAGATGGTGGTGCATAGCCATAAAGGGCTTGAAAAGTAGACATCTGGATTGTAGAATGATAAGCTGAATTGTACCACCATTCAGCCCAAGGTAAAGCCTGAACCCAAGTCTGGGGTTTTTCACCAACCACACACCTCAAATACTGTTCTAAAGTCCTGTTGAGATTCTCAGTCTGTCCATCTGTCTAAGGGTGGTAAGCTGATGACTTACTTAGCTTGGTTCCCTAGAATTGAAAGAAAGATTTCCAAAAAAGGCTAAAAAATATTAGATCCCTGTCAGAGATAATATGTTCTAGCATTCCATGCAACCTGAATTTCATGAACAAACAATTTTTCTATAGATGCAGCTGAGTATGGATGAGCCATTGGAATAAAATGACCAAATTTTGTCAACTTGTCCACCATAACCCAAATCACTGTTTTACCTTTAGAATTAGGCAGACCATCTATGAAGTTCATAGATATATTAGACCAAGCCTTTTCTGGTATGCTATTAGACTGTAACAGACCTGGAGGTTTAATTGTCTCATAGTGGTTAACTTAGCAAGTATGACATTTAGAAATGAAGTTTTTTATGCCACTCAACATACCAGGCCAAGCAAAGGTTCTGCTGATTCTTTTATAAGTCATGGATCTTCCTGCATGTCCTCCTATATAACCATCATGTAACTCAGTAATAATTTTCTTCCTCCACTCATTAATTTTAGGCACAAAAACTCTATCCTTGTAGTACAATTGTGAGTTGACCAATGTGTAGTGCTTCCAATTCCTAATACCTTGCTGCAAATCTTGTAACACCTTTGAAGCCTCAGTATCATTCAAGCAATCATGTTGTATATCTTCCATAAATTGATGAATTGGCTGTGATATTCCAGTTAACACATATAACTCAAGTTTTCTTGCTAAGGCATCAGGAGCCACGTTACTCTTTCCAGCCTTGTAGTGGATGAAATAATCATATCCCGTTAGTTTGAGCAACTATTTATGTTGAGCAGGAGTTGTAATTCTTTGCTTTAAAAAATGTTCAATCGTTATGTGATCAGTGAAGATTTTGAAGTGGTAGCCAAGAAGATAAGGCCTCCAGTACTCCACTACAAACACCATTGCCAATATTTCCATGTCATAAACTAATAAAACTGAGTGTTTTGGTGCTAATCCTTTTTTAAGAAAAGCAATTGGATGACCTTCTTGAGACAATACAGCTCCAATTCCCTTATCTGAAGCATCACACTTAACCACAAATTCTTTGGAAAATCTTGTATTGCTAGTACTGGGGTAGAAATCATAGCTTCTTTAAGAGCTTCAAAAGCAAGTTTTGACTCCACACTCCACTTGAATCCATCATTTTTAAGCATGTTTGGCTATCATCCCAAAGTTTCTTACATATTTTCTGTAATACCTAGCCAGTCCCAAAAAATCCTTCAGACCTTTCAATGTTTTTGGTTTTGGCCAATTCTTGATGCATTCAATTTTTGCAGGATCCACATCTACACCTTCTGCTCTAATGATGTGTCCCAAATACTTCACCTGAGGCGCTTCAAAGCTGCATTTACTTTCTTTAACCTTAGGAGCATTCTGTTGCAATTTCTTAAAAACCATTTGTAAATTAACCAAGTGACTGTCCAGATTGGCACTGTAAATAAGTATATCATCAAAGACCACCAACACAATTTTTTTTTTGTTTAAATATTCCCTCAACACATCATTCATAACTAACTAGAAAGTAGATGGTGCATTTGTTAATCCAAATGGCATCACAAGAATTTCATAATGACTGGTGTGAGTTCTGAATGCAGTTTTGTTGACATCACCATCATCTAATGACAAGTGGCTGAATTGAGGGATATATAGTCCACACACATTCGCCAAGTTCCTTTTTTTTTTTTTTTTTTTTTCTTAACTAGCAAAACAGGAGATGAAAATGGTGATACACTTGGTCTGATTATCCCATTATCTAACATCTCTTGCATAATTTTTTCAATCTCTGACTTCTGAAAATGGGGATATTTATAGGGTCTGACATTTATCGAAGAAGAGTTTGGCAATAGTTCAATTATGTGGTCTTGTGTTCTTGCAGGAGACAATGTAGTTGGTGGTTGAAACACCTCAGTATACTTGACATGACCCACCCCGAATTTCACCCTGAAATCCAAGGTGGCCCTGTGGGACCCACCTTAGGAATAACTTTACCAAAAATTCGGCAGAGTCACCCCTAAAATGGACTACCCAAAATCTGTAGAAACACCTTCACACTTCTAATAAGTCATCCTTATTCTTCTGGAGCCGCCCTGCTTCCCAAATCACAACAACTCCACAATTAACTATTGAAATACGAACCATACAACATAAACCAAATACACAAGTGCAACTCCCAAACTTTACAGCATTTGTCCCACAGGTTATCAGAGCAATCTAAAGGAGAAAAAGAATTCATAATACAAGTAGGTTCAACGATTAACCTACACTATCTAAACAACAGCAACAGATGCTATGCCCCAAATCCTACTATGCCGAACCAGCTACTCTGCAGACTGGGCATTTGAAACCGAAGGGCCCAGGGGAAAGTAGATAAAAACGTTAGCGTGAGTGGACAAAAATAAATAATTGTAAAGAAGAGGGAGTTTATACTTTCCCACATTTATTCCTTTATAAAAAAAAACCCATGCATGCAACATTTATAAAACACATTTCTTTAAGCTCGAAAACTCGTGAGAACATACCAGCCCCGCTGGTTAAACAAGATCAGACTAGCCCCGCTAATCAAGTAACAACAGAGTATGAGGAAGAAGTCATTACCATATGAGTAAGGGAGCCTCCCAGGCTCGGGTCGGAGTGTCCCACACTCTTGAGCATCCCATGCTCCGCTCAACTCACCCACAAACACATACTAAGCGGGGAGGAGTACTAATAGGCTAGCTAGCAATAAAATAATACGACCCAGGTATGGTGGGTTAAAATCATACGCAAACCGAAAAACCAATAAAGCTTCCCCAAATCTCACGGGAAAAATAATATATATCACTGACGTGGCCCCGCACGCCAAAATATTCTCGAATTCATAAACTAATATGCGAGGTTAAAGTAAATCCATGAATCCCAACGAAAATCCCATTTTCGAAGATCCTTTGGGAAACTCAAAATCGACGAATGAAAACAATATTTAATTCCGGAAATCACCTCGGAAAATAATTTGTCCAAAATCATTCTAAATCATGAGTTTAAAATCGAGCATAACAATTTCTTATCCGAAAGTCCAATCGAACAAATAATTCAATATTTAAAAACTCGGATAATACGCTCAATAATTTAAAAGGATAATTTAAATAAATTCTTAATTCAGAAAATAATTGCATGCATTATTGAAAAACAAACATCCACTCACAGTATACGGCTAACGTGGTATCCAAGCGTAAGGATCCTCGTCGAGCGATGAGTCAGTACCTCGCCCTGTACACAATTATATTCCGTAAACAACAATTCGACAAATAAATACGATTCTAAAAAGAAACCCGAAAACCCCACGTAAACCAACATCTCCATTTCTTTCCGGATTCAAGCCAAACTTCACCACTAATATCAATCCGTCGATTAAAGTATTCCATAGTGGAAACAAGGGAAATCCGAAGGTCGGATTCCCACAAATCGACATTCGAAACTCCAAACTTCGAAAATTCACAATCAATGTCAAACTTCTCCAAAATTCACCAAAATCACATATCCAACCTCTACAGCAATTAAGGAGAAGTTTGAACCCGAATCGTAAATAGTGACCCGTAGCTTCTAGCCGTCAGTTCTTCCTCTACGTTTCAATTCTCGGCAAAAGCTTTGGGGAGGATGCTCTTCTTCTCAATGCGCTCCTAATGGACCTGGTCTGACCGTTTTTGGTGGTCGGAGTTGGGAGATCGATGCGTTGACTCAAAACGGGGCCGTGGAGTTCTCGGCTGTCTCCCGCCGTTTTCCGGCCAAGGCACGGTGTTCCACCGCCACAGACGAGTCGAGGATGAGGAGAGGAACCGATCGATGGTCGTAACTCGTCCCCAGGTGGCCGGATGAGAGAGATGGCCGGAGTTGCAGAGGAGAGAGAGAGAGAGAGAGAGAGAGAGAGAGAGAGAGAGAGAAATGAGAGTTACCGAGCTCTACAGTAAAATTTCAAATTTATACTACTTACCATCTACAGTAACTTTCGTATTTCGCTTATAACTTTTGTATACGAACTCCGATTTTTACGTACAACATATGCACGCGCTCGGTTTAACGTCTTCTACGACTTTCATGAAGAAAATTTTCTCAGATTTTGACCCGAACAAAAAGTCAACTTTTAGGACCACCAAAAGTATCGAAACAAAGTAAAAAGTGAAAGTAGTTGTCGTTTACCATCCAAATGACTAGTAAACAGGTAAATTAAGATACGGGATGTTGCAATACTGTTGTACTAGTTTTTGAATCTCTGGGTGTACCGCATCTTTTGAACCATGCACAGTTACTAGACTAAGTTGTACCATGATAGCTTCTCTTTCCCTCTTTAATTGTATGGTCATTACCTTGCAACTGATCACATCAGCTTTTGATTTGGTCTCACCCTACAACTGGTATTTAATTTGACCACTACGAAACTGCATTTTCATAGTTTCAAAGTTTCAAGTTATGTCCCCCAATGTTTTAAGCCAAGTAGTTATGTCCCCCCAATGTTCTAAGCCAAGTAGCCCCCAGCACAACCTGAAACTGGTAGAATATAAAAATCAGCAAAAAATTAATATTTGTGTAGTTGCATTTCCACCCTTACCTGACCCTTTGTCTGCATTAGAGCACCACTTGCTAGTCTGACCTTCAATGGTTTAATGTCAACCACTTTGGTTTTTATGTGCTTTAGTAGAAACTGATGTATAAAGTTGTGGGAAGCTCCTGTGTCAATCAATACATGCACCTCCTTTTTACTCAGCAATCCCTTTAACTGCATAGTATCAGTGTTGTTCTGTTCACCCATAACTTGCAGTTGTAATTCAGATTCTCCAAATTCTTCTATATTCAAAGTGTCATCAGGTGACTCTTTGATCACATGTCCTGGCAGCTCAATCTCTTCTTGTACCACTTCAATTACCATGATCTGTCCTCTCCTGCAGTTATGACTTGTTCTAAATATCTCATCACAAAAACAAAAAAAATTCCGGCCCTTCTTTCTCCGTACTCAACCTGAGTAAGCCTCTTACTTCCAGCATTATTATTTGGTGCAGTTGGTGGCTGCACTGGTGGATGAGCTCTTGTATTAAAGTTATGAGTTCTAACCACTTGACTCACAGTAGTAACCAGTGGAGTTGTTCTATCAACTGTTTTAATGTTACTTTCAAGCTTACTTCGTTCACATGTCATTGATCTGTGTTGATTTCTATAGCGCATTTCCCTTTCTTCATATATTTTGGCTAGCTCACAGGCTTCATAGAAGTTTTTTGGCTTTCGGGCTTTGACATCAGCTCTAATTTCACTCTTTAAGCCACCCAAAAAACAAGATAACATTACTTGTTGAGAGAACCCTAAGGTTCTTCTAGACAATCTGGTGAACTGCTCCTTGTATTGTTCAACATTGCCATTTTGATTCATTCTAGCCAAAGCAGCTTGGTAATCCACAACATTATGTCCACTAAATTGTCTCATTAACAAGTCAACCACTCCCAACCATGTAGGAGGAAATTCATGCTTGAACATATACCATATATCTGATGCTTTGTCAGTCAAATGCATAGTAACATTTGTAAATTTCTTATCTTCAGGGATTTGATAGAACCCAAACATTGTTCTGCCTTGTTAAACCACTCTACTAGATCGCCCTCATTGAACACACTAAATTCAAACCTTATGTGTCTCATAAATTGACAAATTTGGATATGTTGGAAGCTGGTATGGATCGATGTGGGAAGTTTAGATTATAATACTGAGATGGTATGTTTGGCTGGTAATATTGTCGTGGTGGTGGTGGTTGCATCACATGATAATTAGGCATAACAATATGCATGTAAGGTAGCTAATTAAGGTTACTATTGTGAATTGGACGTGCAAATCCCATTTGGGGTGAGACATGAGAGTCTAGGTAAGCAGGCATTGTAAATGGCAATCCAGGTTGCAACTATGGTGTCTGTGGATAGGGTCCAGAATAACTCATAACAAATGGTTCTATATCACTCAAGTGAGAGGTTGGTGCAAAACCATATGAAGGTTGGCTATAACTATTATTTGTAGCAACAAAAGAACCAGCAAAATGATTAAATGACTATGATCCAAAATTAGTATGTTGGAAAAAATGGGTTTCCATCTGATTTGGTGGACTACTCTGTTGACTAGTGTTAATTTGGGTGCTACTCATATTATCTAAAGCAGTTGACCTTGATAGGATCACCCCAGATTTCAACCTAAAATCCGAAGTGGTCATGTGGGGCCCACCTTAGGAGAAATTATACCTAAAATTTGGTAGAACTTTCTCAAAAAATAGACTACCCAAAACCTGCAAAAATAAACTTAACAATCCTAATAGCACCACCCCATCCTCAATCCTTAGAGCCTGCCAACTCCCCATGATGTCTACCACACCCAAACTCAAATATAAAAGGGGTTTAAAGCACATCTGAACTCAATCATACATATACATATCATAACACACATTAGAAACCTTCAGAAGCTAGTAAAATGGTGATCTATACTGCCACAACATCAAGGGGGACAAGTCACTACTCACGAACCTACACCGCTACAAACAAATACCAGACCGCGGTAACACCATCCGACCTTGCACTCTCGCTCGAAGAGAGACCCCTCAAGTTCTAGAATTCGAAGGAGGTTATCATATATATGATAACCAAGAACGATATAGTCCAGCTTGATAGTCCAGCTTGCAGGTCATTGCATTGATCAGTACTTCAATTCCAATTACTCTGAGAATCAATGACAGATCCTAAATCAAAGTCTATTGATTTTCTGATTGTTAACCGTTTCTTATATCTGCTTTCAAACCAATATATTCTGTAAATCACACAATTAGTTCTTACCTTAGATAGTCTAAAGTCTTTGTATAAATCCAACCTTTGTACTGTAAAAATATCATAAAATACAAATAGATTATTCCAATCTTTTCCTCTGTTCTTTATGGTATCAAGAGCCTGATTTCTATTTTTTTTCCAATCTCCGGTCCCATGGCCTCCTCATCCTCCACTGAAAACACTCCTTCTGTTTCCAACTTCCTCACCATTAAGCTTGAACGAACAAACTATCCCCTATGGCTTGCCCAGATCACCCCCATTCTGAAAAGTAGAAAACTATGGGGTTTTGTTGATGGTACCAATCTGTGTCCCCCTTGCTTCCTAAAAGACAAAGCAGGACAGCTCACTGATCAAGTTAATCTGGACTTCGAGCCTTGGATTCTCCAAGATCAAATGGTCCTCAGTTGGATCAATGGTTCTCTTACTCCCAAAGTCCTCTCAACTGTCGCACGCTCCACCTCTTCGCATGCTACGTGGACTGCATTAGCTACCCGATTTGCTTCTCAATCACAGCACCGTGTTCTTCAACTCCGAGCCGACCTCCTTCGCACCACTCGAGGTACTATGTCTATCTCAGATTACCTGGACAAACTCAACTCCATTGCAGACAACTTGGCCCTTGTCGGTTCTCCTGTTCCTGATGCGGATATTGTCAACATTGTCATGACCAATGTTGGCCCCCTATACGAAACAACAGTCAGCTCCGCTCAAGCACGTGATTCTCCTATCACGTATGAAGCCCTTGAAGCTCTTCTCCTTAGTGTGGAACGCCGCGTCTCTGAATATGCTCATCCTGCTGCTGCCGAAGGAATCCATGCCCTTCATGCCACTCAATCTAGGGGACGAGGTCGGAACACATTCATCTCTGGACGTGGTGGTTCCAACCGTGGAGGATCATACTCTCATGGAATGACTAATTCCAATTCTGCTAATTCTAGAGGGCGTGGTACGTTCTCTCATTCTCGTGGCTCCTCTGGGTCTCGTAGGTCTTCCATCTTGGGTCCAGCCCCAGGTACCACTACCAGCAATGGCAACTCCTTCTTCAATACTGGTCGCATTCAATGCCAAATCTGCTCTCGCCCAGGCCACTCTGCTATTGACTGTTTCAACCGGCTAAATTTGTCTTATGAAGGTCGTGTCCCATCTTCTCGGCTAAATGCCATGACTGCTCATCACTCTCCTTCTGAAGAAACATGGTTGACAGACACCGGGGCCAATTCTCATGTGACACCAAACCTAGGTAATATTGATACTCCTAAATCTTATAAAGGTCTTGATAATCTTGGTGGAATTAATTCTGATTCTGGATTGTCTATTAAACACATTGGCTCGTCTAAGCTTAATTCTTCCTCTTCTTCTTTTCATCTCAATGATATTCTCCATTGTCCCTCTGCATCTACGAATCTTCTCTCAGTCTACAAATTCACTATTGATAATCATTGTTATTTTATCTTCTATCCTAATTACTTCTGTGTTAAGGATCTGAAGACGGGGAAGATGCTCTACCACGGGAAGAGTGAAAATGGCCTTTATCCATTACGGTTTCCTTCAAAAACATCCAAAGTCTCTCGTTCATTGGCTTATGTTGGCTCTCGTGTCTCCGCTGAAACTTGGCATTCTCGCCTTGGTCATGCGTCTTCTACTATAGTATCTAAAGTATTGTCTAATAAAGCTGTTCCAGTATTGGGATCCAGCAACTTCTCTTTTTGTCAATCATGTCCATTAGGGAAAATTACAAAACTTCCCTATCAATTATCAGATTCTGTTTCAAATTTCCCATTAGAATTAATACATTCGGATGTTTGGTGCTCCTCTCTATTATCTCATCAAGGTTTTAAATATTATTTACTCTTTGTCGATGACTATTCCCGATACTCTTGGATTTATCCAATGAAACAAAAGAGTGAAGTCTTTCAATTATTTATCACCTTTCGTACTCACGTGGAAAAATTATTTAATCGTTCTATCAAAATACTTCAGTGTGATGAAGGCGGTGAGTACAAGAGTCATATTTTTCAATCCTATTTATCAACTAATGGAATCTTCCAAAGATTTTCTTGTCCAAAACACCCTGAACAAAACGGTTTGGTTGAACGAAAGCATCGCCATATTGTTGACACTGGACTCACTCTTTTAGCCCATGCACATATGCCATCCACGTATTGGGTTGACTCGTTCAATACGGCAGTGTATATCATCAATCGTCTTCCATCCCGAGTTCTTAACTATGCCTCTCCCTATGAACAACTTTTTCATCGTGTGCCTCAATATCACTCTTTAAAGGTCTTTGGTTGTGCTTGTTTTCCTTATCTTCATCCCTATAACTCTTCAAAATTACAGTTACGGTCCAAACCTTGTGTGTTCTTGGGTTATTCACTCAATCATCAAGGATATCGTTGTTTTGATCCTTCTTCAGGTCGTATTTATTTGTCTCGCCATGTGTTATTTGATGAATCCAGCTTTCCATTTACCGAACCTAATCTCACTTCAAACTCCTCCATTAATTCCTCAACAGATCAGTCCATATTAATTTTTGACCCATTATCAGGCCCAAGTCCATCTCTATCTTCAAGTCCTTCTCCTTCTCCTTCTCCACGTATATCTGATCCTCCACATCAATCTCACCCTTCTTCCCTATCTGCCGCAAACGCTCCTCCTCCTCCAACCCATGAACGTCCACCACCCACACCGTCTTTACAAGTTTATACTCGCAACCCACAACGCCCAGTTCTTACTTTTGGTGATTCCTCTCAATCTCACTCTCCATCTTCCTCTTCTCCCCCAAATCAGAGTATTCCGACAATAATTTCGCCCTCCTCTTCCCAAACAGATGCATCACCAATTACCCACACTGATCCCCATTCATCCACCTCCCTCCCTACTAACAATCCAATTCCACCATTGTTATCCTCTCCTTTGGTGTCACAGGTGCAAAATCATAGAGGCATCGTAACTCGCAGCAGACATGGAATTAGCAAACCCAACCCCAAATATGCTATGCACTCTACTCTCCTCGCTCTTCCTCTTGAGCCTACTTGTTATACACAAGCTACAAAGTATCCAGAATGGCGTGAAGCAATGAATCATGAGTTCAAAGCATTGCAACAGGCAGGTACTTGGTTCTTAGTTCCACCATCCTCCTCAATGAATATTCTTCCTAATAAATGGGTATTCCGAATCAAGAAACGATCATATGGAAGTGTTGAGAGATATAAGGCCAGACTCGTCGCCAATGGCTTTCATCAGCAAGAGGGCCTTGATTATACTGAAACATTCAGTCCAGTTGTTAAGCACTCCACTATTCGCCTAGTTCTTGCTCTTGCAGTCAGTCATCGTTGGCCAATTCGACAATTAGATGTCCAAAATGCTTTTCTCCATGGTTATCTCAATGAGGACGTCTATATGAAGCAACCTGTTGGCTTTGTCGATCCTAAATTCCCACAACATGTCTGTAAGCTCCGCCGTTCTTTATATGGTTTAAAACAGGCCCCTCGGGCTTGGTTTCGGTGCTTTTCGGATTACTTAGAAGAACTTGGCTTCCTGGAATCACGGGCTGACTACTCTATGTTCACATTCAACAGTAGAGGCATCTATATCATTCTTCTCATTTATGTGGATGACATATTGATCACGGGTAACAACTCTTCTCACATATCACACCTCATTCATACTCTCAACTCCTTATTTTCTATGAAAGATTTGGGCTCTATTCATTACTTTCTTGGTATTGAGGCTGTCTATAATGGTGATCATTTGCATCTGACACAACATAAATATATTGTGGATTTGTTGAAAAAGACCAAGCTCCATGATTCTAGACCTTATCCTACACCTGTATTATCTGGCAAGAAGCTTAGTGTCTATGATGGTGTCAAGTTAGAGGATCCTTCTGAATATCGCAGTATTATTGGGGCTTTACAGTACCTCACTCTCACTCGTCCTGATATTTGCTATGCTGTCAATCAAGTGTGTCAATTCATGCACTCACCAACTAATGTTCATTGGGTGGCAGTCAAGAGAATCCTACGGTATTTGAAGTATACTCTTAATCATGGTCTAGTTTATCAGCCAGGTTCTCACAAGTTAGTTGCCTATTTGGATGCCGATTATGCCGGTGATCCGGATGATCGTCATTCCACTGGTGGGTTCTGTGTTTATCTTGGTCCCAACTTGATTTCTTGGAGCTCAAAGAAACATAAAACAGTCTCCCGGTCCAGTGCTGAAGCTGAGTACAGGCAGCTTGCCTACACAGCTGCTGAGTTGTCTTGGCTACGGTCTCTGTTTCGTGACCTTAATGTATTTCTCTCATGTCCCCTGATCTGGTGTGATAATATCAGCTCTATATCTTTGGCCTCCAATCCCGTATTCCATTCCAGAACCAAGCATATAAAAGTTGATTACCATTATGTGAGGGATAAGGTTGTTCGACAAGAGCTGGCAGTTTCCTATGTGTCTACTGCTGACCAAACAGCTGACATCTTCACCAAGGGCTTATCTACTCAGCGTTTCCAATTTCTTGCATCCAAGCTTCCGGTCCGTGCTCGTCCTCTCAGCTTGCGGGGGAATGATAACCAAGAAAGATATAGTCCAGCTTGATAGTCCAGCTTGCAGGTCATTGCATTGATCAGTACTTCAATTCCAATTACTCTGAGAATCAATGACAGATCCTAAATCAAAGTCTATTGATTTTCTGATTGTTAACCGTTTCTTATATCTGCTTTCAAACCAATATATTCTGTAAATCACACAATTAGTTCTTACCTTAGATAGTCTAAAGTCTTTGTATAAATCCAACCTTTGTACTGTAAAAATATCATAAAATACAAATAGATTATTCCAATCTTTTCCTCTGTTCTTTAATATATATATATATATATATATATATATATATATATATATATATATACAGCAAGGTTCCAAAGAGGACGTCCTTGCTATAGTTAAGCTGCGGATGGGTCAAGCACAACCGTCCATTGCTTTAAATGAAAAGCAACGGCTCAGATCGATCTCGATCTTCCCAAAAACCATCGCGGGTTGAAGTAGAAAGCCTCAAACGAACTGTAGACTCTCCACTTCGATGCAACCAAAGTCTCGTTCTCCATCTCCACCCAAAATCCAGGTCTTCTCGTCTCCAAATACTAGAAACTCATCTCAGGTTGCACGATTGTTGCAACCGAAGCTTTCTTTTTTCCTTTCTCTCATGAAAATTGTAGCTCTCTTATGGTCCCGACATCCCTTGGAGTTTTCGCGCCAAAAGTTGGAGACTTAGAAGCAGAGAAACACATCTAGAGTACGGATTCTCTCTCTTTTCTGATTTGTTTGATTTCCAATTACAAAATTTAGGATTTTTTCCATATTTGGGACTTTTCTTCTTTCTGTTTCTGGGTTTCTTTTTTGTTTTGATTGTTGATCTTATGTGTGCTTTTCAGTTTCAAATAAATGGAGTCAGAGGATGATCAAGTTTATATTCCTCAAGTAAAGGCAGAGTTGATGCCTAAATTATACCAAGAGTTTGAAACAATAGATGATGTTGCTGCTTTCTACAATAGATATACAAAAGAAGCAAGGTTTAGTATTAGAAGTCATTCTAGTGCGACCAGCAAAGATAATTCCCAACTTATGAGGAAAGAGTATGTCTGTTATATATAAGCAAGGAGATTCCAAAGTTCAAGGAGAAAAACGTAAGAGAGGATTACCAAAAGTGGGTTGTAAAGCAAGAATTGCAGTTGTGAGAAAGAAGGAGTCTGGAAGATATGCAATCTCTGTATTTGTCAAGGGTCACAACCATCCATTAACAAGCCCGCCTAGAGTACATTTGTTGAGATCGCACTGTCGTGTTTCAGAAGTTAACACAGTTCTATCACAGCAACTAAGCTTGGTAAATGTGGAGAAACATAAATAGTTTGAATGCTTTGGTGTTCAGGCAGGTGGCATTCAAAATATTGGTTTTATACAGCGTGATCTATATAATTATGGAAGAACTTGTCGTGAAGAGAAGAAGGGGCATGATGGAGATCTACTGTACATGCATTTTCAGAATGAGAAAGAAAAAGATTATTCTTTTGTCTATACAATGGAGTCAGATGAGGAAAACAAAGTAACATGGTGCTTTTGGGCTGACTCAATTTCAAGACGAGTTTACAGCTTTTATGGAGATGTAGTTATCTTTGATACTACATATATACAACACAAATCGATATGGAATGATTTTTGCACCATTCACTGGTGTTAACAATCATGGGCAGACAATCATCTTTGCTTGTGCATTCTTGAATGATGAGACAGCTGATACTTTTGTTTGGTTATTCAAGGAATTTCTAAATGCTATGCCAGGAGATGCACCAGAAAATGCCTCCAAGATGATCATTACCGACCAAGATCCTGCTATGACTAAAGCCATTTCAGAAGCACTCCCACAAACATTTCATAGATATTGCAGTTGGCACATTCTTAATAAATTTTCTAAGAAGCTAGATGCGATTAAATATCGGGATTCCTACCAAGACTTTCATAGCTACATATGGAATTCAAGTAGTAGAGAGGAGTTTGACTCAAGATGGATTGAAATTATTGAGAAGAGTGGGTTGAGTGATAACAAGTGGCTGGAGTTGATATACGAAATTCGTTCATCATGGATACCAGCATATGTCAATCATGTTTTCTTAGCTGGAATGTCAAGTAGTCAAAGAGCAGAGAGTCAGCATTCTTTCTTCAAGAATTATGTTTCTAAGTGGAATTCATTGGTGGAATTTATGGTTCAGTTTAAGAAGGGACTTCTTCACCAACGACATTATGAGTTAGAGGAGGATCATATTAATATTGATGAGAAGGCAAAAACTGTCATGTCCCTTGACATAGAAGATCATATGGCCAAGTTTTATAACGTAAACTATTTTATGAAGTTCAAGAACAGTTGAGAGAGAGCTTCAAATATAAACTTGAACTTGTGTTTGAAAATGTCACTCAAGAACAGTTTAAGGTTATACGAAAGAACATTGATACTTGTAAGTCTCGTGAACTTACTTACGAAAAGAAATTTGATTTTGCATTATGTAGCTGTAGAAAGTTTGACAGTGAAGGGCTCCCATGTCGGCATGTTTTGGCATATTTGATTAAGATCCAATATGTTGATAAATTGCCTATTCAGTACATCTTGAAGAGATGGACTAAAGCTGCAAGACAGAGAGTTGTGTTAGATTCTAATGGAATGGAGATAAAAGATAACAAAGCTTTACTTGCAAGGTTATGGTGAGTGATGAGGCACCCAGCTCTTTATGGAAGCATTGGATGCTTTTTTGGAGAATATTAAACCATTAATTAGTAATGAAAGTGGACAAAGTGCAGTAGGTTTGGAGACCGAGACCAAGACTGCTACTATTCAGCATGTTTTTAATGAAACAAATCAAGTGAGAGCAAAAGGGTGTGGGAGAAGGTTGAAGAAAGGAAAAGAGAAGAGGAAAGTTAAGGTAAAGGCCAGTCAAGGTAGGCAATGCCATGGATGTGGACTATTTGGTCAGTCACATGACAAAAGAAATTGTCCAACACTTCGTGGAAGGTAAAATACCTGTGTTTGATATTATTGTTTATGGCAACATTTTTATCGATTGATATTTATCACTTTATTTTTGCTTATTTATGTAGACCTTATATTGATGAAGATGGGGATTCAAGTTCTACTAGTATGGATGAGGATAGTTGTTCATCATCTCATTTGGCAAAATAATGTCTCACACAGATCAGTTCACTACCAGAAAACATGCTCTCTATGGTAAGCTTTGAGTTTTCTGTATTTGGTATTTTTTAGATTTTGCATCTGATTTGGTCAGTTTAAGGGATATGGATTTTGTGGTGTGTTTGATTTGTTGAGAAATAGCTATTGTCATTGGTTTTGAGTTTGTTGAGAAATAGCTACTGTGCTTGTGTTTCATTTGTTGAGAAATAGCTACTGCGATTGGTTTTGAGTTTGTTGAGAGATAGCTACAGTGCTTGTGTTTGATTTGTTCAGAAATAGCATTTGTTGATTGGTTTTGAGTTTGTTGACACTATGTCAATGAACCCATCAGACAACAGCCGAGGACTGTTGTCTGATTCAGAAAATTTCTGTTGTCTAGTAGCCTGATATCTCTTAGGCCTTCAGACAACAGATATTACCCATGATCTATATTTCACTCAAACAACATAGGCCGGCCAATAATCTGTTGTCTGATTGTGTCGAGATCTGCCGAATTACAACTTTCTGAGGTTGAAGATGTAATCAAACGACAGTAATATGTTGTTATAAAAGATTCTGGACAACATCCATTCATAAAACTCTATCGTATGTATTTAGTTAACACGACAAAAATCTGTGGTGTGAATATATAGAGTTTTGATCTATCTTGGTTATTTTCTGTTGTGTGAATCTATTGTGGACGACATATATTTATTATGTTTTATTGTTTCTTTTTTATTCAAACGACATAATTAAATCGTGTGAGTAAAGAGTTTCTTGAGCTGTTCTGTTGTCTGACTGAGTTTCACACCACAGATATATGTCGATGTACAACACTATAAACAATAGTTTCAAAAGTTACTGTCGTTCTGAGTTTGCTTTAACAACATTGGTTTGTACGTTTTGTTGTGGTAATTAACTTTGAGCAATGGATTTTATGGTTTTCTGTTGTCTGGTTGTCATAAGGAATATACATGGCCCGTTTCTTCTGTGGTCTTCTGTTGTTTCAGACAACAGATATTTGGTTAAATTCTGTTGTTTGATTTCAGGTTTAGTATCAGTTTCTTGGTTATTTATGTTGTCTCAGTTGTCTTATAACCACATATATCTGTTGTCTGGTTGTCATAAGGAATATAGATGGCATGTTTCTTCTGTGGTCTTCTGTTGTTTCAGACAACAGATATTTGGTTAAATTCTGTTGTTTGATTTCAGGTTTAGTATCAGTTTCTTGGTTATTTATGTTGTCTCAGTTGTTTTATAACCACAGATATCTGTTGTTTGATGTTTTGTTCAACGTCAGTTTAATTTGGTATTTATGTTGTATGATTTGTCTTATATCCATGCCTTTCTGTTGTCTGATGTTTAGTGCAACGTCAGCTTCTTTCGGTATTTATGTTGTATGAGCTGTATTATAACCATAACATATATTGAAAAACCTGTGTTGACTGGTAAGCACAATAACAACATCCAACTATAACAATTCAAAAACCATTTCATTTAAATCAGCCAGCAAACTACATCAATATTCAACATTACCATCAATCCATCCTACAAGTTGAGTAATCTGTTAGGAGGTCAAAATATGATCGATAAAGGAAAAAGTCGATCATATTAGTTAGGCAAAAAAACCCTCCATAATCTAGCTATGCATTCAATGTCAATATGCACAATAACAGCTAGCCCTAACTATGCATATACCACAGACCCTCTTTGTGCGCACTACACTTGTGCAAACTTCATAACATGCTTCGCCCATTCAGCCCGAACTTCATCAATATCCTTTTCTGTGTAAACAAGATTTGTTCTTCTATCCCACATTCCCACTGCAAAAAAAAAAAAAAAAAAAAAAAAAAAAACATAGTATATATGATATATGAAGATTATATTCATCAAACCATGAAATAAAGTATATAATGGTATTGGAAGCTGCTCAAATACCTTAGTAGCAAACTCCAAATTTGTGTCTTCCACTATCTCCTTCATGTAACGCATGATCCAATAACCACAACTCTTGCCACCATTTTGCTCAGGAATGCCCTGAAAATAACATAAGGCACCATATCAGAAGAACTACTTACTATGTCAAACATTAAGAGGCTGGGATACTTCAATGTCCCTTTATCAACTTACAACAAGATTTTTCCACTGGATTAATTTCCTCCCTTTCCTATTCTTGTTCGCATTGTAGATTTTAATGGAGCTTCAAAATGAATAGCAAAACACCAACATAAGTAAAGCATTTATATAATGTATCCTTAACATCAAGTACTGATCAACTTATATAGTGGAAAAGAAACGTACTTATCCAAAATTGTTTTCCATTCACCAGTTATGAGGCGCCTCTTTAACGGATCCATGAAGTAAATGATCTCTTCATCGGGATTCACAACAGACAACATCCAATGAGAACTATGCCACAACAAAACTCATTTTCAGTTTAAGATAGTTTATATAAAGTAGGTACCTAGAAGCAATATAACATAGCAATCTCATTATTGTAATCCAGTTTACATACCCTGAGTTATACGGCACCAAATAAATCTGGCCAGGCTTTCCCTTTTGGAACCGATTAGACAAAGACCGAGCTCGTTCAGTAGGATTTCCACAGCCAAGTGCACCCGTTTGATCAGGATCAACAAAGGCTACCATCTCAGTCATCTTAGACCTCTTCAAAACATCATGAAGGTAGCTACATAAACATTTCAAATTCATAATATGAATTGTTTCACGGGATTGTCTACAGTACATTAATGTACTGATACATCAAGTAGATTATGTTCAATATAGAGATAGACTAGCTCAGTACATGGGTAGACATGCATGGAGTTAGTCTACCCTTGTACTGAGTTAGTCTACATCTGTATTGAATCTAGTCTACTTGATGTATCGATACATTAATGTACTGAAGTATTTTCCTTGTTTCACTTATACTTCTTGCCTTCTTTGCCAGAATTGTTTTGTTTATTCTGCTTATTATTAAATTAACCATTTATCAATCTAAAATTAGCCAATTAGATCAATATATGAAATTTATAATACCAAATCCCACCACAATATATAATTAATTAACATGCAATAATAAAATACAAGCCCCAAATATTTTGAGAAGAAACCGGTTTTAAAATGCATCACACAGATCAAGCAAGGAAAATATGTACCATATAAATCATAAGTTATATGGTTCTGTTAATGCATGTGCAAAAATATTACCGGTTGGTATAAACCAATGGAAGAGTAGTAGTTCAGTAGTGTACATACTTGTTAGAACTGACAGAAGAAGATCGAAGAAGAATTATGATAAGGATGTTGATTATGACCAATAGCAGATTTCACTTTGGGCTGACCAATAAACCTTTCATTGTGGATAATCTGAATCAAGAGAAAACAGTAAAAATTAATCCAAAGTGAATGAACATATACACATACTTCCACAAACACAGCATTACAAAACACTATGAAATCCATGTTGCATTAGTAGTAACTATTGAGTTTCACTGATCACCCACATAAAGAAAACAAGACACAATAGCCATTTGCTAAAGTTCATAATCTTCAATAGATTGTATGGCTCTGGAGTGGACGATTTCTGGATATCAGAAAGCACAATTACACCTTCCTTGATCATTTTCCTTTACAACTCGTATCGTTTTTCCACCTTTCTTAGTTCCACCATCTACTTTTTGAAACCCTGAGCCCACTTCCCTTTACATGCTACTTTTTATTCTAATGCATTTGGATGTCATAATAAGGTTATATTACAAAAAGTAACACTCAAACACCCCCCCACTCCATAGAGCCAATTATATGAAAATATGTTTAGTTCCTTCTTTTATCACACATAGAACTACCCAAACAGCTTAAGCCACTACTTTGAAGAATCTATTGAATATCAAAGCTACACTGCATATAAACATAAATACGACCTCCACAAATCAATGTTAACTTCATCACTAAAGAAGTAATTTGTATTTCAATTTTCTATCTCAGATTACTGTTCTATAACTACAAGTAGCAATGCCCTCAAATTGCAGCTGGTGCATGAAACATTTGCAAACTATCCCAGTTATTGAGCAAACACATGACTTAGTGATCAAAGAAATTGTCAAAACAAGTAATCAAAATCTCTTTCTCTCAATTCTTTGAGAGACATCTACTCGAAAAGACCGAAAATTAATCAAAATCTGAAGCAAATTTTTAAAAGGATCTAAAATCAAGAGCGAGAAGGAGGATATCGGATACCTTGACTCTTTTTGTGGCCACCACTTGTTCCACTTCATGCACAAACTGATCGAATAAGTAATAGGGCAGCAAATGAGAGTGCCACTCTGTGTACAACCCAATTAGGTTCCCCAAATCCCTAACCTGCAAAAAAACATTGATATAAAAACAAAACAAATAAATTAAAAAACAGAGCAAAGACATGGATAAAACTATATCATTGATAATTTAAGTTAACAATTTCATCACATAGATGAGGAAAGAGCGAGGACCGCAGACGGAAGGCCATACTGCCACTACCAGTAAAGCAAGAGAAAAAAAGTAGGAGTAAAATTACCTTTTAAGTTTTTTTGAACCAACTAGCTTTGAATCTTCAACTGAACCCCAAATTCAAAATCGGAATGTGCAAAACATGTACAAATTCATCTACATCTGGAAAACACCAAGAAGCTGAGACCTTGCAAATATATATATAGAAATAGAGGAAAAAGTGAAAGAATAAGAGAGAGATTGAATACCCATCTCTTCGTGAGTGGAGAAGTGGTAGTAATCAGTGGGCTTGCCCTTGAACTTTTCTCTTTAGCTTTTGGATTCAACCCATCTCTTCATGTACAAATTCATCTAGATCTGGAAAACACCAACAAGCTGAGACCTTGCAAATATATAGAAATAGAGGAAAAAGTGAAAGAATGCGAGAGAGATTGAATACCCATCTCTTCGTGAGTGGAGAAGTGGTAGTAATCAGTGGGCTTGCCCTTGAACTTTTCTCTTCAGCTTTTGGATTCAAAAGATAACAGGCTCCGCCTAAACCGCCTGTGTTGCCGCCTAGGCAAAGTGAGATGAATACTTAGGGTTGATTCATTGAACAAAATAGTTGGAAGCTCGTCGAGCTTATCGAAGAGGAGTCTGCAAATAAGGGAAAGAAGAAGATGGCTAAGATTCAAGCTACCATGAATCGATCGAGATTGATGTTGGATTGGGTTTTCAGTTCAAAGATTTCTGTTGTGTACCAGAGCGAGGGAGAAGATTGGTTTGAGAGCGAAAGCGAGCTGAGAGACTGTTTCTAGGTTTCTATCAGTTTGACAAATTTTTCGGGCCAAAATATCATTAAGTGTTAGACGAATATGTCTTCACGTTGTGCCAAAAAATCAAACTGAAAGGAAGGGGAAAAAAAAAAAAACCAAACAAGTGAAAATCAATCTCAGTTTCTTGCACAACAGAAATCTGTTGTCTGAAACACAACCTTTATAAACAGTTCCTTTCAGAAAAAAAAAAATCCCAAACAACCAAAACTAAATCAATCTCAGTTTAATGCACAACAGAAATCTGTTGTCTGAAACAAAACCTTTTTCAGAAACCTCATTTACCATGATATACACTATATTCAGACAACAGAATTTTTTCATTCTGTCGTTAAAATTATTCAGACAACAGAAAACAATCATTCTGTCGTCTGAGCTCTGTCGTCTGATGGGTTTATTGACATAGTGTGAGAAATAGCTACTGTGATTGGTTTTGATTTTGTTGAGAAATAGCTTTGTGATTGGTTTTCAGTTTGTTGAGAAACAGCTATTGTGATCTTCATTTACAAGTTTGGTTTTGAGTTTATTGAGTCTGTTTGATTCTGCAGGTTTTGGGTGCACTGATCAGTCTACAATAGGTTTGTGGTCTGTTTGATTCTGCAGGTTTTGGATGCAGTGATCAGTTTATGGCAAGACGATTTTGTGGTCTCTTTGATTCTGCAGGTTTTGGAAGACATTTTGGATCATTTCAAGATTATATGGCAGAGTGAGGATCATAGTCAATTCATTATGTAATGGTTCAATTGTGGATACTCAAAAGTTGCTGATTGTAATGATTCCAGATGATTTGTAATGATTCCAGAAAATGAGGAGTGGAATGACTTAATATGCAATGTTAGACTCAAAATGTGGAGCAAAATGACTTAATATGCAATAAATCACAAGAAGTTCAATAAATCTCAAAATGTTCCAATCTGGAGCAAAATGACTTAATATGTTCCAATAAATCACAAGAAGTTCAAATCAGAAGTTCAATTCTGTTGCCAAAGTAGACAACAACCACAACCAACAAAACAAAATGCTTCCAAAGCAAAGCTGATACAACCAACCTTTCTCAATCGGATACAATATACAAAGACTAAAGCCATTTCATTCCTTCTATAATACTGTAAAGTACAACAAATGACACCTTCTCCAGCATAGCAAGAGCAAAGCTCTATGATCCCAAAAAATTCACATTACATTCACATGTTCTATACATTGATTTCGTAAAGCTAAGAGGTCAATACAAGCATTCTACAAATAAACACAGTTTTCCTACCCCACAGCCAATACATTATGCAGCAACCAATCCACCCAGCTCAGATAGAAATCGTCACTAATTGCCGGTGCATCCAAAGCTTGAAGAATCAAACAGATCACAAAATTCATGGAAGCTAAATCACCAATAACAGTAACAATTTCTCAACAATATCGAAACCACCACAGAAGCTAATCAATCAAGCCAATAGCCAACCTGAAATCATCTTGCAAATCCAAAACCTGAAAAATCACACACACCACAAAACCCATAACCCTCAAAATCTGAAATCTGAAAAATCCCAAATCTTCAAACTCAGAAAACTCAAAGCTTTACCTTTAACAGCGACTTCGGGACCTTCATCGGGGTCTTCACCTGTGATGAGCTCCGTTGACCGCGTCATCGTCGAACCCAAACGCCAGCAGTGAGGAGGACTAAAGAGATGACAAGGTTTGGCGGGGACTGATATCGGGCGTCGCCGGTGGAATCACTCCGGCGCTGTTAATGGTTTTGGGTGAGAAGAGACTCATCAGAGTGGAGAACGAGACTTTGGTTGCATCGAAGTGGAGAGTCTATAGTTAGTTTGAGGCTTTCTACTTCGACCCGCGATGGTTTTTGGGAAGAGATCGATCTGAGCCGTTGCTTTTCATTTAAAGCAATGGACGGCTGTGCTTTACCCATCCGCAACTTAACTATAGCAAGGACGTCCTCTTTGGAACCTTGCTGTATATATATTATCCAGAGCGAAACTTCGCTTTGAAATTAAAGTGCGCATTTAGAGTTTAGGGTCACTTTTCGGTCGCATATCCACATCTCGACCGTTCAAGTTTTAGATACTAATGTATAGATCATCTCTGAAAATTTTCAGCCAAATTGATGGTCGTTAAGACATTGATAACTGCCTTAAAGGTAGTACGGTTCAGGTTTGATAGATTCAGTTCGTCCATTGGTTTTATATATATATATATATATATATATATATATATATATATATCATAACACATAATCATAGTATATGTATCTCAAAACAACGATCTTAACAGCCCCCAGTTTATCCCCTTGCTCCTGGTGCTACAATAACAACATCGGCCACCAGTCCATCCCCTCTATCCTGGTGCGAAAACTACAATATCAGCCACTCTGTTGTCACAACTACAATATCAGCCACCAGTCCATCCCCTCTATTCTCCAGCCATGACCACCAGTCCATCCCCTCTCTTCTCCAACCATGGCCACTAGTCCATCCCCTCTATCTTGGTGCCACTAATAGAGACATCTAGTCCATCCCCTCTCTCCTAATGTCTCTAATAACACAACACATTCAATCCATATTTCACTAATAATCCGAGCATCCATAATTCACAACCAAATTTTAATCCAAACCATTTATCCAAATTCACACTTGTTAAGATAAACTCAAATAATGACCATAAAATTCATAAATCATAATAAAACTAAACCTGAGAAACATGATTCACAACTAGCATACAATCTGAAATAATCAACGAGAATTATAAATTAAATAAATAATACACAAATCTCAAAGATTTTTCAGAATCATAGATCAAATTTGACATCAAATCCAAGCAATCGCAAATAATAATTAATGCTCGGATACGATACTCTCGTCGGAAATGAATTAATATTTAACTATATTCACATTCAAACGAAACCCTGAAACACTAATTTAATAATTCGTCTTAATTCTTGAAAATCCAAAATCACATCTGAATCGCCTCAAACTTCAGAGGTTTCGTCAACTCGCTAATTCTAACAATCTAGTGAAAATTCACGACGATCCAGTGGGATAAAACAGAAGTCCAGAAACGGCGACACGCGCCACCATCCCAACTCCCAAATCAGGTAGCAATACCTTTGCCAAATGATTCATTTCATCAAGCCCAACCATTCTTCAAACTATAAGAAGGTCCAATTCGAAGCAAGCCATCCGAAAATTACCTCGAAACATTTCCAGGCTAAAATATTAAAATCCTTGATTTGCTCTCCTTTGATCGATTCGAGCTACGTCATTTGGAGGGTTTACTAAGCACTTGATGCTCTCCAAAATCTAGTAGGTTTTGTCACCTGAGGTTGCCGGAGATAGGAATTCCGATCGGGTTAAGAATAAGGGTCGGCCGAGATGGTTTTTGGCTCAAAACTCCTTCCCAACTGCAAATAGAGACGATTGAAGGACAAGGGTTAGGTCGACGTGGAAGGACGTTTCAATCCCGACCGGTGCGGCGCCCTGGGTCAGTCGGACAGCTGAGAACCCATCGGATTCCGATTTCGGGTCGAGCTCTCTCTCCGAGCGGAAAAGAGAAAAGTTTTGTTCTATTTATAGTATTGAAGGGAAAAGAGAATTTTGCGCCAGGAGGCTCAGATGAAATACTAAAACTTATATAGACCATTCATACGAACTAAGATTATAGCGTGCCACATATCCACGAACTCGATTTAAGTGCTCTACAACTTTCGAGAATGAAGTTTTCTCAAAAAGTGAACCGAATAAAAAGTCAACTCTAGCTCCCCAAAAAGTTTGAAATGAATGTAGAAATAAAGATTTTGATCGTTTACCATCCAAATGACCAGAAAATCTTGATACGAGACGTAACAGATCTAGCAATCATAGCACTAGTAACTTTTTCAACCTCAAAAAATTACATCATTTAAGAATAAACCGCACTAGTGAACCCTAGAATAACATCACTTTCTGCAAGATTAAGAGGAAGACCATATTGAGGTTTAGAAATTCTACCATTCCTCACAGATTGAGCTCATGCTGAAGGAGTCGTTGTTTAGTATGCTGAATCAACCTTGGTACCAATAGTAGGGGTACCCGTAGTGGGAGGTAGTGATCTTAAACTAAGTTTAGGTGAGCCTTGTGGTGCTTGAGATTTCCTTGCCTCCAGACACATCTGTCGCATCTCATTCAGCATTTCTATATGCAGAGCTGTAAAAGAGTATTGTAGAGCTCCGATTTGAGCTGTATTTTCATCTTTGTGGACTTGAAGCTAGAATTCCACATGATTGAGATCATCGGAAGGGTGTGACGGCGCTCCACCGCCCTTTTATTTGAGCATCGCTAGTCTCTGATACCAGAATGTTAGGGTAGTAACCATAATAGAGCAATTCTACAAAGAATACAGAGATAAATCTAAAGGAAAGAAAAAAGATATTTCATTGCATAACGGCTCTGGTACAAAGCAAGTAGCTAAATAACAACTCGGCCATGAAACTAGACACGTGTCACACAACTAGAGGTGACCCTCAACAACCCTGATAGCTAAAATATTCTCTCTCGAGATAGCCAAAAGGCTGCATATTACAATCATTAAACTAAACAGTGCGTTTAGAAACTAACATAGAATACTCCTAAGTCAAACAAGAAAGTACTGCTGACTTTCATAACACTCTATCTCTCTCTAATGGGATCGACGATAAGATATGTAGTGCGCTTCGATCAGATTGTGCTATTTCGAAAGGAGGAGGTGCTACTCGTGCATTTGTCTAGCGCTATGGATATGCGACGGCGGATCCAGGTCTTCCGTCAGTTTGTGTTTTCGTTGATGGTAGAGTGTAATCTGAACTTTGTGTTTGAACGCATGAACGTTTTTTACCGTGATTGTGGGTTGTTTGAGTTTGGATCAGTGGAAATGGAAAAGCTGAAAACTCAGCCTCTCACGGCAGCACTGGCAGCTTTGTCCTTATCTATTGCTACTAGGGTTCCGTCGCGTGGGGTGGCGGTGACGTCACTTCCAATGCAAGTGAAACTGAGTTTCGACTGTAGTCTACAACTCTCAAATTCATGCGGGATTGATTGCAACTAGTTTGTTGAAGTTTGAGAAACCAGCACATTATATATACACTAAAGTAAAATGGGTTTGGTACTATTCATTCAAGAGTGACTGGACCATTTTGCCCTTGCATTCTTTAGAATTTTACTAAGCTAGAATGGGTTTGGTACTATTCATTCAATAGTGACAGGAACATTTTGTCCCTGCATTCTTTGAAATTTTACCTGATTACTCCTGACAAGTGTCCGTCTTCTGTTTTACTGAAGGGTGTTTTCTCTTCTTTACTCCACCGAACGACAGAGGGAGCTGAGGGATTCCATCTGTTTCTTTTGCTTTGCTCCGCTATGCTCTGTTTGTTTTCCACTTTTCCTTCACTTGCGCAGAGAGAGAGAGAGAGGGACGATTCTTCTTCTTCTTTGAAAGAGAGGGGGGGGGGGGGGGGGGGGGAGAGACAATTGTTCTTCTTCTTTGCGAAAGAGAGGGATGGAGAACTGAAAAGCTTTCCAATCTAAGGAAGAAGATCACGAATCTAGGTATTTGATTTTCGATTCGCTTTTTTTTAAGTTTCTTTTGGTTTCTCATGCCTTGGTTTTTTGTTTTGATTGTAATACTTTCATACTAAATAGTACGAACAAGATGAATTCGAGTTACTTGAGCAGAACACGAATTGGGGGCTTTTTTGTTCTCGCCCAGCAAAGGAAAAGACTTCTTTCTATGTTGTTGTTACTTTGTTTTAAGTTTTCAAAAAAAAAATAGGCTTTTATTCTTATGTTGCCCTGCAGCATATGAAAAATTGAAGAAAAGAATGCATTTTTGGTTGTTTAGGGTAATGGATAAGCTGCAATACTCTACTATACTATTAATGTTGTTAAGGGTCTCACATAATGATGATTAATGACAAGAATTTAATTCGATCTTACTTTCTAACCTCTTCATGCAGCATTGACAACACAGTTGGTACATCAAGTGAAGCTAATTCTTGAGGACACATCAACGATATACCCTAACATTATCACAAATGGTACCTGAACTTTTCCTCTATTTTATCGATGGTACCTGAACTTCAATTTTGATCACAACCAGTACCCGAACTTTTCGATTTCATTTTAAATGGTACCTAAGGCCACCTTCGGTCACTATTCCGGCCAAAAAACCCAAATCTAAAAAAATAAAAAACAAAAAAACAAGTTCAAGGAAAGTCTATTACCAAAAAATCATCACTATATATGATCGCAACCCTTGAAATCATCAAAAATCATCACTATGATCGCCTCCCTTGCCGTTTTTAGTCGGAATAGTGACCGGAGGTGGCTCTAGGTACCATTTAAAATGAAATCGAAAAGTTCGGGTACTGGTTGTGATCAAAATTGAAGTTCAGGTACCATCAATAAAATTGAGGTATAGTTCAGGTACCATTTGTGATAAAAACCCTAATACAAGTAGATGGACAACTAAGTTCAAATAAGATTTCTACCAGATTTTCATAGGCTGATGCAATTTTCCTTCGCCTAACTTTTCTAATATATGTTTTATAAAATCTGTCTTCATTTATAACACTTTGTGAGCTTTATGTAATACTCTGAGCAATCTTTCAATTACTTTTGAATTTGAGTGCGTACATCTTCTGGAAATTATTATGAACATGAAAGGGAGTCTCTTTCTGATATCTATTAACACTTTGCATATGTGGGTTTTAATAGGTACAATTATGTAAATTTATAATGACAATATAAAGCTTAGCAAACAAACAAACAAACCGCGGGATGAGAAATTTGCCAGTCCAAAACTGATTACAAGTAATTTGTTTACTGTTGGTGGGATTGCGGCAGACAAATGGATTGCTAGGTCAATACTATTGGATGCAGTAACATTAACCACGTGGTAAAAACAAAGAATTAAATGAACCCCAAATATAGGTTATGAACTCCTAGATGATGATGGGAAAAGCATCCAAGATCAATAATATACAGATGACATTCTTCCGTAGGGTAATTGGCATGATTGGAAAGGACAAAGAAGAAATATCTGGATCTCGTTAATTCTCTCTACAAATCTTGATAAAATTTATCGAATAATTAAGCACAACTTCAATCGTAAGAAGAATATGACCACTTCACAGGAAATTGACAATTCTACCCTTGTATAGAAGATATGTAATGATCAGGCAAGGAAGAGTCCTCGACATTTCAAGCGGTAATTAACACTATAGACCCCATCAATAAAATGGGTGCATAGCTTACCTGCAAAAACAACGAGCAAGCTAGAAAGCGGAGGAAGCTGAGAAATTTTTAGCAATATGGAGGAGACTCAGATCACTGACGAGCAATCTGTCAGGTCTCTCTCTCTCTCTCTCTCTCTCTCTACTTTCCTATGATTATAGAATGTCAAGAATAAGAGAGAGAATATGGTGGTAGCTAGATATCTATTCGTATGTTGTAAGAAGGAAGATATTTACAAACCTGTTTCATTAGTTATGTACTTATGTCAAGTACTATAGGCGATTGTATTGTTTGCTCTATTCGATCATCAATAATATAGAAAGGCTAGCTAAACCATTCTCTTTCGACCCAACCACCAACATTTTTAACTTCTCTCCTCATCCGGGATTGTAGTTCCATGATTTTGAACCATTCATTTTTTAGAATATCTTTTAAAGATTATGTCTGCAGTAAATCAACAATATTGAAAATTATCTAGACCAAATAAATGTTATGAATAAAGTAGTAAACAATTGGGGCACATTCTATGTGGTTGGTGTTTTGCAGAGATGAGATGCTTAAAACGTGATTTAGAAAATGAACCGTTCTTATGAAACTAATGCATGTAGCCATGTAGGCTAGGATGAGAAGAACATAAGAAAAAGTTGGTGAAAGATATGTTAAAAGGAAAAGATTGGTAGTATTTATCTTTCGAGTTTTAAGCTCACTTTGAACTCATTTATATTCACAAAATAAGATAGTACATATCTACCGCCACTTTCTCTTGTGAATATGTTTGGTTCCTCTACTAGTTTGGATCAATAAATTAATGAGATACAAGAGAGAAATGAAAGTTGCAAATCCGAGATATTAATACTTTTTTTTTTATCAAAATGAACTTCATTAATAATGAAATATTACAACGATTTGTGGAACAATACTCGACAAAAGTACACCGACATGGTGACTATTACTCGAATAGTGATCCAACTAGACTTCGCCATGGAAATCCATACTGACAGACTGATGGAGCCAAGAAGGCCCCGACTCCAAACAAAGCAGAGGTTGACTAACTTTTAACGCCTCTTTTGCAAGCTGGTGGGCAACCTTGTTGCCTTCCCGCTTCACAAAGTGGCAACTACAAATGGGAAAAGACTTAACTAAAGACTTAACTTCATCAATAATATGACCTTCAAAACTTAGATCATCAGAACTATCATGTAGAGTGTTGATGACTGAGAGAGCATCACCTTCAACCTCCAGGTTTGAGAATCCAACGTGGATCGCAAAGCGGAGTCCATGTAATAGTGCTAAGGCTTCTACTGACCTGGGAGGAATATTGCCTACCTGTGGAACAGCTAAAGCCCCCTTTAACCACCCTTGATGATCCCTGAACACCACGCCCAGGCCACATACGCCGTTTTTCACATCACAGGCCCCGTCAAAATTCATCTTCAGAGACCCTGCTCTTGGAGCTGTCCAAATCACTCGATTTTGGAGACCTGTTGCATGTCCAGCTTTATTGGAATCCCTTATATGCACACCACAATTGTGCCACTCACCCACTAAGCTAGTAATCTCAGTTGGGTCCATTGTCTTTTCTCCATGCCGAGAGAGATTTCTATTCCGCCAAAGCCACCAAGCTATAGTACAGAAATAATCAAATTCATTACCTACTGCAGTGGAAAGAACATGGAGCACAAGATCCATAAAGGTAGGTTCTTGCCACACTTTGCAAACCCCACGTAGAAAAGTCTTCTTCCATGTTTTTTTTACTTTTGGGCAGTCCCATAATACATGCAAGACCGACTCCACAGGGTGACCACACTGCCAACAGCAAGAATCTTCTAGAATCTTCCTTCTTTTCAAATTTTCCGCGCATGGCAAGAAATTTTGCATTGCTCTCCACATAAATACTCGCACCTTATGTTGTGCATTGATGCTCCAAATTCTCCCCAGCACTTCCTTCATTCTATTTGAGCTCGGACTAGGTGCAGCTCCCCCTTTACAATCATGCATATCTTTCGCCACCCAGTATCCTGACTTCACGCTATATACTCCATTTTTGGTGAAATGCCATACCAATTTGTCTGGAATAGTCTTTAAACCAAGTGGCATACTCAGGATCATTTCAGCTTCATGGGGCAAGAAAGTAGCTTTAATCAAAGGGACATTCCATGCTCCAGAGTCCGTGAATAGAGACTCTACCTTTTGCTCCCCCGAAAGCGGAACCGGGCTAACCACTTTAAAATGAATCGGACAAGGCATCCACCGATCAGAAACTATACTCACCCGCTTTCCATCACCAATCCTCCACCTTGTCCCCCTATCAATCACCTGTTTACCCCAAAGCAGACCCCTCCAGATTGCAGACGGCGTACGTCCCAATGTCGCGTTCAAGAAACATGTACCTGGAAAGTACTTAGCCTGGAGCAGAGTACTAACCAAGGAGTGCTTCCCCCAGAAAATCCGCCAAACCGTCTTTGCCAACATAGCTTGGTTAAAAGCCTGTAAATCCCGGAATCCTAATCCTCCTTCCTCTTTTCTTCTACACAACCTATCCCAGCTACACCAATGGATGCCTCTCGAATCCCCTCCGTTCCCCCACCAGAATCTACTAACCTTCGATTGGAACTTCCTACAAACTCCCACTGGCAACTGGAAAACACTCATAGAATAAGTGGGAATAGCTTGAGCCACTGCTTTAATTAGCACAAGCTTACCCGCTTTTGAGAGAAACTTCCCTTGCCACCCTTGTAGATGAATGTCCAACCTATCATTCAACTTCTTGAAGACATCTTTTTTATTTCTCCCAATGGTTGTCGGTAATCCCAAGTACTTCTCATGAAAGTCGACTACAGGTACATCAAGAATTTCTGTTACTTCCTTCCTCACATCATCAGCGACATTGGGTCCAAAAGAGAGAGCAGACTTTTGGAAATTAATTCGTTGACCTGCTGCATTTTCATAATGGAGAAGGCATTGCTTCAAAGTAACGCAGTCCTTCACCGTTGCATTAGTAAACAACAGACTATCGTCTGCAAAGAGCAGATGAGAAATCGATGGTGCGCTAGGAGTCACTCTAACCCCGTTAATGAGAGCCATATCATCTGCATGTTGCAGAAGCCCAGATAAACCTTCCGATACAAATAGAAATAAATATGGGGATAATGGATCCCCTTGCCGGATTCCTCTAGATGGCTTGAAGAACCCCACAGGTTGACCTTTCCATAGTATCGAAAAGGATACAGAAGTAACACATTTCATGATCAGATGCACCCACTCCTGTGCAAAACCTAGCTTCAACATCACCTCTCTCAGAAAGCTCCATTCTACCCTGTCATACGCTTTACTGATATCCAATTTAAGTACCATTTTGGGTGACACCGTGTGCTTCTGTGTTCTGATGGAATGGACTGTCTCAAATGCTGCAATTACATTATCTTGTATATTTCTACCAGGAACAAACGCACTCTGAGTACAGGAAATAACATCTGGGAGAAACCTCTTTAATCTGTTGGCTATTGTCTTGGAGATGAGCTTGTAAACGATGGAACAAAGACTAATAGGTCTAAATTCAGTCACATGCTTGGGGTTTGAGCACTTCGGAATAAGTAAGATTAGTGTATGATTAAACTCACCAATATCCTTGCCATCATTTAACACCTCGAGACAAAAATCACAAACAGAGTTGCCAACAATGTGCCAGTAATTCTTGAAAAATAATGCCGGCAATCCATCAGGCCCTGGTGACTTTTGTGCTGCCATATGTTTCAAGGAAACCTCAATCTCCCATCGTTCAAACTTTGCCATCAATTTAGTATTCATCTCATTAGATACACGACGTGGAATTTTGTCAAGTACTAAGTCAAGGTTACCGCATCCCTCCGTGGTATACAGCTTCGTAAAGAAAGACATAAAGGCTGCTTGTACTTCATGTAGTGCCTCACACCAATTACCATTCTCATCCTCCACTCCTTGCACCTTGTTTTGCTTACCCCGCCCCTTAGCATAAGCATGGAAAAACTTGGTATTTTTGTCACCCTCCTGTAACCAATCTATCCTAGACTTTTGCTTCCACAAAGCTTCTTCCATCTCAGCGTACTTCTCAATCTCTGTTCTAATAATCATACGCTGATGTCGATCATTGTCACTCAGCACATCAATTGGAAACTGCTGAAGGGAGGCTTTCAGTTCAGCAATTTTCCTAGGTACATGCCCGATTACCACTCTATTCCACCTAGACAGCTCCTCTGCACACTTATTAAATTTAGCCATAAGATTACTGGCCACCGTGGCTTGATCCTCCCACACTTCCTTCACAATTTCACCACATCTTTCTTCCTTAACCCAAAAACTCTCAAATAGGAAACGTCGCCTACCCCCAGATTTCTTTGGAAGACCAGCTCCTATAATATCAAGGACTAATGGCAAATGATCACTAGCTCCAACCTCTAAGTGAAATTCGTGAGCTCTTGGGAAAACAGCGAAAGCTTCATTATTCATGAAACTCCTATCCAACCTTTCATTAACTGTACCATTACTCCAGGTGAACATGGGGCCCGTGAACTCCAGTTCCTGTAAGAAGCAATCATTAATAGCCTGATTGAAGCTGTCCATTTGAGAGACCGGTCGTAGTCTGCCTCCACTTTTCTCTTCCAACTTACGTATCTCATTAAAGTCTCCGAACACGAACCATGCAACATGAGGATACAACTGGGACAAACGTCGTAGTGCTTCCCAAGAATGGTGTCTCTCCCCGGTTTCCGGGTTCCCGTAGAACCCAGTAAGTCTCACCTGTTTGCCATCAATTAACACCATCACATCAATGAAACCTAATGTTGCATCAATCACCTTCACACTCATAGTATCCCTCCAAAAGAAAACCAAACCACCTCCTTGTTGCCCTGTTCGTTCCACTACTCTACAATTAGCATACCCCAGCTTACTACATAATCTTTCCATCACCTTCTTCTTCTTCTTTGTCTCCATAAGGAACACAAAGTCGGGATCTTGAGCCCTTAATAACTTCTTAAGAGCATTGAATGTGTTCGGGTTCCCAAGCCCGCGCACATTCCAACTGATAAGACTCATTGTTCGTGGTGGGTCCGCATCTCGGATCCCACCACTTTAGTCCCTGACACAGGACTTGCGCTCGCTGCACCACCCATCTTCTTCTTCACATGTTTATTTGGAGAACCAAATATAATCTTCTTACTTGGGGAGCACGAAATAGCAAAACCCTTGCTATTCCGACCTTTAACCGGTTGAGTACTCCCCTTCTGCATACCTCCCTTAGGTACATCTCCTGCATCCAGATTCTGCTTCCCCTTTCCACGTCCTTTCTTCATGGTGAATGCACCCTGAGTTCCCACTACTTGACTTTTACCGCTCCCTTTTTGTTTCTTTCCAGCACATGCCGAATTAGCGAAACGTTCCACAACAAACTCACAACTTGTAACTGGTACATTAAATAACTGCAAGGAATCAGTCACGTTGACTTGTGCCTTTCCCTGCACCTCATCTCCATTACAAGCCAAAACAGTTTCTGATTCAGACATTAACACCTCAGTCGTAGGTTGCTCCCAATTTAGTCGGCGTCGTTTCGGTAGAGGACATGGCACCAACATCCCCACTTTGTCAACCTCCCCCTCCAAATCTCGGTCCTCCATTTCACGCTCCGTTTCGGTAGATATTAATACTTTAATAGAACCTAGCTTGGGGAAATCATCCAAGTGTACTATATATTCGTGCAGGTCTCTCGCAGTGGGAGGGAACTCTGGCACTAGCAAGGCATTTTGCAAGTGTGGCGAAGGGTGGAAATGTGTCATCACAAGGACTGAAGGACCTGATTCCGGCAAGGCCTTCTTCAAATGTGGTGAAAGTTGCACCTGTGTCATGTATGTCAAGATGTCAATTTATCTCTCTACAAATAACTCAACTTGTTCTACATATATTAAATGAGTCTTGTTGTTTGTTTGCCGAGTCTAATTTGGACCTTATTAGTAACTTGAGCTATTTCTCTATTTCGGTCTACTTAACTAATAAACTTCAATCATGCTTAATTCCCCTGAAGAGATGGAGATGGTACAGTGAAGGAGCTAGAGACAAGGCCTTCTTCGAATGTGCTGATGGTTGCTCTTGTCTCACTAATGTCTGAAAAAGATTAGAAGAACTCCGTTGTGCATATTTGCTGCTTATTATATAGCTTGCGAACCTTGCAGGGTCTGGCTGCAAGCATATATGATGTATGTGTGTGGGGGCGCGTTGGCTGCAAGCATATGTGATGTAATGTATGTGTGTGGGTGCGTCTCTTTAATGCCGGTGTGGCGTAGAATGGGATTTGTGAATGAGAGTTTGATAACTCTCGAAGAATTCGAATCATTATTCCTGGAAGATCCTGTCGAGCACAACTCGTTGACACTTCTCGTGCCTTAGGGGTATGAGTCAAGGAAAAGTGGATCTTCAGCTACTTAACCTACTGAACAAACGGAACGATAATCCTCGCTTGGACATGTCAACTTTGAAATTAAGTAAGAGGAAGTGATTGTGCTTTAGTACTCGCCATTTGACGTTGCTTGTGGCATTTTAGGATTGTAAAATCTGAAAGCATGGGGGAGAGAGCGAATTGCTACTGGAGCGGCCTCTGTCCCGAAATCTAATCAGGGATTCAGCGAGTGGTACCATATAAGGAGTTGTTTTGGGGTAGCCGAGGAAGCTACGCGATTAGAAAATTTATAGGTTTGACTAAGGTCACCCTATGATATACCTGGTAGTGTGTAGACCCCCTCGGGAATGCTTTAGCAAGATAATGGGTTTTTAGCATGGGCCGGAAGCGTATCATAAGGGAAGAAGGAGAAAAGGTGTGTGTCACCGTGCAACTTCTATGGTGACTTCTCGAACTATGTTTCTTCGACTCACTTGGGTGTGAGGCAGAAACTCCATGTCAATTATGGCTACATTTGATTTGAGTTTTTGGTTGTCGAGATTCGCGTACGTACGAGGAAATAAGGCTACTTTGTTTCGTGGACCAAACGGCTCGACTCTGGATGAAAGGTCATCAAGTAATACGTCTTTCAAGGAATGGCAGGCGACTCTCTGGGATTCTGGTAGTCTACAACAGTACGTATTACCGATAAGAATCCTAGAAGGATTGCGAGTATTTCTTCCTTGCTAATAGTTGCGTTGGCTTTTATTTCCCTTGTTTGGTGGATGTTGTTCTACAATTTTCCTGCACTATTAAAGTTCTGGTTGTGGTTGAAATCATGCTAGTTCAACATTTAGACTTCTCCATTTCAATTGTTTCCAAGGATTAAAAGATCTTGTGTTTTGAGAAAGCTTTTCAGGTTGCAAAAGTATTTCGATTAAAGTGATTTCAAAATTGATTTCAATTCCAACAAATTTCAAGGTGAGAAATTATAACCCTCCGAATCAGTCTCAAAGCTGAAATTTTTAATCTCAAAGTTCTGCAGATTTTCCATTGCAGCCACTTTGGAATCAGTTTCAAATGACTTCCAGAGCTTCGAACTTTTTGAAATCTTAACACAACAATGCTCAGCATCTTGGCCAATGATCTGGAAGATTTCACTTCGTATCGACTGAACATGAAGTCGTGGCAATTTTTCCAAAACTGCTTTACGAGAAAGGAAAATTTGAAAACTTATTGGCAAGTTGTTTTGGTAAAAAAAATAAAATAAAAAAATAATAATAAATTTCACTTTGTTTCTCTTCCCTCCTTGGAAGTATATGGATTTGGTAGTGAAAATCATTTGAAATTTTCTATAGTGTGAAATCCCTTTCATAGGAAATCTGCAAAGTGAAGTTCTAGCTTTGTTTTCGGTTGCTTATTCATAAAAGTCAAGTTCAACGTAAACTGTAGTAAGGGAGGATATTCTCTACACTACTAGACGATCGGCAACCGACGGTCAAGAAAGAAATGTGCGAAGAACGAAAGGCGGAAAGCTTGCTTCATCACCATCAGAAACGCGACTTGCGTGTACTTAGCTATTTGGCTTGACAGGGTCTTGACGATGTGTAGACTAGAAAAGTGTCTTAATGTCAAGTACGTTACGAGTGTTGTTCATGGTTGCTTAACTATCAGTTCCTTTGATTTTGGTAAAGCTTTCAAGATCGACGCTGTGCTATACGTTGAAGCGTGTGAGCCTTCAGTCTTCAAGAGGTAAACCTTAAACGGTGATCCTCAAATTTTGTTAAATCGTGACAGAAGCGCTTGTTGAAGCTCGTTATCAAGACTGATCATCGGTTCGACAAGCTAGTGTCCAAAGACCCGTTGGTACGTAGTTGTTGCGGAAGGGCAATACGATTCGATGTTGTTAGCACGGGGCATTTCGTTCACGAGGTTGGAAGCAATACTTGGCCTTCGAGTTCGTGGAATGGATGCATTAGCCAAAATGGCAGTCATAAACGAATACGTAACAAACTCGAGTGCACTATGAGGTAATTCGTAAAGTGTCGTCACGTGGAAATTCGTGGAATAACTTTTAGAAATCGGTTGTCAGGTTCCGTCGTGCATTCCTCGTAAAGTGTGGCTAGAAAAGACAAATGCTCAGCCAGTTTTGTGTGTGTATGTCCTTCTGAGGACAGTGACCAGAATTCCATGTTAGTGACGGCGACGTCGACTTGTTATTCATAGTTGACGTGGGTTCCACGAAGGGAACATAATTTTACCTACGGGTAGTTATGTGTGTCTCTATTGAAGCTGAAATTCCCGGATAACTCTGTACTTGTGATGAGTGGGAATTGGGTGGAGACGTGAATCGTCTACGAGTTGCCAGCTATGGCAGTATTATGTTGGGGTAACAAGGTTGGTAGTTACCCAGTCTTATTTGGTATAAACATGAATTGTCTATGAAAATGACGAGTATGGTAGTTATGAGGAGAATAATAAAATTGTTAATTACTCAATCTGGTTGTTATAAGAAAAGTCTTGTGGGTATCAGAGAATAAAATTAATCGGAGTGAAGTGTGTCCTGTGAACAATAGATAAGGAAAACTTGGTAAAGAAAAGGGTTAGCTCCGATGGTAATATATATGACTGGTGAAAGTCGACTTGTCCCACAAGGATTCAGAAGATAAGAATTGTCATGGGTACTGGAGTCCGACATGAGAAGTAAAATATTATTGACCCTTTGACCAATCATAAAATTTTGAGGACGAAATTTATTTAAGGGGGCTGGAACTGTGAGCCCCAGAAAAAAAATTATCGAGTTAAGTTGAGATCGTTGGAAAATTAATTTACGATCTCGGTAATGATTAAAGTGCTTGAGAATATTTTTGGAAATTTTCACAAGGTATAATCCTTAATTTAAGGATTGGATAATAAAGTACACGACACGACGAGTTCGTAAGAATTTTAGGGGAATTTTTCGGACACCCGAGCTATATGTTATGATTTTCGGAAATTTTGGACTACAGAAATTATTGAAGGAAAATAGAAAATAACGTGGAGCGATCTGGACCATCCAATCCTCCACCGCTTAATCTCAGCCCTCGGTTTACTTTGGATTTTGGCTATAAATAACCTTAGATCAGATCAGCGATGGAGAAGTATCGAGAAGAACCCAGCGTTCTCGACCCGTTTCTGCAGCTCGACGACCCGATGGCACCACACGGACGAAACTCCTCCGTCCAGCCATATCTCAACGGCGGACCACCGGCGTTCGCTTCGTCTCCTTGGCGCCGATGTTCTTCTGGCATCGGGTGGTTCAATCGGCGACGGAATGCAACGGTACGACCTTTCAAAGCTTGAAGCTTTTCCGGCGACTCCGGCCACCGTTTGGGCTGCATGTGGTATGAAAATCGATCCTCTCGTCATCCTATACATGTCTGTATGATTAGTTTTCGAATTCGATTAGGTTTTAATGATTTCCGTTTCTGGGTTGGTTTCGGCTTCGCCGTGTTCTTCAACGCCGACGACTTCTCAGGCCTTTCTGGGCTTCGTTTCTTGCTGGGCTGCTGGCGTGAGAATCACCAGTTCATCATCATCCTGGTTTCGGCAAGGAATTCTGGGAAGCATAATGAGTTGCAGTCGATTCTTGAAGGTAGATTTTGACTCTTGAATCAAGTTTTGTTCTAGTGTTAGTGATCGGAAGTTATGGAATTGAGTTTGACATGGTTTGATTGTAATGAACAGCTATCTGGTTACCGATTCTGTTAAGTTGTTGAATTATGGTGTTAAGAGTTTATGTTTGGACTAGGAAGTAAGTTGGAGTTGTGATGAATCTGTTAATGGTGTTGAAATTGTGGATTTTGATATACTTTGAATGATTTCAATGATTTTGGTTGTGGATATTGAAAAGGGTCAAGTTATGGGAGTGGGTGCCCTTAGTATTTTGGGGGACAACTCATTAGAAAATGGAATTATATCGGGTGAGCTTAATAAATTCGGGTACACCTAATATATTTGGTCCATATCATAATTTCAAGTAAGGTGTTCGATAATTGGGATAATTATCGAACTTGTCGTGATTGGTCGAACATTGGTCAATGTCGATCAAATGAGGGTCAACCCTGGTCAACTCCTGGTCAAACCAGGAAAAGTGTTATTAATCGTTGAGATTTCAATCATTAGTTCAATGAGATATTAACTGTCGAAATGTCCGAATCTAAGACTCCAGTTACCCAAGGACCGGAAGGTTCGCGACTCTCAGAGTATGTGAAAGCAAGCATCGGAATCCAGGTAGGGGGTTCAGGACTCTCCTCGGCTAGTGGTTTTCTTATATTTTGTTATTAAAATGATGCATGTAAAGTGATGTGGCTTGTTTAAGTTAAAATGCGAAGCCTACTAACCAAACCCTATGAGGAATGTGATGGCTTGAGAGCGAAGGGGGCACTGACTTCCCTGGGTTCGATCCCCTAAACCTCTGGAGGGTTAGCTACACCGGTCGGACAGTGAGCGATCGCAATGACGACCTGATTCCGTGTGTGTAGCTAGGTAGCGGACGCTCTCGCTACGCTTACCTGGTGATAGATTAAATTGAGGTAAGGTCGTGTAGTGGGTCTATGGGACCGGCCATCAGGTAAAACTTGGATTTGGCGCCGTATTTATTTAAGCATCATGCATCATTTTTCAAGTTGAAAAACATTAAAGTGTGTCGTTCCTTTAAAATATTTGGTTTAAGCATGTTTTCATACTGGAGCTCCAAACATTTATCTGTTGATTTTCAAACCTGGTCGAGTTAGAGTTCCTGTTGAGCAGCGAGGACGAAAGCTCACCCATACAATAGTATGGATGCAGGTACTGTGCACTGATGACGGGACAGTAGCGGACGGAGCTGGGTGTGCGGAACAAGTTCGGTAAAACATCGTTTGGACTTTATTCTAAACTCTATTTCCCGAACTTTGCTTTCCGGAACTTGTTGGAAGTGAGTCTTGTGTCAAACCTTGCTAAACCTTATTAATTTATTATTTTCTTCGAGTGATTATTCGTATCAAGTTCTGGACGAACAAACTGATTTAGTGGTTCAAAGATTCCACCTCAAAATTTCTTTTACGCTCCGCGGTGCGTTTACAAATAATTTATTAAACAAAATGCCTAGCGGCTCTCTAGAATGTAAATCGAGCGTTCGGTTTATGTTGTAGAGACTCGCGGCACTGTAACGAGCTTAAGCTGATGAGGTGCAGCTTGGGGCGTTACAGGACGAGCCGGATTGTGGCGAAGACCTTGTCGGTTTCCGGGTCGGCCATGTATTCCCTCACTGTTCACCTCTCTCTCTCTCTCTCTCTCTCTCTCTCTCTCTCTCTCTCTCTCTCTCTGTGCAACAGGGTTTACAAATTTCAGAGAGAAATTGATAAAGTTTGTGAAGGATTTGTTTGTGTATTGTGTTTGTGAACTACGATTCCATGGATTGTGGGGATTTCTTGGGTTAGGGTTTGGGTTAGTGGTGGTAGAGGAGGCAGACGAAGTGGAGGAGTTGGTTGTGATTTGGGTGGAGTCTTTGAATTGGGTTTGATTGAGAGAGAGTGTAAATTTGGGTTGAAATGACCCAATTACCCTTCAGGTTTTGCCACGTGGCTGGGCTCTTAACACCTTTATGGACAGCGTGTATGATTGTTGGGTCGGGCTTCAAACTTGAGGTACCAAAGTGTTAGTTTTGCATAGTCGGGTACTGAAGTTAGGAGTCGGCCTTGATTCAGGTACTATTTGTATAATTTTCTCTAAACATATTGTTGTGCCCCACAAAATATATATATATTTTTTAATATTGATCATAATTTTTTTTTTCTTCCTGGAAGTGTAATCATGAGAGGTATTCTTCAATGGCCTGAAAGTAATGTGATTATTTTTATTTTTATTTTTTTTTAATTCTATTTTTGAGAAACTATGTTATCTTTTCATTGATAAAACTAGAACGACATATACATTAGCTTTTCAAACTCAACCCATGTATTTAAAGGCCAAGTAACAATCAAACATGACAAATATTGTTCATTAGATACATAGTGAAGCTCGCTTTAAGTGAGCTTCATATCAATAGAACACCTCGCTCCTCAAGGCAAAATCATTTTTCACCTACATCCCGCTGGGCACGCAATTGTGGTACAGACCAATAAGGATTTCTTAAGAAGCTCATAGAAGCAATCTCACCAAGTTTAGGCTTGCAAACTACAGAACCAATATAATTGCCAATTTCAACAAAAACCTCGATCTGACTTTGCCGACATTTGTGAAGCAGTCCATAAATAGATAGACACTTTGGACCAAAGAACGATCCAAAGACCTAAGTAGGTCCATAACCCAGGTTGGATATAGCCAAGTTGCTGAGTAACAAGCGAGGATGGCAGGACACCCTACTTGAACGCCCAAACAAAAACATGGTGCAAGAATGAAACTAAGATATAAATAGATCATCTACCTTCTTTTGAATCATAAATAGATTGTCAACCACCCAGATTTGTTGAAAGTGAAAGCAATGATCAACCGCTTCAAACTTCTTGCATGTCAGAGGCTTGCCCAACAAATAGAATTGAGAGGATTTTTGAACCAAACTGCCTCCAATCCTTGTCAAATCCACCGTGCTATCTCCTAGCCACAACAAAGAAGGCAGCGAAGGTAATGATGATGGAATCCATAGTCGTCATGGGTAGAAACTTGTCAAGAAGGAACTAGAGTTAGGATTTTGGTTTGGCCTAGAGGCTGTAGTAAATGAGAAGATTTTTCATTCCAAGAGTTTCTCAGAAAGAGAAGTTGTTGCATCAAAGTAAATTGGTTGCTTACACCATTGCTAAGTTTATTGTCCAAAGAGGTCAACCATTCTTTTGGTTAGAAGATGGACCTTGTTAGCTCGTAAATTGTATTCTCGGGGTACATGTATTACATCTCCCTATACATAGTTCCCTATTAATAATATGGGCGTGGGGTTGAGTCTTCTTATTATATAGATGACCAAATATTGAGTATCGAGGAAATATTGAGGATTAATATAAATAAAAATTTTGAAAAAAATATCAAAATATTATCAATATTAATGGACATTATCAACAAATATAAATTTTGGACTAGAAATTTACTAAAATAAAATTTTAGAAATTTACTAGTATTGTTGTTATGCACATACCTCCTAAGCACAAGTATCGGAAGCATAAGACTCATATCGCCAGTACGCCAGCGAGGTAAGCTCCCAGCTGAGGGTTCCGATACTACTCGGGTGATATCAGGACCCCAAGCGTCCCACACCGAAAGAAACGGAACCAAGCTCCCACAAACCTGCTACATTAAGGTCATCTCCAACAACCTAAAGAGGTAACTGTTTTACTATCACTTTTCATTATCATTATCTTACTCGATACTGACTTAGGCATCGGAGCGTTGAAGGCCGGCACACCAGGTCTTCCCTATGACCTTCGTCTGTTTTGCAGATAAACGAGATTGATTGTGGTAGAGACAGACCGATACACCCCGTGTTCAGCTGGGTCAGACTCCTCTCGAGACCACTAAACAAGTATTATTTGGTGTAGTGACATTAGTCTCCCATTTGTAAGTGACATGTAATGAATTAGATTCACGAAACACTAGTTACTATGTATTTTGAGTTGTTGATGTGATAAAAGAAATTCAAAAATTGCCAAATTTAGTACAAACATGAAGATTGATTAACTGTTATTGGTTACATCTAATGGCTCTCTCTCTCTCTCTCAAGGGAGAAGATCCCCTCCTAAGCTAAGTTCTCACCTGTGTTACCTAAGCTTTTAAGGAGATGGTGACACGTGTATACTATTAGATCTAATGGTCTTCAAGAAGCTTAGCTTTTCTTTTTTTTTCTTTTTTTTCTCTCTCTACTGTTCTTCAAGCCCTTGGAAGTCTTCTGGGTTCCATTTCTTTATAACAATAATAATTCCCGTTCCAACCTTTGAAGGTATTGAATGTTCTCTCATCCACCCAACCCTTGAAAACGTTTCCAAAGCCTCCATCCAATCCAACATTTGAATGACCTTGAATATACAGAAATCATACAAATGAGAAGAGAGAACCTCCTCTCCAAGCAAAGGATCAATACAAACAAGTCTCTCACAACAATTTACAGCAAATTTTCATCGACATTCTCTCAAATTTTACAAGCAAAGCAAAAACAGAACCCCAAATTTCAACTTGGACAAGGTATTTGGAAAATTGCAGTAGAAAACCCGGAATACGATGTCCTTAAATCCAAAGCCGATTATGAAATCTAGCAGTGATCCAAGCTCAGGTGACCTATGAATCTATGATCCATCAGTGTTCAATGGCAACAGAAACAGAAACAGTAGGCCCTTCAAGGCTTCAATCAATCCAAGTCTTCCTTATTCTCTTAACAATTCAACCTCAACCTCCTTATTCTTTCTTGTCGATTTCCTCACAATTGTTGTCAGCTCCAAGTCTTCAACTTTCTTAACAATTCAAACCCAATCTCCTTACCGAAAAACTTATAGATGCATGTCTTCATCACAATCCCAAATCTAGTCATTCCAGATGGAACCAAACCACCTCCAATCATACGAAATCCAGCCGTCTTTGACAAAATCCAAGCCGACCTCTCCATCTTCTTGCAGCGCATCTCCGTCAAATCTTACTATGTCACCATCATCAAATTCGCCGTCATCGGATATAGAATTCCTGTTCTGGAAATTGGTTTTAAACCTTTGTGCTTAGATATCTATCCCATTCGTTCTTCATCAAGGCTCCCTAATCCAGTTAGAGGGGTTGTGGGTGGCAGGATTGGAGGTTTACTTTGTATTGGTGCTGAGTGAAGAAGAACCGGAAGGAGATATGAGGCACTGCACGTGAAGGAAGAGAAGGATAGGGGAGAGAGAAAAAAATGAAAAAGATAAAGGGATAATACTCATACACCCCAAATTCCTGAATATACTTCTCATACACCCCAGTGTATTATTTTTCTTCCTCTTTACACAACTTTTTCTCATTGCTATTCCTACCAACCCATCTTATCAAAATTCGTACCAGTAGTATCCTTCTATAATATCTCTATCAATCTGTTTGTTTGCTTTGTTGTCTGTTTATCTTTCTTTTTAATCATTTTGTTGAAACGTGGTGGGCCCATAAGAATTATATTTGTTTAAATATATACAGATGTTGCAATCATCCTCTATTTCAAAGGTAAACAGTGCACTTTATTATCCAGAATTTCGATAGTGGACAGACTTGAGTTAAATGCTATTTGCAAAAACACTAGCAAGGAATTGAATCAGGAAAGAGAAAAATTGAGAAAATTGAAAGACTATAGAGAACGTCTTCCTAGGGAAACTCCCAATTATTGGGATATCCTCTATAGACTTCAAACAAGAATTTATAAACTAGAACAAGATATTGATAATCTTTTATATGTTCTAGAAGAGGAACAAAAACCTCTTGATTATTTGAGCATTGGTTAGATCCGCAAATCACTGGTATCAGAGCTTGTAAAATAGCTCAGCAGCGGAATCCCCGATGGGGACAATGTCTGATTTAATAATAGAGAGACTGAATTCTCTATTAAAATCTTCTGATGAAAAATTTCAGATCCTGCAGCAAGAAATATCTAGATATCAAGAACATCTAGAAAAAATTCCTGTTATAATCCACCAGTTAGAAAAACTGGAAAACAAACTGGATTATATCAAAGATCTTCCAAAAACGGAAGAAGAAAAGCTAACAAGTGTTAGTAGAAAAATCACTGAACAGCAAAAAACGCTGGATTCTATGAAGACTATACTGAAGGACAAGAAAGTGCCTACAGTAAAAAAGAAAACTAATGGATTCAAACCATTAGAAAGACCAGAGAATCCTGTTCCAAACTTGATTTTTCTGGATCCCTCAACTAGTTCTACTAGTATTCGGTATGAAAACCCGAAAGAAACTCGAAATGTCAATATGATGAGCATCTTCGGGAAAAAGAAAGGAGTACAACTCCTAAATTCTGAAGAATTTGAATACAATGAAATCGAGCATGAGGTAAAAAACGCCTCAATTCCAAAGCTAGATTTCAAACAAATATACAAAAGGGGAACATTTGACCTAATGGACAGCCATCATTTCAAATTACTTGAATTTACAACCCCCTCTATAACAGGAGAAACAGATCTACTGATGATCACTCCAGATGAAGTCGCCAGAGCCAGATCAAAAAAATATCAATTTATGCATATTGGAGCAGTCCAAGTAGGCATAAAGCTTCTAGCTCGTGAAGGCATAAACTGTTCAGTTCTATGTGTCTTACAAGACAATAGACTGGAAGATTTTCAAGCTAGTCTTTTGGGAACCCTTGAAGCATCTCTGTGCAACCAAGTAGCATATTTCAACTGCTTCCCCAACTTCTCTACCAGCTTGAAAGATGCAGCTCACTGTCTCAGACTGAGAGTCAAGACAGATGGCATATCTATGAAAAAAGATATGCAAGAATTGGCAATAGTATACAGAATATACTATAAACTGATGAGTACCACAGTAGAACCAAAGACAAGGATATCAAACATCCCTGGTCTTACTACTGGATTCCTCACCAGTCAGAAGAACCATTCACAACAGATCCACAAGGTTACTTGGAATGAAGTAACGTTTCCTATTGAATGGAAATTATCTGGTCCGAAGCTACCAGCAGAAAGTGCAAAAGCTAAAATTTATGAAAGCAGAAAGACTGGAGAAATCAGTCTAAACTTTGACAATCACAGAAAAAGTGATGTCTGTCCTGAGAATATCAGGATAAACAAAAATCTTCTCAGAAGAAGCTACAGCACTAGAGAAGCTAGTACTAGTGGCACAAAATCCACTATTGAAGATCCAATTACTGAAGAAGACCTTGAAGCTGATCTAAATAGACCAATCAACATGCTTAGAGCACAAAAGCTCTATGATCTGTATGAAGAAGCTGAGAATTGTGAAAATCCAGAACGATTAGAAAAACTAATCGAAGAAATGAAAAATTTCAATCCAGGAAAGGAAAGAAAACTCCTTCCCTACCAGGATGTTGAAATGAAAGAAGGAGAAAGCTCCAAAACTTCCATCACCAGAGAAAAGGGAAAGGTAAAACTCCCTATACAGAAGGCCCCTACGGGCAGAAATGGAGAAAGAAATTCTCAAAGATTTGTCCCAGAGGACAAGATACCCAGAGTACCAATTACCAATTTTGGTATCTGGTTAGACCTGGAAAAAACTCTAGACAAGAGAAAAACTCTTGACCAATGGGTAGACAGCCTGATGATGGCATCTGCTCTCACCTTTGGAAAATTCGAAGCTCCTGATCTTCAGATGTACTTTGAAACTACTCTCACAAGAGTAGCAAAGAAATATTATTTCTCTTTCAAAGAAACGGCCAGAGGAAAAGAATGGCTTGAAGATATCAAAGCTTCAAAATCTCCGTATGATTTTGCAGTACCCCTGTACGATCAGTTCTGTGGAGATTCTGCAAATATGAGTGAAAAGGCCAGAGAAACGGCCAAATCAAATATCTATGCTCTCAAAATTTGTGACATGAGATATTTTGAAGAATACTTGAATGAGTTTCAAGAATATTACTATACAATTGGTGAACTAGAAAGCACTGATCTAGTCAACCTGTTGCACAGGAAACTCCCTGAACCATGGAGAACAGCTGTGCGAGAAAGCATAGCAGAAAAACCAATTGAAAGATTTTCAGTTGGAGGAATTGCCGACAGAATCCGGCAATTACTGAAAGAACAATGCAAAGCCAATCTTAGAGCTAAGATGGCCAAGAAACAACTCAAAGGAGTTGAAAATTTCTGTTACGGAATACTGGATATGCCAACCAACTGGGGATGTCATGAATCCAAGTTCCACAGAAAGAAGAAAGGAAAATATTACTCTAAAAAGTTCAAAAGGAGTAATCAAAGAAAGAATTGGAAATTCAAGAAAAGTTCCAATTACAAGAAACAACAGGAGAAAAATCCTGAAAAGAAATTCTTCAAGAAAAAGAAGAATACTCATCAACATAAACAACCAAGCAAGAAAGCTTGCAGATGTTGGTTATGTAAAGCTGAAGGGCACTACGCCAATGAATGCCCGGAAAAGGGTAAAAGATCTTCTACTAAGGCTCTCTTTGAAGAATATGAGCACATAGTAGAATCTGCAAATATGAAAGGCTACGAAATAGCTTATTCTGATGATGAAGAAGACGACAGGTCAGTTTACTCTGCCTGGTCTGAAGAAGAAGATTCATCTGAGTCTGAGACTGATTCTGAAGTAGAGTACTTCGAATCCAGAAAAATGAATGTTTTGAGAATCAAAAACTGGGAAGAAAGCAAGACAGAATCTTTAATGTCTTCTTATCAGGTGAACCCTGGTACATTCGTTTGTGACTACTGCTTTTGTCACGAAAAGAATGGTCTCCCCATGTTTTGTGAAGAGTCAAAAAAGACTTATCACAAAGAATGCTTCATAGCTGAAGCAAGAAGAAAAACCAAGAATGGCCTTGTCAGCCAATTGGTTGAACAAGAATATGAAGAATATTTCTCTGAACAAAAAGAGAAAGAAGTCGAAACTTTGTTCCAAGAAACCATGGAACCATCTTCCTCGAAAAAGGAAGATATCATCGAAGAAAAAATAGATGACAACTTTGAATTGGTTGAAATACCAGAAAAGGTAGAACTGGTGAAACCACCAGAACCTGTTCATCTCTTAGAAAAGCAAGAAGCAGCTATAACAGTTACTGAAACATGGGATCTACTTGGCCAACCTTCTGGCAAGTTTGATTATAAAGTCCGATATGACCCTCCGTCATGGTTCAGTAATCCAGATAGCAAAGAGATAATTCCTACAGACTGGGATGATACAAAACCTTCTAGTTTTGATAAATCTCCCACTCAGAAAAATGTTCCAGTAGAATGTAAACCATTCATTCCAAAGGAACAAGCTCAAGAAAATGAGCTTCAGCAATCGAAAGTCGTCTCTACGAGTAGATACAGCAACTACATAGAGATTGGACTAAAATTCCCTGATCATAAAAAATATCATCTACATGCCTTTGTAGATAATGGATCAGGATTTACAGTTGCAAAGAGATTTGCAATTCCAGAAAAACTCTGGAAAGAAGAAAAGAAAACAGCTACTGGTGTTACTTTTGACGGAAGCCATCTCACCATGAATAAAGTAGCAAAAAATGTTCACATCACCATTGGTGGAGGAACATTTACCATCCATAATGTCTGGCAATCTGAAGGCCAAGGCGCAGATTTCTTGTTGGGTAATGATTTCATTCTCCAACAGAGATTTATTCAGGATGAAGAAGCAATAGGCTTCAGAAAAGGAGAACGGGTGTTCTGGGCTGATAGGCTTATTCAGGCCAAAAGTATTGTAGGTCCAAACTTCACTACCCAATATTAGAGATCGCAACAGAATAATGGTGATCTTACCCCCTACAAACCCAAATTTGAACCCATACTCCAAATCAAACAACAAGAAGAATTACTTGTTGAAGAATCTTCTGAAGAAGAAGAAGAAGCAGAAACTAGTGAAGAAGAAGAAGCTAGTTTTATCTATGAGCATAACCTCAAGCACTTTCAGGATAAGCTTGAGTCTCAGAAAATTCCCACTCTTGAGAAAATCAAGAAACTACTCGAGCAGAACATCGATGTAGATCCTCAGAAGTTTTGGGAAAAAGACCCAGTGGTCTGTGAATTAAGATTACATGACATGAATGCTATCTGTCATGTCAAAGCCATTCCTCAGTACAAAGAGGAAGACCAAAAAGAATTCAGAAAAGATATTGAAGATCTCCTGAACAAGAGATTAATTCAACCTTCCACTAGCCCTCATCATGCTCCAGCATTCTACGTGAGAAATCATGCAGAAACCCTTCGAGGAAAAGCTAGAATGGTTATTGACTATCGAGATGTCAATAAGAAGACTGTCAAAGACGGCTATCAAATTGCTCAAGTAAGAGTATTGATCAACCAGCTCAGAGGAGCTAAAGTCTTTTCAAAATTTGATGCAAAGTCAGGATTTTGGCAAGTCAAAATGCATCCTGAGAGTGTACCTCTCACTGCATTTGGAACACCACAAGGCCATTACGAATGGTTAGTAATGCCTTTTGGTTTAAAGCAAGCTCCCTCAATATTCCAGAGAAAAATGGATAATATCTTCAAGCATGTTGCGGAGTTTTGCGTCGTCTACATAGATGACATTCTGGTCTTCTCCAAAAACAGAGAAGAACATATGAAACACCTCCATGAGGTTGTAAAGCTGATAGTTCAGCATGGAATTATCCTAGGTGAAAAGAAAATCTTCTTTATCCTTGATGAAGTTGATTTCCTAGGTATAAATATCAAAAATGGAGTGATAAAACTCCAACCTCATATCCTTGAGAAAATCTGGAAGTTCCCAGATAGAATTCCTGATGCTAAGAGTCTAGAGAGATTCCTTGGTGTCATAAATTATGAGAGAGATTTCATCCCCAAGATCTCAGGGTTAACAGCAATGTTATCCCCAAAGACAAGTTCCAAAAGAAAATGGAACTTCACAGAAGATGATGAAAAAACTGTGAAGCAGATAAAAAATCTCTGCAAAAACCTCCCTCCTCTTCAACAACCAGAAGAGAATGATGAAATTATCCTCCAAACAGATGCAAGTGATAATTACTGGTCCGGTGTTGTTCTGGCAAAAACGCCTGGAACTAACATTGAAAAAATCTGTAAATTTTGTAGTGGCAAGTTCAGCCCTGCAGAACTGAATTATCCCACAGGGGAAAAAGAAATTTTGGCTGTAAAGAAAACGATTTTAAATTCTCCAGCTTTTCTTGGAAAACCCTTTACTGTTCGCACCGACTGTGCTAGAGTAAAGAATTTCAAAAATTTCAAACTTGATAAAGCTGCTGATAGAGGAAGATTAGCTAACTGGCAATTATTTCTTAACCAATACGATTATGTTGTTGAATTAATTGCAGGAAACAAGAATTATCTTCCAGACGCCTTAACAAGAGAATTAGCCATGTTCAATAGAAGAGATGATGACGACGAAGGTCGCAATCCCAGAAGCAGAAGAGCTGGGAAAGAACAGGAAGACAATGAGGATCCCAAAGAAAAAAGCCTCAAAAGATTCTTGCTAGGTCCAAAACGGCCAGCCACAACTGATCAATCCCAGGGTAAAGGATTGGCTAGCCCGTCTCAAACGGCAGACGGTAAAGGCTCATCAAGACCGTTGACGGCTGTTGCTTTGCCAAAAAGCAAACCTACTCCAACTGGAGTCATTAATGTTTTTAATTATGAACTTCGAACTTTCGATACTCCTGTGTTCAGAACTGGCAGGAGATTAGCTTACCACCAGAAGGCAATTCTGGATAATCTTTTATTTGCCTTTCAGGAAAGAAGCAGTGGTCTAATGTTTCCAGCCCTATTTGCATTAGCTGAAGAACTATACGAAAATGCTAGACCACAATTCGAAGAGCTACAGCAGAGTGCTGTCAAGAAAGAAAAAATTAACTTCCTTGAACATCCAGAAAGTGCTAGGGTTCCTATCATGGCACTCAATGAATCAGATTGGCATGAATTCCACAATCTGATAGGAAGGCACAATTCAGAAGACCTAGTTCCTCCAACCCTCTTCATTGTCTCAGGATCATATGTTGGAAGATACTTGGTAAATGTTCAGAGTGAACATCCACAAGAACACAAGCTTTGGCTTGTTGAAAATGGTTTTGTCCATAACCTATGGACTAAAACTAATGATGATCTAAACGGTTTGCCGCCCATCATTGTAAACACAGTCAAAAATATCAGAAAGAACGACTGCACACTTCGACTGAAGTTCAGATCCACTCCTCCAGAATGGATCCAGAAGGCAAACGGTGAGGTTGAATATATTCCCCCATATCATTATGTCAGGATTATTCAAAGAAAATATCTTCAACCAGCTCGTGTAGCATACAATGGCCAACCAAACTCAAGCATCCCCTGGATGAAGGCCATGGCTCTAGACTACATCAAGAAGATCATCTCCGAAGATGTCAACAATACCTTCCTGGCAGCAGGAGAAAAAACTATCATCACTGCTTACGATCATCCTGACGTAGTCAGCAGTGACCTATTCCTATCTCTCACCAGAAAGGAGATAGACTCGACAATGGCATGCATGCAGTGGGTGGAAAAGCTTGAAAATGACAACCACTACAAAATGTATGTCGACACTGACGTTGAAGACAACGCTACAACTGTTCGAAGGGCCCAGACAGATAACAACTCCTTTGTCTTTGGCCACCACTCAGAGACTGATGAGAACATGTAGCATCACGGGTGAAGAAGAATAGCACCAAAAATGCAACTGTTACCTTTAAGACTTTTGCTTAAGGATACCTTTTGCTTTTCAAAAGAGGGAAGTAAGAAACATTTCACCTCTCACCTACTGAAGCTTTTTGCTTTTCCCATACGACCTCCACCAGCAGGAGCACTCAGAAAAGCAGAAGGTCACGGAGTTATCCTGTACATTTTTTAGTTTTGAATTCTCGTTTGAGTTCCGCTCTCTATATAAGGAGCTTTCGTTTCATTTGTAAGGCATTCGAAAAACGGAAACATCATCCAATATTCGAAAATAGCCATATCAGTTCTAGATTTAAATAGTTTAGCAGTGTGCTTCCCTTCCTGTACAAGTGTGAAGTAGTGTACTCCTAAGTACAAGTAAGTACCTGTTCTCATTCTTATGGATAGCTAAACAGCTTTGCTGTTTACCTGAGAATGAGGCTCTGAATGTTTAACAGGTATATATTTGAATAAATGAATTCATGTGGTTACTCGTCCACTGCTTCAACAAATGTCATTGCATAATTATTTTCCTTAATATCATTGTCATCCTATCCCTTCATGTTTATTCATATGTCATTATCCAAAATGTCTGCATCTTATAGAAATCCAAAGTCTAGTTTGTACTATTTACCTGAAAAAACCAGTTTTAAAACCAAAAATTAGGACAAGCAGCAGTGATTCCGCCTGTTAAAGTATCCGTTAGGCAAGAGGCCGTTAGGAGAAAAACTTAGGCATGTTGAAGGCTAGTCTTGTTTTTGTTTTTGTCGTTTAAAATGAAATTTTTCTGGTCAAATACTATCGACAAAACTACAGGTCAACATAGGATACAAAGAACATTTTAGATAAAGACTTACCCCTTTTGGTTCTTCCCTAGAGTCAATAGTGGAATACAAAAGTGTTGGGTAGTTGGGAAAAATACCGGTGCTTTTTGAGTATACGGGAAAAACCCCAAAGATAAACTAAAAATCGTAGACCATTAAATTCATTATGGCCACGTGTCGAAATCTAATTAAAGCTTAGGTAGGTTAGGAGGGGAAGTTGCTTAGGAGAGGATCCTAATCCCTCTCTCAAACCCTAGCTACCATGGCTTAAGACTCTATCAATGGTGTACAGCACCAATACCAAGAAGACCAATAATCTTTGCATCTCGCTGCCTTTGTGCGGCAAGCCATCGCCGACTTTATTAGACAATTTTTTTTTTTCGCTTTTTCTCTCCACGAAGACTCACCAAAATGAATTTCGAGCAGAGAATGGGGTTGTTGTGGGTGGCCTCTCAAATTGGCTATCAAAAGAGAAGATCCGGACGGCACCCGGCCAGGCAGGAAGCGATTAAAGGTTGATGTGAGACGGGATCTGTAGGTGAAGACCAAATCATGGCACGAGCAAGGCTTTTGTGACCTGAAAACGGCGACAAATTTCTTCATCCTACCAACAGATAACGCGGCGCGTTGCTTGGCTGACGGTGTCGAGGCAAGCGACGGGGTGCAGAGATTTGCAAAGGCAATGATGACATTAAAGCTATCGATGCAGAGAGCAAGGTTTCTATGCAGCATTTTGCAGAGGCGGAGAGAGGCGATGAAGTCATGGTGCAATCCTCTACAAGATACTACTGCCCCAAGCAGTGACGGGGCGCCGCATTGCTGCGGCTCAGAAGCCTACAGATGCGGTGGCTGGTGGACAGAAGGCGGAACCATGGTGAAGTTGGATCTCTGGTGCCCATTTCTGGCCATTGGGTGCCCAAATTAGTTTTGGGGCCCAAAGATTGGGTGGCCAAACCAAACTCATATTGGAGGCCTTTTGATGTGTTTAGGGTGTCCAAAGCAGGTGGGAATGCTTTTTGGATTTGTGCCCACACTAATGAGTTCGAGTATTTTAGGGTTTTGCATTTGGGAGCCCGATGGATTGTTTCAACTAAATACGCTTTTGTTGATCATAAGCAGTGCTAGCGAATTTTCTGGAATGGTACCGAATTAGGATTCAAGCAATTCTGTAATAGCGGAGCATTGGATATTCAATGAGTGAACCTATCTCTATGTACCACTGTAAATACAACCACCTTCTTGTTCTGTCTGTAGATGGCAGCGAAATGATATGTAATGGTCATTCTGGCTTGAGGCTAGCATGAGTTCCTTATGGTTTGATGACACTCCAAGAATGTTTATAGGATGTGTTACAATATGATTGTAATCAACTCCATTGAGTTCCAATCCATCAAGTTATTTCCTTGATTCAAAAAAACTAATGAAGAAATTCTTCACCGCATCAAGGTGCTTCTTTCTCCATTTTTCTTTGAGTGGTTCTATTCATACCTCTAAAATTGGTACGTAGACCTCCCATAGTTTTTAAACAAATTTAATCTCCACTTTGTCCTTCTTAAAAATTGAAAAAAAAAAAAAAAAAAAACAAACAGAATTGCAGCATAGAAGAAAACCACAACAAACTATAACAACAACCTAGATTTGCTCTCTCTATCCTATAATCGAAACCATCTCTTTTATCTTTCTCTACATCATGATTTGATGCAAAAGCTTGACCGCTACCGCCTCTGCTAAAGTTAGGTCTCTAATATCAATCAACCTTACAAACCACCTTTTCTTGTTTGTTTTTGCTTACCATTAATTCAAAGTTCCCAACTTGTGTCTTCCACTCCTCCGCTTCATCTTCATAAACAACCATTCCCAACTAAATTATCAGGTTCTTGCTAATTACATGTTTTCCATTACTATTTTTATTAATAAAGTAGAAAAGGCAATTAAAATGAATGAATTTTATAATCCATTAATTCTCACAGTTCGTGTAGAAAAAAATCTGGACTTCTCTCATTTTTTTTTTTTTTTTTTGAGGAGAAACGTGAACACTTTCATTACTTCGGCCAACAAAGTTATAAAGGAACCCACCACGTGTGTGGCCTCGTTAAAATGAGAACCTAAACGTAACCCTGTACTGACAAACACAGCACGCTCTAACGGTAGGGAGAGAGAGAAGGGCAGTACTCAAAAGAATGCCTCGTATGGACCCTAAACCTCCCCTACCGAGCTCCATTTCATTATTAACAGTACAACGAAAAGAAAATAAAAAGAAAACTAAAAAAGAAATTAAAGAAAACTAACTATCGAGCTCCCTAGCCCAATAGCCAACCAAAAGCCCATGGCCCATGACAAACCCTAGCCACCATGGACCCGAGCCGCCAGCAGCCAGCGACACCTCCACCGCCAGCAACCCTGTCGTCTACAGCGTCAATCTTGCCATCTCTGCTGCCAACCACAAACTCGCCACCCGGATCAATGAGCCAAACCGTAGAGCTTCCTCAAAAGAGAGGGTCTTGAAGCACTGAGACCACCGCCGCTGGAATAGACGCCGAGAGGAGCCCCGCCATCGACACAAACTGTCCCGCAGCACCACCGCTAACCATGGCCGCCAATAGCATCAAGGAAACCGGACTGAAACCGAACAAAAGGATTGGGGGAATCGAGGGAAACAAGGAAGGCAAAACAGAATGCGAAGAAGGAATCCAAACTGAGGAATCAGTCTGAATTCAGGGAAGTGGATTAGAGATCTGATGACAGGGAGAAATAGAGCAAGATCGGCCTTGCGACTACAAAGGGAGGACGAGGAGAAAGGGTTTCTCGCTCGGACATTTGAAATAAAAAATAATAAATAAAAATAAATAAATAAAAAAATAAAATATATATATATATGGACTTCTCTTATTCAATCTAGATCGACCAAGTATGTAAAGATTGTGAATCGAAGGTGTAAATAAAAATAAATAAGGGTAAATAAGGAAGTTTAGTGGTAAAAGTAAAACCAGAGGTCTAAATACCAATTTAGAATGTATGAATAGAACCACTCTTTTTCTTTTCTGATTAAAAGTAACAAAAAATAACATAAAAAATCAGAAATTTAATATTAGTAAAAATGTTGTAAAAAATGAAAATATTGAAGATATCAATAGTTTACACCTCAATAATTACCATATATATGATGCATCATGCTTGCGTCCAAGCGGGATGTGAAATGGACAACATTAGATTCATAAGAGTTAGCCATTCATTATCTATTATTGAATTATGTATTAATTAAACCAAACTTGTTTGATCGATTTTCTTTATAGAAAGGGATGCTTGCCGGAAAGAAATCAAATCATAGGACCCAGAGACATACTCGGTAGTTTTTTGATCATTTATGCCACTTTAGGTTGATTGGTTGTCATCTTCATCATCAATAAACAATTGCTGGTGATTCATGAGATTATTAACTTGCACAGTTGATCAACTTGTTTAATATAGGACGAGCATGGTTCATGTGAACCTAAAGACACTTTTCTATTTGGTTCTCTCAAGTCTCAACTACTAATTAACCCCGGTCACTTTCAAGTTTCGATTAAGAAAAGATGTGTGGAGTTGGTAATTGTTGATTAGTTGCAAAGATTATATAAATAATACGACTAACACAATAACAGATTCCAAATTTGACTCGTTCCTAGATTGTTCCACATCATAAAAGAGAGACATAAAGAACCAATTACTTGATTGCAGGTACATAGAGGTCTACTAACACGGCTTTACTTCAATAATATTATTCTTTATTGACATATGCAATGCATGTGTTAAACAGTTTTATTTTTTTATTTTTTTTTATTCTTATTTTTACATTTTGAAGGAAAAAAAAGTAGGAAGTTACAACTGTAAGATTGGGAAGTTATATCTGTAGAAAGTGGGATGAATTTCCTTCTTTTGTTTTTTTCTAAATTTTATTTATATTTATATTTTGCTATTTTGCTATTTTAAATTAACCTATAGTCTAAGGATATTTACATAAATTCACACCCACTTTGGCCAAAGTGGGTTCTCTTAATAATAGTATAGATGATACAATTGTCCATCATGGAATAGAGATTTAAGAAGTAATCAATATGATGATAGAATGACATAATCAAATACACGGAGGGTTTTGAATGGAGTATGTAAATTGTTTCATATCACTAGTCACCTGCAATATGATAGTTATTATATTTTAGCCATTTTATTCGAAAGTACCATGTGTAGGGTTATCAATGGGTTGGGTTGAGTTCGTGTTGAGTCAATGTATTTGTCGTGTCACAAAAGACAAACTCAAACCCAACTCATGTAATAATCGTGTCGAAAATTTAAACTCAAACTCAATCTATTTATTAAACAAGTTACTCGTTTTCAACCCGCTTAACCCATTTAAGAAATATGTCATGTCGTGTTGGACAAAATGACCAATGTAACGGTTAACATTGCGACCGATTTAACTAAAAAATTGCATAAATTGATTAAATTCACTAGAAAATTTATAGTATTAATGATGAAATTGTAACTCTAGTTTAAAGTGAGAAAAATACTTATTTGACCTATATATATAACTGCCTTAAAGCTAGTACGGTTCAGGTTGGACAGATTCAGTTCGTCCATTGGTTTAAGCGAGTTAGATACCTTAACAACCATCAATTTGACTGAAATTTTGCAGAGATGATCTATACATTAGTACAAAAAAACTGAACAGTTGAGATATGGATATGCGACCGAAAAGTGACCCTAAACCCTAACCTCACTCTGAAATTTCAGAGCAAGGCCTCGCTCTAGATAGGATCTGTATATATATATATATATATATTAACTTTTTTAAATGGGTCGTCTATGCGGGTTATATATAACATATAAGCCGACTCATTTAATAAACGGGTTACATGAGTTCATTTTGTGTAGGACTCATCATTTAGCCCTTCGGCCCTAAACCCGCCCTAGGCCCGCCCGGCCCTTAGGGCCGAAGCCCTACCCGGCCCTTGCATTAGGGTGGGCCGGCCCTACCCTTTCTCAAATAGGGTAGGGTAAGGGTCATGCAAATGAAGCCCGGCCCTACCCTACGACCCTACCCATTTGAGCCCGTTAGGGCCAAGCCCGGCCCGGCCCTTTAAGCTCTAATAATTTTCTATTTTTTCTATTTTTTAAATATGTTTCTCTTTAGTCTATAACATACAACTTATCTATTTTTTGTAATTGATTTCTTAGGCTTTATTTTCTTTCATTTTTGTTTCCTTTGTTAAACAACAATTAATTTTGGGAGATTTAGAGAGATAGTTAATTGAATATAACCATCTTAACTAATATTTATAAATGTTATAACTTATAAGTTAATTCAAATAGATATATTTATATTAAATATGATCAACAAAAAATGATGAGTCTTGTATTACCTATATAACCATTGAGCCACATTTTGAGATAAAAAAAATAAAAGTAATATATTTCTTTTTGTTAAACAAATTAAGGCCTATTTCGGCCCTATTCGGAAGGCCGGCCCGACTCGGCCCTTTCGGCCCTAGTGGCTCGGGCTTTTCGGGCGGGTAAGGGTTAGCATGTTTAAGCCCCGGCCCTAAATTTTGTTGACTTTGACTAGGCCCGGCCCGGCCCGACCCTAAGCTCTAAAATTTAGGGTAGGGCCGGCCCTAGCCCGGCCCATGATGACCCCTAACTTTGTGTTAGTGGGTTGACCCATGACCGACCTTTTTATTAAATAGGTCATGGCGGGTTGACCCGCAGTCGACTCGCTTTTTAATCATGCAGGTTCAACCCGTTTTATTTCGTTCCAGTTTCAAATCGTGTTATCCAGTCATATGTCAGAATTGACAGCCATAACCGTGTGGCTATTTAATTAGTAAATTTTAGTTGAAAGACATATATAAATTTATAAAGTCAAATACACTAAACGTATTGACCAAAAACTTCACTGTTGTAGTTGAGGAGGTTGTAATTTCAGCATTTTTTTTTTCAGGATGTTAGTATTATCATTTAATTAAGTTAAGAACATAATAAATCCACTCTATCTCAGCATCAGTAACAGGTAAATGTCTTCTAAATTGAGGCAAAAAATATAAAATGATTGCATAGTTCTACGTATATATTAAAAAAGAAAGAAAGAAAAATACATACTACAAACTTTCAAATTTTTTACTGCCTAAACATATAACATTTCAGAATACATATTTACACCTACATAATATACGTATACGAGTCGACTTTAAACTGGGTATATTTTTTGATGCAAAACTTGCATCGGTCAGGGCGGGGGGCTTAAGTTGGCTGCCTCTTCTGACTCAACTTAGGTACGGCCATAAAATCGTGGATCCCACCTGACAAACATCATATAAGCAAGTTGCTAGTGGAGAAAAGAAAGCAACAATAAGACAATAACACATAATACCCAACAAACACCCAAATACGACGTAGACACACACTATCTTTAATCAAAGTTGCTGATACCAACTATTTACCGCTTATCCAGCCACCCAAATACAATTCGATTCGCGTAATGATGTCCAAGACAAAAGCTACTAGAATATCAATATGCGTTATGTTATGAAAAAATGGCATTTTCATGATTTGCTAATTAGGTTGTTATCTGTTAATTAGTCCCCTCATGCTTAGTTAACCCGATTATGGTTTTATCCCATATTGCTCCTCCATGTGCGACACGTGTCCACAGGATCAGGAGTATATAATCTCCTCTGATGTAACCCTCAGACTCATCAATGAATATCAGCTTATTTTCCTTCTTTATTTTCCTTCGTTCCTTTGCATTTTCTCTTCATTTAGGGTGTTGATCTTAACAATTGGTATCTAGAGCCACTCGATCATGGTTAAGCTCAAGGGGGGTGGGAAACCCTCCTCTCCGCCACACGCCGTCGAGGCAATACACGTTTCCGACGAGCTTGTCCACCTAGAGTATGAGCTACAAGCGCATCGGGAGGAGACCAGCTCCAGACTCGATTCAATGCAGGCTTCCTTACAGGAAGCCATGGCCACTTCTTTGACCAATTTCAAGTCCATGCTGATGGATGAGTTCAAGCAACAGCTCACAACCATCGTCAAGGAGCACATACCTACTCCCTCGCCGGAGCTCGTCAATCAGGGGAGTATAGCGATTTCTCAGCCGGATGGGACAGTGAGATTTGGATCTCTACCTTTGCCGGTCGGCTCATCTCCATCAGTGACCGCCGCTTCGTGTTCATCCCCAGTGGCTAGATCTGAGGTGGCTAGATCTGAGGGTAACGTTTCACAACTTAACAACTCTCAATTGGTTACTGGTGCTTTGAATGTTGGTGTGGAAATTAACTCTTCCCAGCAAGCTACTAGTACACTACAACAAAAAACCTCATTTGCGAGGAACTTATTCCTCGCTAAAAACCGACATTTCATCGCTGTAATATTTCCACGAGGAAATTTTTTTCGTTTTCAATTCATCGGAGAAAGCTCGTCAAGAAAAGTTTTAGCGACGAAAAAACTATTTTCTCGACAAACCTTTTTCGCGAGAAAATTAATTTTTCTTGCTGTTAATCTTTGGCGACAATGTTTTTCCTCACCCAAACTCATACTTTTACCTCGTTAAAAAATTTCGAGGATCAGAAAATAGTCGTTAAATATATTTTCTGACAAACTTGTTTTCGTCGCTAAATTATGTATTTCCTCGCTAATGATAATGAATAAATAAAAAATTATAAATAATAAAAAAAAAGTGAACTATTGTTTTTGCGGCGAAAATATTTTCGTCATTATAAATAGCTTTGGCGAGGAAGTTCTTCCTCTCTTTAAACCATTTTCAGCGACGAAATTTTGTTTCATTGTAACATGTATCCTTTTAGCAAGAAAAAGTTATCTCACTAAAAATAATCAGCGAGAAATGTTTTTTCCGTCGGTGTAGGAACTGAAATCTATAGTGAGAAAATTCACTTTTGTCATTATTAAATTTTAGTCTATAGCGAGGAAATATTCTTTTCTGTTACAGTTGTCTGCATATTACAATATGACATGTCGGCAGTACATATTATTTCATTCTACAAAGAGAATTCTTTATTCAAAACTATTCAAACAATCAACAAAATAATAAAGGAAATAAAAGAACATAGCAAGGATTTTGGAACAGAAGAAACTTATATTGCAGCAAACATGGTTTACATATGGTTTACAGTACAAAACTCTCTTGGTAGTTCATTATTCTCAGACTTGAAGAAAAAGATCCAAACCTATATTTCAAAGGCAAAAGCATATACTAGCAGCTTTAGCTCTTATTCAAGAAAGCTTAACAAGACAAGCCTCTCACTTCCTCATGATCACAGTCCACAAGCTGCTGCTCCCTGAGACTCACGAGCTCCCCTGTTGTCAAATAATGAGCTCCTTCCAGCGCAAGCTCCCCTTATCTACAAGACTACAAGCAATAAATCATCCTCGTATGTGATTCTTGTTCCTAATCAAAGTTCAAGTATGGGACAGTCACTAAAACAACATTAGTAGTTTCATAGAATACTTGCAGGAAACACACAGTGGTGCAGAAATCCTTCTAAAAGGTTATCAGGCAGAGAATCTGAGAATTACCTTAATCATTGTCTAAGGCCACAACTTAACCAATCCCTTCTACTTCACCATCAGACCCAAGAGCTCTTAAGCTAGAAGCTGACAAGACCTGTGAACCCAAATGACAAATAATATAAATGAGGATTTTCATCTTTTGTCAACATTACATATGATTACATCAAAACAAGGAGTAATCAACCAACCTTTCCAAAGGCTACTCCACACACTACTATGTCCCCCTTTCTAACGGTTCCATTTTGCACGATAAGTGTAACTAAAGGTTCTCTAGATTTATCAAGACCAGCCTCAATGACTGCATTTTGCACTTCTATCAGGATTGGCCTTTAACTGTTGCAACTAACAGAACTATACAGAAGGTTAGATACATGGAGGAGGTAACCAAAATGCAAGGAAGCGGTATGAATTGGTGGAGCCTCTTCCCAAAGATAAGAATTAGTGAGGAACCTGTATGATTAAAAAAGGGGACTGATTAGTATATGATCTTCAATACAGTAAGGTGCTCTATAAAATAATAGGGCCAACTCATATAGTAATTTGAGACCCCAACACTGCCCTTACATCTGGAATATATCTTATTCCCCAGACATACAATTAGATAACACAATATCTATCTATATATAGGGAGTTGTTATTAACACTACCATAATGTCAATCTCCACTCTTTTTGAAATTTTATGTCACTGCAAGTAAATAATCACATATTATCTTTTCTGGATTCACACTTGCATCAAACCACATGAGATCATCAGCATATGTTGCTTCACCTATAACTAGCATATTGTTGTCTGTAGTTAAGTCTAGCTGTATACTCACTATCTCCTTATATAGCCTTATAAGGAAGCGATTCACCACACTACCTTGATCTCTTATCTCATCAATAGACAAAACCTACACACATGCTTTCCTACTTCAGGGACCTTTATATATTGAAAGAAAAGAAAACAAAAGAAAGAAGAAGACACATAGAACTGAGTTTCCCTCAAAATTATTTTTCATGCAGCTTTTTCGTGAAGCAAACAAAGCCTTGATAATAAGTTGCTGCAGTATTTCAAGAATCAAAACCACAGTATCATAATAGTTTCAGCTGGAACTGGTACTTACCAGCAAAAATGAAATAATTAACTACAAAAATGGCATGCCTTATTACAAAAGAAGAGTAAATAACACTGATTCTTCATGCCTTATTACATAACTGAAAGTGGAGACTTTTCAGAATGCAAACTTTTACCTTCGTAAAAGCAAGTACAAGGATGACTGCAGCAAAGATAGCAAGCCATGCTGGGACATTTGAGTCCAAAAAAATGGTAAGCGCCTTGCATAACAAAATGCCTAGAATCAAATCACATGTCTTTAGGATACATGTCTACATAATGCATACTAAGTATACTCAGCATACCTCTGTAATTAATCATTACCAAAACATTATGCCAAGTACAGGACCTACTCCACTACACCATCCACAAGACAGAAGCTAATATGAATATATTATCACTCATATTAGTGTATTAGACATTTATACTTTTATAGTATTACAGCATAAACCTCAATTGGTATCTTTGAGAAAAGTTACCACACACTAATATTATGCTTCAATTATTTATACCGTTGAATCAAACCAAAATGATATTCAAACAATCACCAGTTCAAACTGTAATAGTTCATTCAATTTGAATCAGATAATCAACAGAAACGGGGAATGATAATCAACAATTCAACATATATTCATTCAATTTGAAAAGACCAGTCCGAACCCAAACTTGAGCAAGCGAAGCACAACCTTGCCCACAAGGTTTGTCTTGCAGCGTTCTAGACCACCGAGGAAAGGAGCCTCCGAGATACGAACTGAAACCACACCATTCTCCATGAACGGCAACGGAAGCTAGTCAATGTTGAAGCCGAGCGGTGGAGGCCGCACCGGGACGACCAGAGAAGAAAAAGAAGGCTTGTGAGGGGGCTGGGGGGCGGTGCCGCTGCCGGAGGAGGAGCCAGCCATCCGGCCCGGGCATGGCGAAGATCTGGTTAGGGTTTATCCGTCCTAGGCACCGCGAAGAGAAAACCAAAGAAAACAAATGATCTCCCGAAGGACAAGGAGGCTAGTTCCCTTTAATAAAAGATCAAAATATAACCTTTTTTTTTTTTTTTTACTTTGTAATTTTACTTGTTTATCCTTGTTCAATAATGTGGTTTTCATAGTATCTCTATAAGGGGTATTTACGTAAAAAAAACATATTTTGGCTAACAAACATTTAAATTTTTTTTATAGATAATAAAATCCTAATACACTAAACTCTTTTCATATAAAAGATGATCTAGAATCGGATTTTCAAAAAAGTTCTATTACATTCTTAGTAGTAGTCATTGGTCAGCAATGCAATTGCCTTCTAGTCGAGCCTCTAACTTACTATGACATCAACAAGAAAAGATTAGCAGTACCAAAATTATAAAAGAATGAAATTCTGCAACACTGAAAACCCTATTCGAGATTTAGGGTACTAATGAGAAGAAGAGAAACTAAAAGAGGTGAGATAGATGAGAGGGATTGCATGACAGAGACACTACTGCCGGGAGGTATTGGTGCTCGAAGGTTCGTATGGGCAAGTCGCAACTTTGCAACTTTGCATAGTATCAATAATCTAGTGTCTGGTGCGAGATCTTCTATAGAATTTTATTTTGATGATCTAAATAGTTCCTTAGGACATCACTCCTAGATCATTTTTGTAAAACTTTAAGCTAAATTGAGTACCATTTAGTTATTAATTATCATGAATTATCATGATGATCATATTGAACATAATGTGATCGTCTACTTTTCTTCTAAGTTCTACATCTTAAAAGAGTGTTATAAAACTAGAGCATTTGAATTGGAATTACATAGTGAGTCACATGTAATATAGTAATATGCATAAAGAAGAGTCCCTTAGTGGAAACGTCAAGTATGCAAAGTGAGCAGAAGATCAAGGGGAAGGAATTGAGGAGTGAGAATAGTTATTTAAATATATGTGTGTGTGTGTGTGTGTGTGTGTAGTGAGCGGAAGATCAGAGGGAAGGAATTGAGGAGTGAGAATATATATATATATATATATATATATATATATATATATATATATATCACATATAGAATCTTGCTCTGCTAAGGAGGTTCTTAACTTAGCTTAAGGAATGGATTTCCATATTTTGATCACTTTTTGATCACATATTCACATCTTAACCGTTCAGTTTTTAGGTATATATGAGTATATCATCTCTACAAATTTTCAGTCAAATTGATGATCGTTAAAGCATCCAAAACTGCAATTTACACGAACAAATGGAATCTGTCCAACCTGAACCGTTTGTGTAAATTGCAGTTTTAGATACCTTAACGATCATCAGTTTTGCTAAAAATTTGCAAAATTGATCTACTCATATATACCTAAAAATTGAACGGTTAAGATGTGAGTATGCGATTGAAAAGTGGTCAAAATATGAAAATCTGTTCCTTAAGCTAAGTTAACACAATTTTCGATCTACCAAACTAATAACGAGGAAAGCGTTGTTTCCTCATTAATTGCTTCTTTTGGTGAGGAAATGATTCCTCGTTGAATATAGACTTTTAGCGAGGAAACCATAGTTTTGTCACTAATGAATTTGGCGGGTTTTACTCAATTATCCGCCAAACTAATAACGAGGAAAGTGTTATTTCCTCGCTAATTGTTTCTTTTAACGAGGAAATGGTTCCTCATAGAACATAGACTTTTAGCGAGAAAACCATAGTTTTGTCGCTAATGAATTTAGCGGGTTTTACTGAATTATCCGCCAAACTAATAACGAGGAAAGAGTTATTTCCTCGCTAATTGTTTCTTTTAACGAGGAAATGGTTCCTCGTAGAACATAGACTTTTAGCGAGAAACCCATAGTTTTGTCGCCAATGAATTTGGCGGGCCTTACTCAATTATCCACCAAACTAATAACTAGGAAAGTGTTATTTCATCGCTAATTGTTTCTTTTAACGAGGAAATGGTTTCTCGTAGAAAATAGATTTTCAGCGAGGAAACCATATTTTTGTCGCCATCAAATTAGGCGGGTCCTAAACAATTTGCCGCCAAACAAATAACGACGAAATCATTATTTCCTCGTTGAATGTTGTTTTTGCGATGAAAAAATTCGTCACTGAAGTCTCATATTTCCTCGCTAATAACACGACGATGTGAGAGACCAAATTGTGGTCACCTTTAGTGATGAACTGAAATATTCGTCGTAAAAAGTGATATATAGGGAGGAAAATATGTTCCTCGTAAAAAACCTAATGGCATTTAGTGAGGAACTTAATTATTCCTCGTGAAATGTGATATTTAGTGAGGAAAATAAATTCCTCGCGAAAAACTTGGTCGCTAAAGAGACTTTTTGTTGTAGTGGTGCTACTGTTAATTTTGTTCATAGTAGTGGTCGAGATCGAACTATGGTGAATGATGTTGGATCCAAACCTTTGCATAGCTTTGGGTCAATCGGATTTGCTGGTCACTCTATTGGTAACACTTTTAATAACCATCAGTCTCACCATCTGAGCAACTCACAACCTTACCCCACATTTTCTACATTTTCTAGCCCTTATCATGCTGGAATGATGCCAGGAAATATGCAGAATATGCAAGGAGTCAGTCAAACAATGCAAGGTCCTGATCTTTTCACAATGACTTATTCGGGACCTTATTCCACTACCATGATCAATTTCCCATCATCAGTTGGCCAACCCACCCTGTCATTTGCATCACCCCAATTTTCACATCCAATACCACCACACTTCATATACCGCCTACTTATGCCACTACTACTACCACTCACCATGTCTCGAACACTCATCAACATCCATATCAGGTCATTTCTCCGCACTATGGCTACCCACTCAACCAAGTATATCCTAATCCTTTGTTCACACCACATGTTGATCCAAATTTACCCACGATGAAGCAGATGCGATTGGAGTTCAGTGTGTTTAGTGGAGGTGATCCTGTTGAGTGGCTTAACAAGGCAGATCAGTACTTTGAGTTTTACCAAATACCTGAAGATAGGAAGCTATCAATTACCACCATGCATCTATCTGATAAAGCCTCGGATAGATGGTATATGTTGAGGCATGAATTTCCAAGTACTTGGCAGGGGTTGGCTGATTTGCTAATGCGGGAATTCAGCAGCTACAATAGGTCTGAGTATCAAGCGGCCTTAGCTAGAATGAATCAAACATGTACTGTAGAAGGGTACATGGAACAGTTCACAAAGTTATCACGAAGGGCACCTGGCTTCCCACCTGAGGTGCTTTTGTCTTGCTTTATAGGTAGTTTGAAAGAAGAGATAAGGGTGGATGTGCAAGCTCAGAAACCTCGAACCCTATATGAAGCATGTGAGCTTGCGCGAGTCTATGAGACAAGAAGTGAAGGCCATCAAAACTTTTCACGAACTGCTTACAATGCCAAGACAGCCTCAGGGGTCAGTCACAAAGTTACAACTGATGTTAGGGCTAATGCTAAGCCAAGTGGAATTCCTTTCACTCCTCGGACCACTCATGGCAACTCAGGGTCCTCACATGGAAACAATAGTGTCAGAGTTAAACTTTCTGATGCTGAGTTTGAAGCAAGAAGAGCTAGGAATCAATGCTACTTCTGCGCTGAGCCTTACAAACCGGGGCACAACTGCAGAAAAAAGGGCCAATTAATGAGTATGGAAATTATTCCCAATGAAGATGAAATGACAGAAGAGGCAGATGAGACACAGTTACTGGAGGTACCCCCAATTGTTGATATTAATGAGCCATTGATAAGGTTACAGGTTATGGGAGGAGGCAATGCACAACCAGCCACTATGCAACTTCAGGGACTTTTCAACAAAAGAGTTGTTCATGTTTTGATTGACTCTGGTGCCACACATAACTTTATTCATCCACAACTGCTCAAAGGCTCCAAGGCTCAAATACATCAATTCTCACCACTTAATGTGACTTTGGCCAGTGGCGCAAAAATGCAAACTAGAGGTGAAGTGAGAGTACAACTGAAGCTACAACAATTTGAATTTCTAGATGATTTTTACATACTACCAGTTACTGGATGTGAAGTTGTGTTGGGAGCTTGTTGGCTTAAATCACTGGGAGATATTCTGTGGAATTTCGAAACCATGAAGATGAAGTTCACAGTTGGGGGTAGTGATTATCAACTGCAAGGAGAAACTACTGCTGATGCTTCAGTCATCAGCTGCAAAGCCATGACTAGATTACTCAAGAAAGAAAGGGAGGCTATGCTAATTCAAGTTCAAGCTGCTATACCAGGAGTGATGAACCACAAGGTGGAGTCACCTCACCCACAGTTACAAGCTCTCATTACCAAATATGCTGAGATTTTTGCTACCCCAACATCACTACCTCCAGCCAGAACACAAGATCATAAGATTGAGCTCCTGCCTAACACACCACCTGTGAGTGTTAGACCCTACAGGTATCCACATTTTCAGAAAGCTGAGATAGAAAAGATTGTGCAGGAACTGCTGGCTAATGGGGTGATCAAGCCAAGTGTGAGCCCTTTCTCTTCACCAGTGCTATTAGTCAAAAAGAAAGATGGGACATGGAGAATGTGTGTGGATTACAGGTCCTTGAATGCAGCCACAGTCAAAGACAAATACCCAATCCCAGTAGTGGATGAGTTGTTGGATGAGGTTCATGGCTCAACCATTTTCACCAAACTGGACCTGAGATCTGGTTATCACCAGATAAGAATGAGCCCTGCAGATGTAAGTAAAACTGCTTTCAGGACACATAATGGCCATTATGAGTTCTTAGTTATGCCATTTGGACTAACAAATGCACCATCTACTTTCCAATCTGTCATGAATGATGTGTTGAGAGATCATTTGAGGAAGTTTGCTTTAGTATTCTTTGATGACATTTTGGTTTACAGTTCATCCTTGGAGGCACATGTAGAACATTTAGAAAAAATATTTGAGACTTTGCAACAACACTCACTGAAGGTTAAACAAAGTAAATGCAGTTTTGGGGTACCAACAGTGGAGTACTTGGGACATGTCATCAGTGCTCAAGGAGTTGCAGTGGATCCAGCCAAAATTGAGTGTATCAAAGGTTGGAGTAGGCCACACACTTTGAAAGGGCTAAGAGGTTTTCTCGGTCTTGCAGGATACTACAGAAAGTATGTTAAAAACTTTGGCACTATAGCCAGACCACTCACTGATATGTTGAAGATTGGGGGCTTTCAATGGACCCCAGAGTCTATGGCGGCATTTGATAATTTGAAGCAGGCCCTCATGACTACCCCAGTTTTGGCACTACCTGATTTTTCAAAGGAGTTTGTAATTGAATGTGATGCATCAGGGGTAGGCATTGGAGCAGTACTGTCCCAAGAAGGGCATCCCATTGCCTTCCTCAGCAAGGCTTTAGCCCCAAGACACATTGCTCTATCGGTCTATGACAAGGAAATGCTAGCTGTAGTCTTTGCAGTTCAACACTAGAGGCCATATTTGTTGGGAAACCACTTTAAAATTTATACAGATCACAGAACAATTCAATATTTCTTAGAGCAGAAGATTTCCACTCCCACTCAACAAAAATGGTTGTTGAAGCTTGCTAGGTATGATTACTCGATTCATTATAAGTCTGGTAAGAACAATGCAGCCCCAGATGCCTTATCAAGGAGGGAGGAATTAAGTAGTGTCAATGCTGAGGTCATTTCTAAGTATGGGACACTGAATGCAATGGCTGGAATTTCTTCACCTGTGCATGACTACTTGCAAGACATTCAGGCAGCATCTGCACTTGATCTTGAGGCAAAGGACATTGTCCAACAATTGATGCAAGGGTCCAGCAACTCACCACATTATTCCATGCTGAACTCTCAACTATTATACAGGAACAAAATATATGTTCCCCAAACAGGAGGTTGGAGAATTAAGATCATCAAGGAATTTCATGATGGGTATAATGGAGGACATGCTGGTGTTCACAGAACCAAAAAAAGAATTACACGATCCTTTGCCTGGCCAGGGCTACACAAAGATGTGAAGACCTATGTAGCTACTTGCCATAGCTGTCAACAGAATCATTATGAAACCATCCAACCTCCAGGTCTCCTGCAGCCTAATGTGATCCCAGAGAAAGCTTGGACCATGATCTCCATGGATTTCATTGAAGGCCTACCAACTTCCTCAGGTAAGACTGTAATTATGGTGGTAGTGGATAGATTGACTAAATATGGTCATTTCATACCCCTAGCTCATCCCTACACTGCTGCAACCATTGTCCAACATTTTGTCAACCATGTTTTTAAACTCCATGGAATGCCTGAGTCCATCATCTCTGATAGAGATCCAATATTCTTAAGTACTTTTTGGGAAGCTTTCTTCAAGGCTCAAGGTACTTCTTTGGATAAGAGTTCAGCTTACCACCCACAAACGGATGGCCAAACTGAAAATCTTAACAGAACTCTAGAGCAATATCTGAGATGTGTTGTGGGGGAGAAACCTCATTCATGGGTTGAGGCATTACCTTGGGCGGAATATTGGTACAACACTGCTCACCATTCTGCAATTGGCATGACACCATTTCAGGCTTTATATGGATATGAGCCACCTGCCATTAGAGTGTATACACCAGGCTCCACATCTGTAGAAGCTGTGGATCAGCAGCTCCAAACTAGGGATGCACTCTTGGCTATTATCGAAAGGAATCTGCATATAGCACAGGCAAGGATGAAGCATTTCTATGACAGGAACAATTCTGAAAGAAGTTTTGTTGAAGGGGATTGGGTTTACTTGAAGCTCCAGCCTTATAGACAGCAGTCAGTGAAGAAAAGACTTATCCATAAGCTTGCTCCTAGGTTTTATGGGCCATACCAGGTTGAGAAGAAAATTGGTAAAGTAGCATATCAACTGAAGCTCCCAAGTTCTGCAAGGGTACACCCAGTGTTCCATGTGTCTCTGTTAAAGAAGAAAGTTGGTGATGCAGCTGTGGTCTCTGCCCATTTACCTCCCAACATTGCTCCTTATAACCCCAGGTGGTATCCTGCTAAGATTTTGGACAGGAAGCTTGTCAAAAAGGGAAACAGGCCAGTAACCAACTGGTTAATCCAATGGCTGGGGACCACTGAGGAGGAAGCTACATGGGAGGAAGCTGACGAAATTCTGCAGCGTTTTCCTGATTTCCAAGCTTGAGGACAAGCTTTCTCTTATGGAGGCTGGATTGTTATGAAAAAATGGCATTTTCATGATTTGCTAATTAGGTTGTTATCTGTTAATTAGTCCCCTCATGCTTAGTTAACCCGATTATGGTTTTATCCCATATTGCTCCTCCATGTGCGACACGTGTCCACAGGATCAGGAGTATATAATCTCCTCTGATGTAACCCTCAGACTCATCAATGAATATCAGCTTATTTTCCTTCTTTATTTTCCTTCGTTCCTTTGCATTTTCTCTTCATTTAGGGTGTTGATCTTAACACGTTACGGCGTTACCCGATTATAATCCTGATCGGCAAGGCAACAACTGCTCAAAGCAATTGTTGGCAACTTCACGATGATGAGGGAACAAGGATTTGCCTAGTCCCAGCGAAAGAGAAACCGCCGATCCCATGAAATCACGACCAATGATCTCCGCCGCCGCTCTTGAACCTAGGGTTTGATCAAATTCGATCCATTATTGCATAAAAATGTTGTCCATTGATCGTTTTAGTTAATTTAGCATAAACTATAAGAAATACAAGTAGAGTTTTTCACCAAATTATTAAATGGAGTTGAAAAAGGAACGAATCATAACTAGTGGATGGGAATAGCATTGAAAAATAATCCCACATGCGATTTGATGTATGAGAACCCCTTTCTTTTTTTTTTTTTTTTTTTGGTTACAAGAATCCCTTTCTAAAATGTGCTAGGTAGAAATGTAGAATGTGACAACTCTGTGACAAGGCCCTCGCTCGTAATAATCAAACCCCCACAACCCATAAAATTCAACTCAAACCCCCACCGACCTCCCTCTCTCTCTCTCTCTCTCTCTCTCTCAGTTCGATCGTATCCTCTTCTATCCAACTCCATGGGACGGAAAACAAAGATCAAAGACCTTCTAATGGGGGCAATCAAAGACAAAGCCTCTCAGAGCAAAGCAGCAATCCTCTCCACAATCAACACCGCTGCCAGCAGTACTCCTCAATCATCTCAATCTCTCCACCTCGCCCTCCTCCGCGCCACCACCCACGACCCTTTCTCACCTCCACCAGCCAAACACCTTGCCACGCTCCTCTCCTTCGGACACAGCTCGCGTGCCACCGCCTCCGCCGCCATCGAAGCCCTCATGGATCGCCTCCAAACCACCCAAAACTCCTCCGTCGCACTCAAGTGCCTCATCGCCGTTCACCACATCGTCAAGTACGGCTCCTTCATCCTCCAGGACCAGCTCTCCGTCTTCCCCTCCACTGGCGGCAGAAACTACCTTAAACTCTCCAACTTCCGGGACAACTCTAGCCCCATTTCCTGGGACCTCTCGTCCTGGGTCAGATGGTACGGACAGTACGTAGAAAACCTCATCATCACTTCTCGGTTCTTAGGTTTCTTCTTAGGATCGAACTCGTGCCTTGCCGATAGAGACAGACAAGAAGAGAGAATCTCAGCGCTCATGAATTCCGACCTGGTTAGGGAGACCGAGTCGCTGGTGAGTCTACTGGAAGAGATTTGCCGGCGGCCTGACTTTTCAAGTTTGAACGGTAACAGGTTGGTCGGCGAGATATTGGGTTTGGTGGGCCAGGACCAGATTGCCGCAATGAACGAGGTTTCGGTCCGAGTCAAGGAGTTTGATGAGAGACTGAGTTGCATGAGCTTTGGCGACTCGGTCGAGTTGCTGAGCTCGTTAAAGAGGTCGGAGGATTGCAAGGAGAGGCTTCTGACAGTGTCGTCGGCGGTGAAGAGTGATTTGGTAGAGAGGTTTTGGGGGTTGATGAGAGAGATGAAGGGAAGGGTTAAGAAAGAGAAAGAGAAAGAGAAAGAGGGTGGTAAGTTGGTGGTGATGGCGGTGAGGAGAGACAGTGTGGGTGAGTCGGCTCGGTTTGATGACCGAGTTTTAAGGTCGTATGACTCGGTCCGATTCTCCTCAGGAAGGTTGAAGGTGAGCTTGGAATCATGTCCTTGATGATTTTTTTTTTGTGAAATTATTGTGATGTAGATTGTGGAATTGTGATTTTTGTTATTTTTCTGTGGCTCCATTTGTCCAAATTTTGATCCAATACGACACACTTCTTTTATTTAATCAACTCTTTTTCTTTTTCTTTTTTTAATGGTTATTAAATCAACTCAATCTACTTATTGGTTCACAATTCTGTAAGAAACCTAGTGTTCCCTTTAAATACTATAACTATATATTATATAATGCTAGATCATAAACATTAGCCGGTGAGTATCTGATATTGGAGTCTAATCCAGGAAATGGTGAAGTTATGAGTAATATTTCATATGGTTTGAATTATCTCTGCATGACAACAAAATCTACGAGTTCTAGAGTGGATATTCCGCATTATGCAAACAAGATCTTAAAGTATGATATTAACTTTAGATTAGATATTTCAAACTGTGCAATATTGCCGCACCATTCAAATGATACAATAGCAACGTTTTGAGTATCCTAAATTTCAATCAAATTTGGAAGTCTAAAAGTTTATCTGAATTAATTTTCAAAAGACCGCTTAAAGTACTACCACTTGAGCCCTGAAAGTTTATCTTAAATTAATTTTAAAAATATATTTTTTGTATCTAAATAACTATAATGTTTGATCAAATTAAAATGTCTTATTTTTGTAATAGATAAATATAGAGATGCATTTGATGTTATGTACTTTCCCATAACCAACTTAGACAGCAGGAAGCTAGACCCATAAAAACAAGTTGGGGGCGGCTTAGGCTTTTCATCATCAACTCTTTCATTGGCCTTTGGCTTTTCATCTTCAACTCTTTTGTTGGTCTTTGGCTTTTCATGCTATTTAGCAGGTTCCAATCCGTAGTCAATTGTCGTAGATTCATACCCACATGAAGTTGTTCGAGTGCAAGGCCTGTGGTCTCGATGATTACAAGGAATATACTACAAATTCAATGAATAATAAAAAATAAAATAAAACACACACAAACACACTTCATCAACTGTTTTTTACATCTCAAATTATCGAAAATTATTCCGTATATTAGATATATCATTACCTAACATTGCCTACTGTTGTAGATTGTAACCATGTAATTGATTAGATATTTTTATTGTGCAACGGGTAAACTCTAAGCCTTAGGTACGTAGTTGAATTTCCCTATTATCATGTGGTGTAACACAATAATGTACTCAATAATGACTCCAAATTATCGAATCATCAAATGGCTTAATACTATACAATGCAAGTGTCATTATCTGATGCTCATCGCCAGCTTATCCCAATTCAATTCAATTCAATTCAATGCTGTTTTTAATGTTGTGGGGCCTATTACATGAGAAGCTGCTTCCTAAATATCCCGATTTCTAACCCGAAGATGGTAGGATGACATGACCACTATTTATATGACTGGTCCGAATTTTGTGTGTTTTTTGAAAAAGATACCACATGTATTTGGTGTGAATAACTCTCGCAACTTGTGTGTGTCTATGTATATATATATGGATTAAATACTTGTTACTGCTCAAACTTTTCCCTGAAAAACAGTTTAGTCCCTCGCCTTTGAAATTAAACTGGATAGTCCTTATTCTCCCTAATTCTCATACAACAGGTCCACGACAGGTCTAAAATGACTATTATATCTCACTTCCTCTTTTTACTATTTTTCTCTATTTTTTTTAATTTTTCTCTCTTTTTTTTTTCCTTTTATTTTAATTTTATTCCCTCTCTCTCTCTCTCTCTCTCTCTCTCTCTCTCTCTCTCTCTCTCTTTCTCCCAA